>NW_020946557.1:14798781-14953317 GCF_900497805.2 Vombatus ursinus | reverse complement strand
TAGATAGATAGATAGATAGATAGATAGATAGATAGATAGATAGATAGATAGATAATGTATGTATGTGTAAGTATATAGATATAGATATAGATATATAAGTATTATGATTAAACCAAAGAAGAGATTCAAGTCCTATAGGGAAAGGGTAGAAGCAGTTTAAAAATACCAGAGAATGAGAATGAAAACCCTTTTCTATTATTCCATTAATAGCAAATTTTTCTATCAACTTCAACTATGTTTAATTTCTCACATACAATATTCTTGGACATTAAGGAAAATAATGCTCATAAAAACCTTTTCTAAATAATGGAGAAAGTGAACACTGTGAAGAAATATAGACAGACAGATAGATAGATAGATAGATACATATATAGATATAGATATAGATATATTGTACTACATTACACTTGTACAACACTAGTACTTAACAGATTTTAAAATAATTCTATACTATAAGGTAGGGGGCAAGCAGGGTGCCAGGGAGACTGAACAATGTTTCATAGTAGGAATAGATTTATATTTTAACAATTATTGTTCTTTTATGCAAAGTAGCCTGAAGAAAACTATTTTATAATGCTTTCATGAAATAAATGAGGAGGAAATAAAAGATAAATGATAATGAGTATTAATCTAAGAATTAGAAAGATTAAATGACTTACCCATAGCCACCCAGCTACCAAGTGGCAAAGACTGGATTCCAAATCAACTTTATAGAGTTATAGAATTTTGAAGATTAAAGAGATTTCAATGGCCCTCTAGTCCAAAAATTACCTGAACAGAAATCCTCTCTACATTATACATAACAAGTAGTAATTTGGCTTTCACTTCAAGACTTCCAATGAGGGTGAATTCCTGACTCCCATTCAGCAACACATTCCCCTTTAGGAGAGCTGAATTGTTTCAGAAGGTTTTCCTAACACTGAGCCTCAATTTTTTTTTTATATATATAATTTTCACCCATTTCTTTTTTTTTTCTGGAGTCAACCAGAACACGCATAATACCTTTTTTCATATCACAGCCCTTCTGATACTTAAATATATCTGTCAAGTTCTCAATAAGTTTTCTCTTCTCTGGCTAACCATCTTCAGTTCTTCAGACATGGTCCTCATATATCATGAGGATCACCATTCTGGTTTCTCTCCTCTGGACAACCTCCAGTTCATTAGTGTCCTTGCTAAAGTAAGGTGCCAAGACAGGAACACAATACCCTAGGGGCAGGTGAGAATACAGATAGACTATCACCCACTCCTTCCTATACACTACATCTCTACTGACAAAGCCTAGCATAGAATTAGCTTTCTGATTCCAAGTATAGCGCTTTTACGACAACAACCCCGTGCTTATCTGTCACCACCTTCTGGGGGAAAAAAACCAAAAACCCACGATCCTTTTCTTTGGATGTATTTGGTTCTTAAATCCGGCAGAAGTGACAAGCAGAAGGAACTGTACAGAAGCATACAAGTAACCAAATATCTTAACAGAACTATTTCAAAGCTATTCAAGAATTGATCTGGAGCCAAGTGAAAGATCCTGGCAAACAGAGACCAAAGTCAACTAGAAAGGGAAATATGCTCCCTGGATCTGCCTGGTTCTTGTCAAGATTATCAATTCACACTTTTGCAAGACATACACATTCACCAGTTTCTTTTAAAATGTCATTTCTTTGGAGTTCTCATCTAGTTCTATTTTTATTCCCCAAATACCTCTTGGCCATTATATCTTTTTAAGTGTGAGAACTGACAAATGCCTCTTTTCCCAAGAGCCACTGTTATTGGATCTGTTAATAACAGAGATGAATAAGAGGTAATGCTGAGACCTTCCCTTCTGCATTATTCTCATCCTCTTTGGGCCTAAAAGTATGATATAATGAGATCTCTCTCCCTAAATCCAGGCTTTTCACTTGGTACAGAATTGTTTTACTAATGGACTAAAAGCCAAGCAGTCTTCTATTTTTAAATGACAAAATTAATGTAATAAAAAATATGATCTATCTATCATCAAACCACAGCAGTTCTTAATCACTTTCAATCTACATCTTCCTGAAAAGTGGTCTGACTGATTTGTTACCATTTTAATGATACTTATTCCATCTTTTGAAATGAGATGGACTGCTGTTGGAAAACACAGTTCATTCCAAATTCAACACAAGAGTTTTTATCATTGTTTTTAAAGGAAGGGAAATCTTAATGTAAACATGGTGGGAGATTTTTTTTTTTGTAAAAGATATGGGATTTTGGCATCTCAACATTTACTGCTTTATAGATTGTAACCTGTTCAAATGCCATTTCTAATGCAAAATGTCTCTAGCTTCAGTAAAAGTTTAGCTTTTGGGGGAAGCTCTTCCCATTTCTTCCAATTCTCTCCCCCTCTTTTGATACTGGATCTCAAGTAAGAGACCTAGATACATCAATCAATCAATAAACATTTATTAGGTGCCTTATACGTGCTAGGCACTGTGCTAAGCATTGAATCTAGGGTCATTTGAATAGAGGTGATAATTGAACCCAAGGAAGCCGACAAGAACACTAACTGAGATGATAGAGGAGGAAAATAAGAAACCCCGGCCAGAGCCTTTCAGGCAACCCATGATTAGTGGACATAATCTGGATAAAGAATGAGGAATGGAACCTGAGGAGGACTGGTCAGATAGCTAAAAAGAAAATCAGGAAAAGGAAGTGTCATAAAAACCAAGGGAGAGACTAAGATAGTTTGGTAGCACAGTGCATAGAGTACTGGGCCTGGAGTCAGGAAGACCTGAGTTCAAATCTAGACTCAGACATGTAAAAAGAGGATAATAAATAGCATCTACCTCTTTGGGTTGTTGTGAGGATCAAATGAGGCAAAACTTATAGTGTTTAGGATAGTGCCTGACATATAGCAAGTGCTGTATAAAGTCAATTGTCATCATCATTATTATTAGTTATTATTACAAAGAGGCAACCGGGTGGCACAGTGGATAGAGTGCTAGGCCTGGAGTCAAGAAGACTCATCTTCCTGAGTTCAAATCTGGCCTCAAACACTTACTAGCTGTGTGACTCCAGGCAAGTTACTTAACCCTATTTGCCTCAATTCTTCATCTATAAAATGAGCTGGAAAAGGAAGTGGCAAACCACTCCAGTCTCTTTGCCAGAAATCTCCAAATGGGGTCATGAAGAGTCAGTCAGGACTGAAACAACTGAACAACAAAAAATTATTGGAGAGATAGTATATAGGAAGAGAGGGCAATAGACAGTATCAAAGGCTGAAGATAGGATCAAGATTGTGTCTAGAATGATATGGATTGAGAAAAGACCATTAGATTAGGTGATTAAGAATTCATTTAGTAACTTTGAAGAGAGCTGCTTCAGTTGAATGATAAGGTTGGAAGTCAGATTGCAGAGGGCTGGGAAATGAGTTTAGGGACTGGTTATTGTCAACAGATAACAGGATGAAGACAGAGACAGAAATCAGAGGAGTGGGAGTCATTAAATATCTACTTCATGCCAGGCAGTGGGATAGAAACTGGTGATACATGTACAAAAATAAAACAGTAAATTATGAGGTAAGATCTTCTGTTGAGAGGGAGGGGGGATGGCAGTATTGGAGATCTAAAGCTAGAATACAATCCATTCCTTACACACACACACACACACACACACACACACACACACACACACACACACACACAGAGTAGCCTATGGCACAACGAACAATTCCATTAAACAAATGGTTTTGAGTACCTCCTATGTGCAAGGCATAGTGGTGAATACAAAGCTGTGTAAGACATATTTTTTTTTCTTCAAGAAGCTTATTATTTAATTGGAAGAGAAGGTTGTAAGGCAAATATTCAAATACTCTCTTTGGTTTAGTGTCAATTGCTGATTCAGAAATAGCAAAACAGCCCACAGATTTTGAACCTCCCCAGGTAAAGGAAGGAGTAGAGTCTTCTGGCACAATAAATAACATCCAAGATTGTTGCTGTTGTTGTTGCTGTTGTTTAAATTCTTTTCAATTAACAAACAATTGTTTTCTCCCTTCCTCACATCTCCCCTTTTGAGGAAGGAACAATAAAAAGAAAAGAAAAGAAAAACTAAGCCCTTGTAACAAATATGCACTCAAACAAAACACATTCCTACATTGCAGTTTCCAAAAATGTGTCTCATTCTGCATCTCTAGTCCATCACTTATCTGTCACCAGGTAGATACCATTTGTTATCATCAGTTCTTTAGAATCCTGGTTGGTCATTGCATGGATCAGAGTTGATTTTTTTCTGAAGTTTTTCATTCATAGAGGGTTGTTGTTACACTATAAATTGTTCTCCTGGTTGCAAAGAAATTAATTTATGCCATCAAAATAGTTGCTTTATTTTCATGAAATATTTTTATCTTTAAATTTTAGAAGGAAAACAATGTAAAGTTCAGAAAATAAAAATTTTGTACAGATTATACACAGCACAGTTTTGCTAAACATGGTAACAATAATGGTCTTTTATATTCCTGACCAGAAAACCAAATAGAAACTCAGAGGTTTTCTTGCCCTCGTATGTAACAATTCGATTAATTCCAAAATTATATTAGCAGCAGATTTCTTACTATCTGGGAGAATAATAAGTTCTTATTTTCACACAGCAGTGAACATATTACAAAGTATTTTCACAACCATTACCTTATTTGATACTCAAAAATACCTGATGAAGTAGATAGAACAGATATTAATATCATTATGTGACAGAAGAAACTGAGGCTCAGAAAATCTAAATTACTGGCCTAAATTTATATAGTTTGAGCTATGTAGAGCCAGGATTTGAATCCAGATTTAATTCCAGGGTCCAGTTTTGGAATTTAAAAACCAATTTCACCTACCCTAATTTAAGAGCCCCTGATCTAGATGAACTCCTCAGCTGCACTTGAACTGTCTCATTCTCTAAGGAAGTGGAAATTCAATTGAGAAATAAAAATAAATATATAAATCTAGAGCTAGCAATGATCAAATTCAAAGGCAACAAATTTCCTCTTCACTATCTTTGGAGCCTGTCTTACATCAGCATTACTACTGTCATCACCTGGCTTGACACCAGCCTTGCCCACAACAACTAATGGTTTCTATTAAAAATAGGCTGCTGTTGATTGGCCTAATGTGGAGGGCGACAGGAACTGTGAAAGCATTAGGTTTTGCTAAAGCATTTTTACAAATATATAATTAGCTGGTAGAAGGGGTGGCACCTATAATTAAATGGCATCTGGCCAAGCAATCACTTCCCTTTTTTCCATTATGCTCCCTCTCACCATCATGTTTTCCCCTTTATTTTCTTCTCTACTAGGGTTTTGAATAATGCTATGATGAGGAGGCTGACATATAATATTATTAATTTATTTTTTTAAAAAATTATATTGTGACAACAGTCCAAATAAATATGGAATATATTTGTCTACAATCAACAAGCATTTATTAAGTGCCTACAATGTGTCAGACATTGGTATGGAGCAGTGGTGTCAAATTCCTTGCCTTATGGGTACATGTTGCTGACTCCCCACCCCCACCCCAGTTCAGAACCATATTAAAAAGTAATTGGGAAATATTCAACAAAATAAATAAACATACAATAGAACAAAGATATGTGATTTTCTCAGTCAATACATGGCCCTCAGGGATCCTTCTGTAATGCTTAGTCCCCTTTATTTCTATTTGATTTTGATACCATTGATTTAGAGCATGAGCTAAAGTTAGGGGGTTTTCACCTATGACTAGTAATACCTCCTACTGGAAGCTGCCCAATGAGTGCTGAAAATTATAGACTTTCTACTGGTTCCAAAGTGGTGAAAATTTAAAAAGAAGAGCACTTCCATTTTTTAGGATTCTAACAGTCTGATCCCAATGGCTCAAAATGTTGTGGAAGGCCATTTAAGTTTGCAAAGGCTAGGGCAACAGAAAACAAGCTTGAGTGGATCCTATCAAATTGGAAAGGTTCTTCGGTATATGGCTGTGATGGAATAAATGTTTGTTACCTGAGGACCTCTCTCACTCATTTTGAGACTCATCATTCATACATATACACATATGTGTATATGTATATATGTATAGTCTGCTACAAAAACTCCAAGAGACTAAATACTAAGGAATAAATTGAAATCTTTGTTCTAACACTTAATAAGCTGTCTGACTATGGGCAAACTCTTTAAGCCTCAGTTTCCTCATCTGAAAAGTGAGTTTAGTAATACTTCCACTCCCCACTTCTCAGGGTTGTTAGGAAGGAAATGTGTGTTGCATCCCCAGTTGGTAAATGGTTAAAGGATATAAACAGTCAGATTTCAGATTAAGAAATTAAAGCTAACAATAGACATTTTAAAAATGCTCTAAATCATTATTGACTAGAGAAATATAAATTAAAACAACTCTGAGGCACCACTTCACACCGATATGATTGGCTAATGTGACAAAAAAGGAAAATGATAAATGTTGGAGACCAGTGGGAAAATTGGAACACTACTGCATTATTGGTGGAGTTATGAACTGATCCAACCATTCTGGAGAGCAATTTGGAACTATACCAAAAGGTTATAAAACAATGTATACCCTTTGTTCCAGCAATACCACTACTAGGTCTATATCCCAAAGAGATCAAAAAAAGGGAAAAGGATCCACATGTACAAAAATAGTCATAGCAGCTCTTTTTGTGGTGGCTAAGAATTGGAAATTGAGGGGCTGTCCATCAACTGGGGAATGACTGAACAAGTTATGGTATATGAACATATGAAATACTATTGTGCTATAAGAAATGATGAGCAGACAGATTGCAGAAAAACCTGGAAAGAATTACATGAACTTATACTGAGTCAAGTGAGCACAACCAGGAGAACATTGTACACAGTAACAGCAACATTATGCAAAGAACAACTTTGATAAACTTAGCTCTTCTCAGTAATACAATGATCTAAGACAATTCCAAAAGACTCATGATGGAAAATACTGTCCACCTCCAGAGAAAGAACTATGGAGACTGAATGTAGATCAAAGAATGCTATTTTTTCTCTTTTTAAAATTTTTTTTCTTTCTTGTGGTTTTTTCCTTTTGTTCTGATTCTTCTTTCACAACATGATTAATATGAAATATGTTTAATATGATTGTACATGTATAGCCTATATTAGACTGCATGCAGTCATGGGGAGCGAGAGGGGAGGGAGGGAGAAAATATTTGGAACTCAAAACCACATAAAAGTGAATGTTGAAAACAAAAAATGAATAAATAATTTTTACAAAAAGAAGATGTGTGCTGCAAATTTGAAAACTGTTCTATTAAACCTTACAAAATTTAAGCAAAGTAACAAAACACACAAAAGAGGAGGGCAAGTGAAATTCTGCAACTTAATTTGCAAACATGCATCAGATTTTCTGAGGGTGAAATAGGTCTTTGTTTTCCTTGGACTTGATTGTTGCTAGTTCTAGAATGTTTTTTTTTTTTCCATATAGCAAGCAAAGTTCATTTATACACAGAGGGAAAGTTATAACACAGCGTATGTGCAGTTACACGGTCCACTGAGACATACACTCTACCCCACTGTCCCATGTCTATATGTCTCAATTTTGATAGTCATTTGCAAGTTATATAAATAAGCATTGTGTTAGTCTCTCTCTAACTTCTAAATATGAGGTCATCTCAGGCTACCAGACATGTAATACAAAGTAGAAGGAACAAAGCTTTCTGTTTAGTTAACAATAACCCTAGATCCTTGTATGATTAGCTGAAATGCATTTGTGTGGATTTAGTGGGCTGACCAAGTCCCTTGTACACACTTCACTTTCTGATGTAGAGCACTTAACTGTGTACATATCTTCCCCTCATTAGAGGGTTAACTCTTAAAGATCAGAGCCTGAGTCATATACATATATATATATATATATGTATCCTTACATAGGAAGGGGCTATGTGTGTGGATCTGAAATGAATATAAATATGATTGGTATCTTCAGCATTGTGAAGTGGCCAATTACTTCTCCAGAAAACAGGTACAATATAGATCACAAATCTGCATGATTTCAAATATTATTTTCCCTTCATTTGTCTCTTTAATTCATTGCGTAGTTTTTATGCTCTTCTGTCATAATCTTAACTCTTCTACTGCTTTTCTTTTATATGGGCAAAATGAAAATACCTTATAAACACATTTGAATATAAAAACACTACCATAAAATAATATCAATAATTAAATATTCAAACTGTAGCATAGAGTGCTATCTGTTTGACTCTTACTTGCTATTCAGACCTGGAAGTGATGCTGGGGAAAGTATCATTTGAATAGAGATGCAAAAAGCAAACTAGGTGGAAGGGGTGAAGGGAGGGGAGGAGAGAAAGACAGAGATAGAGACAAAACAGAGAGACAGAGAGAGAAAAAGGTAGAGTCTTATTCCCCTTTAGGCCCAAAACATCTTTTTCCCCCACAACAGATTTTTATGTTCCTTTTTTAAAAAAAAATTAGACCTGAATTATATAGAACATGCACAATCTCACTTTTTAAGACCCCTCTACAGGCAAGAAGTGTAACAAAGGCAGCGGTCTGGCTGTAGTGAATAGTCAGGACCCTGAGCTTTATAACTGTATAACAGAACTCTGAGTTCAGATTCTTACTGAGGAGTAAGGGTCATTTAGCCTCTAAGTGGACCCCAACTACTTAATCAACTCTTCTTTCCTTTGCTTTTCCTTTATGTTGCTTCTTTTATCTATCTTCATTTAAAATCATCCTCTAAATACATAATTTAATTAGATCTTTAATACATAGTAAAAACAAAAACATAAATCACATATTTCACTAAACCCTGAATCCAGCCCTTCCCAAGACAGAAATTTATTTTTAAACTGCAGTCCTTCTCCTCTCTCTTCAATCTCCTAGCCACAGCATGAGAAGCAGGAAAAAGAACTAACTGGAGATTTGCTTTCTTATAATTAACCTACCATGTCCCATGAAACAGGAGCTTGACACAATTACTTAACTTACAACTGTATTTGAGAGTGCAATAGAAACTTCTGTGAATCTCAAGGTCACTGCATGGGCAAACAGGAACACAAGATCACTTGTCTGGGAACTAAGAACTCTATTCCTGCAGAGTTCAGAAACTCTACTCCCATGCCTGTTCATGCATCTGTTTTCACTAAAAACCGAATGCTACTCAAATATACTGGAAGGCAATGTTAATAGGGTAATGCTTGACTGTTAGAAATCTTACAGGAGGTCAAGAGGCATAATACACCTCAGCTGCCAACATGTCAATCCCTGCCTTTCACTTTCAAAACTCCCATGAACAATTGCATCTGACATCACCTCCTTCTTCTAGGAAACATAATTCTCGGAAGGCAAAGGGGAAAAATGTTGGGGTGAGTTACAGAAGTAGACAGTTATTTCAGGATGTCATAGTCCTTGCAAGGAGTTTGAATGCCCATTACATGTAGACACAGCCTATGAGCATTTCAGTTATCCTTAAGTCTTTGGATAGAGCAGTAAGAAACTATACATAATTTATCAAGATCATCTCACATTTCTACCATGTTTTCTATTTTACAAAGTGCTTTCACATTAGTGCATTCATTCGATCCCCATAACAATTCTATGAGGCAATCAGGGCAGCCATTATTATCCTCATTTTACAGATGAGAAAACTGAGACCTGAGAGATGGCTTCCCCAAGACCACAGAGCTAATAAACATCAGAACCACAGCTCAAGTCTAGGGCTTCAGGTGCCAAAGTCAGTGCCCTTGCTGATATACCAAGCCACTTTTTCATCAAATTGGGCAGTAAATGTCAATCAATGTTATGTGCAAGAGATTGGGGTGGTACTGTTAAAAGATAACAAAGATATTCAAGACCCAGATAACCAACTACCAGACAATAAAGAATATGAAGATTTTTCTTAGCACCATGACATTCTGATATCACAAGGAATATTTTTAGTATTAGATTTTTTAATATAGAAGTTTTTAAAAGGGCAAGGAAATCACCCAAAATCTTATTATAATGGTCACTTCCCTTCTTCTATTTCGATAAAACACTATTATTACAGCTTAGTAAATCACACTGCATGAAATAAAAGAGTAGAATGCTCATTTCAAATTTTCAGTGTTAGTATTACCTCCTCAGTCTTCAGCTGTTGACTCATAATCTGCTTCATGAGTTAATTCTGGGGCTGGCACAGCTTTCTACTTTTAAAAGCTGACTTACTGTTGTCACTTTAATACTTCCTTACTGGAACTGCATTCTAATTAATTATCCTGATGGTATGGAACATTTCTAAATGCATGTCAAGAATATCCAATCTGTCCAATCACACACTGCTTTGCTAGAAGAGTATTCTCTTATTATTCCACAATTCTTTAAACATAGAGGAGCACTCCTAAAAGTGAATTTGTGCTGCATTTTTTTCAAGAGGATTCTAAAAGTTTTAATGAAGAGAGTCAACCTAACATAAAAATTAGGTCAGATTATTAAGTACTTATGATCTAGAGGTACAGATTCCAGCAAACACCAACTTCTGCAAATCAGCCAACTTTTCTAGGTCTCAACATTCCTTTAATTAGGCTAGACAGAAAGTAGTATACACTAATATGTGTCCTGGAGAAATTCCAGCTTTGGATAATTGCAATCTGGACTGCCTAACTTTCCACTGGTTTCAGGAGTACACTGTTCTTTTCCGTTCCCTGTCTTCATTTTATTCCATAGTGATGTTTTATGATAGGTATGCAGGTTGAAGGTGCCTGATTTTCACATTGATCACTGAAGATGGCATTCATTATAAATTACATAATTAGCAAGATTTATTCAGTGCCTACTATGTGCAATAAAGCATTGAACTAAACAACCCTGCCTTTCCTTCCCTCTACCTAAAAAAAGTACAGAGCTCTTGTCTACCATCCTGGGTGTGCACAAAAGCAACTTTTATAAAACACTGATCTGCCTCAGGTGGGTAATTAAGGATGATAAGGGATCTGCCTTCAAGATCCTTGCACTGTGTAATCATTGAATTTCAGAGTTTGGTATGACCTTATAAATGATCTAGTTAAGCCGGCTCTTTTTACAAGTGAGGAAACTGAGACCCAGAGTAGTTTAATGATTTGATCACATCCAAAAAAAATGCTCAATACCCTGACTTCAATTATGGATAATTTAATGTTTCTTTTATTTTGTTAAATGTGTATCATAATTTCATCTGAGCTATTTTTGCTAGGGAAAACAATCAATGTGATTTGTGGAATGATCTGTATAAAATATAACGCTACTGAAGCACCTTCTCACCTGTTTCTCAGAGTCAATTAAAATTTTACAATACAAAAAAATCATGAAACTATCAAACTAATGGTTTGTTCTCAAGGATTCAAGTAGTTAATCCATTTCTAGGCATGCAAATTAGAATGGGCCCATAGACTCGAGGCAAGCAGAGAAAGGACAGAAGGAATAAGGTCCTGCCTCAGTGAAATTATACAGAAAGAATGAACAGCAAAAACAAACATTGGAAATACAATCCACAAATGTACTCTACACTTTTTTTGGACAAGTATGCTTTCAAATACAGTCCTGCAAGTCTAATTGGTGAGCATTGCTATGGACAGATATGTTTTAAACATTTCCTAAAAGAATGACCTAAACTGCTAAAGAAAACAAGTACCTTGATCACTGTCTGCTCCTTAAGGGCAAGCACAGTGTCTTCTGATTTTCTGGCACCACTCCATAACACCAAGAGGGCCACTGGACACCCAGCAGATACTTGACAAATATTTTTTATTTAACCAACAAAACTATTCTTTCTTAATTCTGATCTTAATCTTTTATTTGTAACATAAAACAAACTACTGGAGTTGGAACCCCTGCTACACTTCAAGAGAAGCATACCCTTCATATACACAATTACCATTCTATCTCATCGTATTAATATTTTATCCTGGTACCACCATGCTTCTGCCAGTAATCTTCAATCAGTCCCCTTCACGAAGAGATATAGACAATCTTTTTTTTTTTTACAGAAATGTATTTTGTAAACAAAGTTCATACAGAAACACATAAGTATTCTGTATTAGACAAAGATAAGCTGTCAAATGAACAATTACAATATTCACTGATCTGAAAAGGCAAGTGTCATCCAGCAGGTCCCAAAGAAAACTATTTGGCTCAAATTTCACTGAGGAAAAAAAAATCTCTGAAACATATCAAAGACATAGTTGCGCAAAAATGAGGGATATTAAAAAAGCACTTTTCAAATATGTCTAGGTTCAATGTCACTGCTAGATTCTACATTATTACATTATCTACTCAGCACCTCCCTTCTCTAGTACTAATATGTCCCTCCAACCTGCTTTCTTAATAGGCTTTATCCACTAATTTAAGTTTGGATGGAAATCTATCCCATTCCCACTTACTTTCTATACTCACATCAATATCCAGCTTAGTACCCCATTCACTCTCCCTGCCCTTTCAACTGTTTGCCAGGAATTTCTTTGTGCCCTATGGAACTTCATGTTCTAGTAATTCCTTATGTTTGTATAAGATCTACTTTCACCTCCTTGCCTACACTGAAAGTTGTCTTTTCTGTGATTATACTACTTCGTTCACAACCCTCTTAGTCATTCAAAATGATGGGATTCAGAGATTAAGCAATCTTTAAGATTTTGTAGTAAAACCATTTCATATTAGAATCAGAGTACTTAAGTGGCCAAAATTTGAACTCTACACTTCTAAATGTCAGTATAGTGAACTTTTCATTTTTCTTCCATGTTTCCTTCTTTTTTCCTTCTTTTCTTCCTTCCTTTCTTTCTTTCCTTCCTCCTTTCATTTCTCTTCTCCTTCTACTTTCCCTTCTTTTTTTCTTCTGCCCCCCCCCCCTCCCTTTCTTTCTTCCTTCTTTCCTTCCCTCTTTTTTCCTTTCTTCCTCCTTCCCTCCCTTCCTTCCTTCCTTACTTTCTTCCTTCCTTCCTTCCTTCACTCCTTCCTTTCTTCCACAAATAAGTGAATTCCCATTCTGTGGAAGGCATTGTGTTATGTTACACCTTTTTCTACTTTCTTCCCCAAATCACAGGGTAAGGAGAAAAGGGTTTACTCATTTCTTACTCTCATTATTATTTGCAAATATTTCTTCCAACATTATTACTAAACAACCTTTTTTATTTAATGTCTATACCATTACCCCAGAATCCTTCATTCCTTTGATCTTTACCATGCCTGCCTTGTGAAATATTTAACACTAAACCCCTCCCACACTTTCACACACACTGTTCATTTTCTATAAATATGTTCCTGGGTATAGTAGTCTGGGTCTGTTTCAGAACTCTGGTGCTTCAAATTCAGAATTTGAATGAAATCATGACCCTCATAAGTCAACCAATAAATAACAAAAGGAGGTTTACTTAGCCATGGTAGGAAAAAAGATATTCAGCAAGGATATATTATTGATTTGCTTGGTTCAATTTTTAGAAGCCTGAGGGAGCTCCTGATGACTTCTCAGCTAGCTTTTCTAATTGGTTCACCAGGAAGCTACATGAATGATTCAAGCCTCAGTCCGCTGGGTCACTCAAGTCTGAAGGACAATAATTTTTAAGGAAATACTAGTCTAGTCTACATGGGTTAAGGCTTAGAAAATTATTCTCAGCATAATTTACTTCTGCATAAAAAAATGAAACAAGATAACAACAACTGTGAATTTGATCCATTACAAATATATGTCATATAACCTCAACTGGACCCTCGCTGCTACTTGGCAATATATTCATCAATTGTTAACTTTCTGTCTCATCCTCACCAGGATAATTTCTGACCTTTTCCACTTTCCTCAACACCTGAGCTTCCCTCTCACTCTAATTACATGAACAGACTACTTTTTTTCCTGTTCATTCATGTCTTTGATGATGTCTTCTGCATGTAAGTAATCATCAGTAATATGGCTAACTTGCACCCACCATAGACATTTCCATTGCCCTTTTGGCAATGGAAAGTTTGCTTTTATAGACATAAAGTAAAGCCTACATCAGAATATATTGCTTTCCTTCCACCCCCAAATCAAAGGTTTTCAAATTTCAAAAGCAGTATGCCAATATTTTGACCCTTATTTTTGCAGGTAAATAAGTCCACATTGACACACTCTCTTACTGTGTTCACTCTTCTTGAGTGAAATAAATAAAAAGCCTATTAACTCTTTGTGAGGTATTGTCTGATGTTAGCTATGTGCCATGTGGGGGTTGTGGCAAGATGGGGCAGGGACAAGATATTAGGAAGTAACCGGAGCTCATGCTCCCGAGGCAGGGGGCTGTGCCATGTGGAGTTGTGGTGAACTGGGGTAGGAACAGGATACGGGGAAGTAGCCGGAGCATGTGCTCCTGAGGCAGGGGGCTGTGCTACGTGGGAGTGGGACAGCAGAGAACGAGCTCTCTTTGTCTAGTCCTCTCCCTTGTTGCAGCACCAACCCCAGACGCCTCCTTCTGGTATCTGATCCTACAATAAATCACTAGTAGGCGGGCTGAGGAGGAGGGGCTAGGAAGGGATATAAGGGGCAGTAGGGATTGGAGCTTGCTCTCCTGCTCCTGCTCGTGCTTTCCTGCTTGGCCTTGCTGTGATGGTCTCTGAATAAAGTTCGAGTGCTTGCACCTCCCGATCGGCTCGTCTCTGTGTTTATCCAGGTGGGCTCCGAAGACTGGTGAGTATGACCCTGGCAGCCTGCTCCTGTTAGAAGGAGAGTGCACAGCCCAACCGGCACAACTCTTTACAGAGATTAGGGGAAAACATAGCTCTCAGGAGCAAGTAGGGAGGGATTAATCATTAACATCTCTTGAGAAGGGGAAAGGGAGTGTTCCTGAATCCAGTTTCACAAAGGGATAGCAGCTGTGTTGGGTAGTAGCTCCCATAAAGAATAGGACAGAGTTGGGGAACCTGCAGCCTCAAGGCCACATGTGACCTTCTAATGCAGCCCTTTGACTGAATCTAAACTTCACAGAACAAATCCCTTTAATAAAAGGATTTGTTCTGTAAAACTTGGACTCAATCAAAAGGCCACACCTAAGGACCTAGAAGGCCATATTTGACCTCGAGGCCACAGGTTTCCCATACCTGTGGAATAGAGTGTAGGGACGTGGTAGCAATGTGCCCCTGTACATGTGTCCCTGAGAATCAACCTAGTTCTTCTTTCACACATATGCATTAACATAACTCAGAACTGTTTCTACTTCTACTTTACCGAAAAGACTGATGTCATCTGACCCAACTCTAACCTTGGTTCAAATGACTCCTGCATCTATGTTGCCAGCTCTAACTGCTTTTCTGATATATAATCCTCCATTGAAAATAGCCTGGTAGACATCATCAACTAGATATCTTGCCAGCACCTCACATTCAATGACCAACACAAAATCATATTACTACCTACATCATTTTTTCACTTCAATCCAATATGTATACCATCCCCAGATTACTCTTCCTAGAGCATAACTTTGATTATGTCAGTCTTCTCTCAAAATATCTTTCATGATTCTCTATTTTCTACTGAAAAAGTCCAAATTCTTCAGGCTATTACTCAAGGATATCCATGATCTGGCTCCAATCTACCATTCTGGTCCTATCTTTCATCACTCCCTGTATGACTACCCTACAAAACTGCCATTCCTCAAACACAAACCAGGTGTTTTTTTTTTTATTTGCTTATAATTTTCCTTGGCTCAGACTGAAATACCCCCATCCATTTATTCTCAATAAACAACTGTTGAACTGATTTTAATTGAAAGTGTATATGATCAAAGGGTCTAAAAGAATCAGAAGACAGAAGAAGCATCTAGAGACAGGTGAAGAAATGAACTAAAATAGAAGCAGTTAAGAAATTCATTGAATTATTTATAATTTGATCAAATAGAGCCCCATGAGTTTCTAAGCACTATTAGGACATCTGAATTCAAAGTAACTAGATAGCTTTTGAGTAAATTTAAACTGAGCGAAAATTTTATTTTAAAAAGGACCAGAATAACACATTTTGAATAAATAGTCATGACATTTGCCCATGATGCCTCATCAACATTTACTTCTCCTCAGTATTGATCTTGCCTATACTAGGTGTGACTTTTAATCAAAAGATTAAACAGAGGACAGTAAATCATGTTGAACTATTTAATGCCAATACAGTCTTAAAATTTAATCTTTTCAGAGGAATATGTGGCAATTTATGGCCAACTTCTCAATCATTAACACTACTTTAATGTGTATCAATTTACAAAAAAAATAGCTACTCAGTCATCTTCCCAGTTATATTTTTAGATGCTAATTTCCAAGGGAATAGGAACTGGATATGTTTAACTTGATTTGTTTAACAATGAGCAGTGCTGTGCGCATAAAGACACTTAATAAACACACTTTGACAATGCTGATTCAGTCATTATTAAATTTGCTCTGACTAAAAGATCCTTATGATTCATTGCATCCTAAAATCCCCTTAACAAGTTATTCTGTTCTCTTTTTCCTTCCAATTTAGGTGAGAGAAGTACTTTTTCTGCTGTTTCTTTTGCTGGTGCATAGAGCACTCAAGCACAATATCTGTCAGATAGTTGTTTGTTTTGTTCTATCTGTTTTATTAAATCTTATGTTTCAATGGCATGGGGGCTTCTGGTGAGTCATTTTCTCTACCAATTTAAATTGACATCAACTATACAACTGCCAGTCCTAGGGACCTACCTATGTCACTGTTAAGTTCAATGATTTGCTTAGGGTCAGTGGATCAGCATATATCAGAGGAGGGGCCAAAATTCAGGTCTGAATCCAAAGCCAGCTTTTTATCCACAGTAAGAGCTCAGAAAATGCCTGTTGGTTTATTAGCAATTGAGCAACAAAACCATTCAATAAAGAGAGTTTCCTCAGTTTTCCTTTAAAATATTCAAGGGGATTCCCACGACTAACAAAATATTTTAGTGTCTCAAGACTATTTTTTCAATCAAAACACCCACTCACTTCTTAAAATAAAGATTCCACACCTTTAGTTCAAGTCCTTGTTTAATTTTGTCTTCAATGACTCAATGACAAAGTATAACATATGGCAGATATCTCTATTATTATGGAAAGTTCAGTGAGTTTGTTTAGGACAATATGTACTTGCAAGTTGAAGCACATAACAAAGCTGGTTTTGCATGCTGCAATTATATTAAAATATCTTTGGCCTCCATTCTTACTTTTCTAACTTAATGACAGGTAATGAGGTAAGTGACTCAATTTAGGAGACAAATTAGCTTTTTGGGTCATGGATATATGAGTTAGTGACCTCTAATAGTAATGTAAAAAAAAAGTAACTCTGGTAACTTAATAACCTTAATAGCTCAAGGTGCAGTTAATGAAATAAGAGGTTCAACATCAAGTATTTATCATAAATGATACAGGTGTGGCAAAAGCAAGTCTATCACCTCTTAGTTCCTAATGAAAGTCAAAAGGACATCCTTAGATCATGGGAGACAGAGAGAGAGAGAGTGAAATGAAAAAAATAAAATGCTAAGAAAAAGGTTCATATGTACAAAGTACAAGCTACTTGCATTCTACTCCCATGATTTTAATGGCAGCTTATCATTCTACTTAAAAGGAAGTAAAATATACTCTTTCAAATGATTTGAAAGAGTTGAGAAATCTCTCCAAGCATCTAACATTTTATCAGGGCATGGCTTATATGTAGTAGAAAACCTAGATTCAGATAAACATATTTTTTCTTGAGAAATCTCCTTGCTACCCATCTACTTTCACAAGATTTCACCACAAAAATGATGGTCAAATCACATCCTTTTTTTTTAATAATCAGAATAGCATTTGTTTATTTCTCAATTTTTTTATATGCTATAAACCCAGAATTTCTCCCTGAAGAAAGAAAAAAGGGTCTGTATTGTTGAGGGGAAGGAGACTCTACCATCAGCTTTAGGTAATACATGTTCATATCTACTATTAAAAAGAAAAACTGATTTTGCTGTCCATCTCTTGGAATATGAAATGATGCTTCATTCAAAGTAGGACAACTTTCACTAAGCTGTATTAATTCGTGCTGTTAAGGATAATAAATGCTCACACCTAGGAAGAACACCCAATAGTTTAAGAAACCACAAGTTACATCTTCATTATCAGTTTGGCATGCTATTTTTCAAAAGCATATATAATGCTCAATCCTGCCAGTTTATGTTGAGGACAGTGGTGGTTTCTAAGCCCTCAAAAACAAAAAACTTTCTCTGCTCAATATAGCAGAGCTTAATGAGGGCCTGAGAAACCTGAGAAGATAATCTTCATAGACCCTCTGCAGTCCAGATAATAGCAATCAACAATAGTTCTATCAACCAAAACCAGAAGCAAGGGGTTAGATTCAGGACAATCAACTGAAGTCCTAGTAGAAGTAGCTGCCTTCCATAGCTGGTGGGACAGCATAGCAGTGGAGTCACAGTTTAGAGAAATACCCTTATTTTGACCGTCTGCAAAATCTACCTGAGTAGGTGGGAGATAATTTTAGAAGGGAAGGAATTAGCAGCTAGGGGTATTGGGAAAAACTTCCTGAAGAATGTGGGATTTAAACTGTGTCTTGAAGAAAGCTAGGCAAACAGAGAGGTAGGAGGAATGAGGTCTTTTCTAAACTTCCTCTCTTGACAGATTTTTAGTTCTACACAAAATATGCAGTTGATGTATACTGTTGTTAGTTGCTGGTGGGTCCCCTCTATGACTAAAGATAACATTCTTAGAGGTTCCTACCTGTACCCTTCCTACAGCTACAAATCCTCCTGAACAGCAAAACATAGTGACACTCCACACCCAGCAGAATCATTTCATATTAAATCCCTATCACTAATGATTTTAGATATTTTACCTAGATCATCTGATTGTATTCACAGTCTTCTACAGTTGTTGATTTAACATAAAGTCTTCTGTTTTCTGTTTCCTACTTATCAATGGCCATAGAGATCCACACAAAGAGTTTTGTTCAATCAGGGGAAGGCATGCATAGTTCCTGCTTTTGAAAAAAAAAATTAAGTAACTAAGGCTCATTTGTTCTCATAAGAATATAGCATTGTTCAGTTTTAAAATATGTCACTGTTTTATAATTTATTCATTGATTAGAAAACAAAAGTATAAAAACCCTTTCTGCGTATAATATTTATGAACCTAATAGCTCACACAGATGTAAAAGTTTATTAGACATATACTGCATAAGTGAGTCTGGTCTTAGATATAGATATATATGTATGACTTTTTAGGAGTTTCTTTTAAAAGAACTGCTTCAAATGCTCTTCTGACATGTTTGACCAGGCAATGTTGCCCTCTCTTCTGAGCTCCAGGCCCACATTTCCATCTGTTGGACATTACCATCTGGATGTACACAGGCCCTTCAAACTCACTGTACCCCAAACAGTACTGAGCATCTTTCCTTATAAACCAATTTCTCCTTCTGACATTACTACTTACATTATAAATGTCCATCAATAAACATGTATTAAATTCCTACTTCATGCCAGGCTCCATGCTATTTAATAACACAACATGTCCAAAACCAAGATCCTTCCTACGTATGTTATGGACATCACCATTCACGTAAGTCCCCTCATTCAAAACCTTGTAATTATCTTTAATTCTTCCTCATTTTTCATACCCAACTGGTTACTAGGCCTTACCAACTAAACTATCATATTGTCTCTCCTATGCAATCTTTACCTTTTGTTCCCTAGCATATAGGACCTTATCACTACTCATTAAATTATGATTTTCCTAATAGACCTTAAGTCTACTCTCCCCACCCCCCAACACATCCTTCATAGCACTGCTAGACTAATTTTCCTTCTATGTCTATCTGGCCATATTGTGAAATTAGGGGTGTGGTCTTTGCTTAAAAATTTTCAGTGGTGCACTATTTCCTACTGATTAAACATCAAGCTATTCTACCTAAGATTCATGGCCCTATGGCACCAGCCTATTTTTCCAGCCTTAGATCATCTGACTCTATCACATACCCTATACTTCAGTCAAATTACAGTATTCTAGACTTCCAAACATACTCTGCTCCTTCCCAGATCTTTGATTCTGCCTATGATACTTCTCTGCTTTACATGTTCAATTTCTAACCATTCTTTAAAGCTTAATTTAATGTCACAATCTCTAAGAAGCCTTTCCTGGACCCCCTATAATCTTTGATGACACATTATGCCCCAGACCATATATTAGTTTTATTCCAATTCAATAAACAAATCAATTTATTACTACATTTTGATGTGCCTTAGGAGTCTGGAAAAAATAATGTGATAGATAGATAGATAGATAGATAGATAGACAGATAGATAGATATAGATATGTTTTTTAATCTGAATTTTTAAAATTCTTATTTTAATGACCATCCTGATCAAATGTGTGGGCTAAAATTATGGAAGTCAACTATAATGCTTTATCTGTTCCAAATGACTTTTTTTTCCCTTAATTTTATAATCTTTGTCTACACAGCCCTTAGAAAATGGAGACAGGAAGAGGGAAAAACACTTAAGTTGTCTCAATGATCTTTTAGAAGCTTGCATACTGAGATATCAATGACAATGTTTTCTTTATTGATTGACACTCTCTTACTAACAGCAGAACACTTGCCCACACCCAAACTTCTGACAATACAATATACTGAGAAAAGACAGATCTTTAAAAGCAAGGTGATTGGATTAGGGCTATCCATTCAAAAACAGGACCATCTTCCGTGATGTTCTCTACAGTTCTAAGTCCATCCCCCAATATTGTATGGTCTCACCTGGTTAGTGTTAGCTTGAAATGTGCAAGGTGTAATTTTGCCTCTAATTCCCCCCAGGGAAGAACATAGGAGAGATAAGCTAGCTCAGCAGACAGCATTTTTGTCCAATTCTCCAATATCAACTTCTGTTCAAACAAAAGAACATAAGGCAAATGCAAACAGAAACTTGCTTGAACTCTTCCAGTCATACTGGAAGACAAACTAGATAGGGGTTCTTAACCTAGGTTTATGATATGAACTTGTATAGGTGATATATAGATAGACAACTGCATTTCAATATAATTAATTTCCTTTGTAGTCATATGTGTCTTATTTTAATAATTTTTAAAATGTTATTCTAAGAAGAGATCATCAGATTTACAAAACATTCATGACACACAAAAAGTTAAGAACCCCTATCTCTAGATCATCTCTTTCTACTGTGGGAATTGATGGGGGTCTTTGGCACTAATTAGACATCTAAAAGAAGGGGGAAATAAATCATCTTGGGCAAGACATCCACCACCCAAATTTTATAGTGTATCTGGGATATACCATGACAAAGTCTATTGTCATCATAGCCCAGGGGCAGAAGGGAGTTATCACAGGTTACTATAAGCCTGCTGACTTCCATATGGCCTTCAGCTTATACCTGTTACATAATAGTATCCATAAAAATGAAAATTCTCAAGTGATAGAATGAGAAATTTTGAATAGGTTAGAAAACTACTACCGGGCTGCAGAGGTAGAAAATCACCACTGGCATAAAGGAATGACCAAATAGGATGTGGTTCATTATGTAGAAAGTATAATGCTAATATTATATAATTATAATAACCAATTTTGGACAGAGAGAGAAGAACTGAAAAAAAAATGTCTCCTAATTTCATGGTAGAGGTGGAGTGGGGAGGTGGTGGGATGTTGTGGGTATAGAATGTTGCCTTTGCAGGATGTGTTGGTTGATTTTGCTGAGCTGTTTTTTAATTAATAATTTTTATTGTTGTTAAGAGAAGGCTTGCTGGGAGAGTTGAGGAGGACTACATTAGGAAATGAATGTGATTTAAAAACAAAAGATATCAATAAAACTTAAAAGAGAAAAAGGTGACTCCATAACTTAAATATGTTTTTATTGAAACCAGTTCTTCCAATACTGGCAATTCATGAGCCATCTTGTGGGAGAAGGAGCTATGAAGAAGGGCAGTATAGCTCATAATAAGATGTTCTGCACAGTGACACTAGATATATTGGTCTCTATAACAAATTCCTTATGAGAGAATAATTAGGTCAAGATGGAGGCTTATACTCATTGAATGCCCAAGAGAATGTCTTCAAGTGTTCCAAAAAGTCTTCAGAAGGGCTGTCATAGCAACTGAAACATCAGTAGTAGCCCTCAATTCATGTGCAAGTGTTTTATGATGCTGCAACTCTTTTTTTCTTTCCTTCCTCGATCTTCTTAGGTCTCTCTCCATTTTGTCTTTCCTTCTCCTGCCAATCCCCGCCTTATTTTAATTATTATATTTTGGGGCTCAAATCTTTTGTTAGATTGGCTAGTCTAGTGCCAGTTTAGACTGAGAAGAAATTCTGATGGATAATTCAATTCTGTCTCCTGAGAATATCTTAATTTTAAAGAAGGGACTTAGTGTTAAAAAGTGTATGACCCATTTATGGATGTTGTTTTCATATATTTCTCCATACTTATATTATGCTAGGCATTTTCTCTAAATTCCTTGTATGTGTAACTTAGTTCAGGATTATTTAGAAAGAATTTCTTTCTCTTTAGGAAAATGGTCCATAATATTTAATTCAACAAACATTATGTACCTGCTACATACAATTTACCACACTAGGCATTGGGGATATAAAGACAAAACCAAAAAGTAGTACTTGCCTTAGGGAGATTATTTTTTTATTGGGGGAGGGAGACACCATATGTACATAAGTAATAACAAGTGATTTAAAGAGGGAGAGAATGATAATAACTACAGAGAATAGAAAAAGGCCTGAGCTGTACTTTGAAGCAGTTCAGGGATTCTGTGAGAAGAAAATACATCTGATATGCAGGGGTATGGAGATGTGTAGCAGTTTGGTATGGCATATACCCTGATAGAGTTGAAAGACTGGCATGTCCTCATGCCCTGGGAATGCTGCTGGAATTCAGAATGCATACGCATGAAAAGGGAGTATTTGGAGTTTAATCCATTAGTAAAATTCTGCTGCCCAATTGCTAAAAGTCCCTACGAATTGGGAGTGGAGATGGGAAGGAGACTTTCTCATAAAGAACCCTTCTAAATTATGACGATTAATTTTTTGCAATGTTGATTAAAGGATAAAAATGTTTCAAGCTAGGTCTATTAGTCAAATGGTACAGCAATATCCCCAGACCCCCTCAGTCTCAGTACCAGTTTTTGATCAGTAGTTGGAAAGATTAAATTGTCAGTGCCTAGCCCAAAACTTAGCTCAAAAAACACACTCAATATCTACTTCTGACTGACTGAGGAGAAGTGATTGGAAATTTAGAGTGGGAGACAGGATAGATGAGAGTCAAAGTAGTTTTTTTTTGTTTTTTGGGGTTTTTTTGTTTGTTTGTTTGTTTTTAAGAAAGGAAGATCTGAGTCTATGCTGGTGGCACTTTCCCCAATGACATCTTACTTTTCTCTTCTGCCTTCTTTTTTGCATTAGTTCAATACTTTAAGGTCCAGTTTCTCTGCTATTATCATTTCTGCTTCTTTAGCTTCTAGGGAAGACTGAAACTACAGTTTGAATTTGGCAAACTCATTTACTAAGACAGCTTTTCCTTGCAGGCATTTCAGGGAGCAACTGTTAGCAGGGCAAATAAAAAAAAATGAGCAATTATTAGTAAATTTGAGGAAGCTGAGAAACCCTGTTATTTTTACCTGACAGGTTATAGAGGCTACCCCCACCCAATTATTCACATAAGGGCCTCAATTTGGCTTCACTTTGCCGGAATAAACACACAGTCCCCTTTACACTTTAAATAAATATCTTCCCATTTAAATATATCAGGCTCCAACCAAAAAGCCTAGCTTTCACAAATATGCTTACTTAAAATGTTTTAGGGCAAAACACCTGTTAATTCACTCTTGTGCCTGTAACCAGAGTCTCAGGGCCCTGCAATAGACTAAACTCTATCCATTAGTAGAAGTAAGTCAATTAAGTACATATTCAGAGATCCTTATTTATTGTTGTTGTTTGTCCTTAGTTCTCCCAGAGGACTAATGACATCAGGAGGGTGATGTCTTCACCTGAAAATGAGTGGATTTAAGTGAGGCAAGGCAGTGCAAAAGTCATCAGCCCCACTCTCTCCTTAGAGTTACTGGAGTCCAGTGGCAAGACATAGGTCAGGATGACTGGCTCTGGCCCTGGATGCAGTGGGAGACTCCGGCCTTTTTACACTAACCTCTTTCCCTGGTCTCAGTTTGTCTGAGGCAACCCCCATTCAGTAATTAAAGGCTAGGTAAGAACTAAGACAAAAGATGACCTAGTTTGCCTTCACAAAAAGAAGCAACCTGGGAGGGAAAAATCCTCAGAGTTTGGCATGTTTATAGAGAATGTTAGTGTATCTTAGAAACCATCTAATATAATCCTACATTTTCATTATACAGATGAGGAAACTGAGACCCAAAGAAGTTAAGCTATTTGTCCAAAGTTACGTAGCTAATGAATAGTATATAAAAGCCTAGAACCCATCTCTGGGACTGGACGGTGAGACTAGTAGAGAATATACCATATGAGGACTAGTTAAAATGAATGGAAATGTTATTTAGCCCAAAGAACAGAGGACATTGGTGGAGACTGGGGTGGTAGTGGAGGACTCACAATAGCTACCTTTAAGTATGGGAAGAGCTGTTCTATTTAATGGGGATACAAGTTGTTCCTCTTGGCCTTGAATTAGAAATGGTGGGTGGAAGTTGCAGAGAGGCAAACTTAGGCTTGATTTAAGGCTAAACTGCCTAGCAATTAGAACTGTCTAAAATTGGAATGGACTGCTTCAGCAGGGAATGATGAGTAGACATCTTCAAAGAGAATCTTTATAACTCCTAGTAGGCTATGTCATCGAAAGGATTCTTATCCAGAAATGGGCTAAATGGATGTTCTCTGACCATTCCTTCAAACTCTAAGATTCTAGGATTTTGTGAAATCTTAGCCCAGTACTCTTGCCACTGAGTCCCACTCCTTCATGCCATAATTAACTGGCTTTCTTGCCTTCAGGAATATACTTTTGCATTGAATCAAGTGATTTTGATCCACTGCTTCACATATATGAGAACTACTATCATCTAATCCAAAAGGGCATATCTCCCCAGCAGATGGTGACATTCTGCAGAGGACCAATGAATAGAGGACTTCCCCCCCCCCACCCCAGACACAGTCAGAAGGACCACAGGAAACTACTGTCAACTCTCATAAATGGCAACTAGAGTGAAACTGCAGCAGTTACCAACTATACAGGGATAGGGGCTTCCACTTTCTCCAATCACCTATTAGTAATGCAAAACAACAGAATCTGAAAGTAGGCCTGAATACTAGAGAGAGTCCTTCTCCCTCCATTACTTTGGGGATTGGGGGGGAAGAGGACAACCCACTCACCACCTAAGGAAAAAGGGTTAAAAGTTATGTTATATGACTAACTTTTAAAGATTATACTTTATTCTCAGCTTCCTCCCAATCCAATTGCTCTTAATTGACATTCAGTTATGACAGTGCGGATGTACTTATTGAATAGGACCCAGAAGAGGGGGGGAAAGAAGCAAAAAACAAAACAAAACAAAATCAAACAATCAAACAAAAAAAAATCCATGCATTGACTCTTCATCATAACTGCCTCCAAAATGAACTGTAACTTGAAAGAAAGGGGCATATGTATTCTTTGCTTTAAGTCATCCGGTCTCATTCATTTAAAATTTGTTCACCTCCACGATTGTCAGATATTTAGAAGCCCTTTGCTTAAAGTCAATGTTACCAACTGAAATTCAGCAGGGATGACAATGGGCCAGAAATCCCTCTCCAGATTTTGTTTTCACTGGCAACTCCAAAAGCAATCAGATATATGTCTCTGGCCTGCAATCAATCTAGGACAGCCTCTCTCAACCTAGATAACCATGTGATGGTCATTCATGTACATAAGAGAAAGTCAGATAGATATATTTGTTTTAGTATTAAACATTTTATCTTTGTCTAGTCCTACGATTTTATTAGGATAGGAATCTAGTAAGAAAACTTCTTGTACCAAAGTAGATCTAACCCCTTTGGCAAAATATTGTTTGTAGGAGTTGCCTAGAGTGCTGAGAGATTAATTGTCTTGCCAGACAAACTGACAGAGCCAGTTTGAGTCAGAGGTATGTCTGGATGTGCATCCTCCTGACTTTGAAACAAGTTCCCTTATCCACTATGCCATGCTTGCTGCCTCTCATGATTAAACTAAACCCAACATAAAATCTTGGTTTTATTGAAGGCTCCTAAACACTTAAGAAAACTTTAGGGGCATCTTTGACTTTTCCTTCTACCTCACTCATCACATCTAATCACCTGCCAAGTCTTATCCATTCTATCTTGTCAATTTCTCTAGCATGATATCCTCTTTACTCCCACCATAACCAACTGAGTTTGAGTTTACACCTTTATAATTGCTTGCTTAGACAATTTTAAGGGCCTCCTAACTGATTTTGCTTCCAAACTCTTTTCTCTCCAACCCAACCTTCACGTCATATAATTCCAAATCCTCTTTTTAATTCACCACTGATACCACTCCTTTGTTCAAAAAATCTGTGGGCTCTCATCTGGCAACCCAGTTATTGCATTCAAGTTCACTCACAATAAGGTTCCAACCTTTTGTCCAGCCTTCCCTCACATAATATCCCACCCCCCTTATAAAATTCTCTATGTAATGGTCAACTAGGCCACTTTATAATAACATTCACATCCTGACCTCTCACCTATCCATCCTTCAAATCAGCCCTTACCTGGAATATTCTCCTTCCCTACTTCTAGTCTATACTTTGTGAAGTCCAAACCAATCTGGTAGACATGAATTCTCTCTCTTCAGATTATTCTTAGCACTTTGCTTATCACAATGTACCTTGCATTATAATTACATGTGCATATCTTACTCTTCCACGTAAATGATAAATTCTTTTAAGGGCAGGGCCTATATATAGTTCTATCTCTTAATCCCAACAGCTATTAGACTGATTTGCACAATGGAGTACTTAAATCATGTTCATTGAATTGAATGGAAAAAAATGCAAAGGCATAAAATCAAGCAGGCACAAAAATACTTTAAAAGAGGTTGCTAAGTGTCAAAGTGGATAGAGCATTGAACTAAGGACAGGAAGAGCTAGGTTCAAATTTAGTCTAAGACATTTACTAATTGTGTCACCCTGGGAAAGACATTTAAAAGCTGTTTGCTTCAGATTCCTCATCTGTAAAATAGGGATAATAATAGCACTTACTTCCCAGGATTGTGGTGAATTTAAAGTGATAGAATATTTTAAAGCATTTTGCAAAACTTAAAAGCATTATATAAAATAGCTAACATTTATGTAGAGCTTTAATAGCTTTATGTATAAAGCTATGTAAATGCTAACTATTATTATAGCAAAATAGCATTTTTAAAAACACATCCACAAAAATCTTTTTTGTATGTAATACATAAACAAATTTACTGAATATTTTCAGGAAATGTTCATAGAAATTAAATATAAAATAAGATCCATACATAAGTATAAGCTTAGAACTTACTTGTTGCTCATAGAATACTTTATCATTTTGATAAACTATTCTCTTTTTTTTTGTTTTTTTTAGGCAATTGGGGTTAAGTGACTTGCCCAGGGTCACACAGCTAGTAAGTGTCAAGTGTTTGGTCTAAGGACAGATTTGAACGCAGGTCCTCCTGACTTCAGGGCCAGTGTTCTATCCACTGCACCACCTAGCTGCCCTGATAACAAACTATTCTCACTCAAAGGTAGAAGAAAACGACCTCTATGACTTAAATTAGATAAAATTTGAGATATTCTCATGTGTTCTTTAGACCTACTGCTCTTCTAGTAGGTGAACTATAAGAGAAAGAAAACATTTCATTTTGGAGGGAAAACTAGTCCTTTTCAATTAAAAAAAAGACCCTCTTATATCTCAATAAGCTTTCTATTATACATGTATTCATACACACATAAAGACTATAAATACATAAAGACCAATTTTTACAGTTTATATCGCTATAAAAATAGATGAGATATAGAGACACAGAGACATAGACAGAGTTAGAAATGGAGATAGCATGTTGAAATATGAAAGGAAAATATAAGGAGGAAATACAATATTTGCAGGAAACCCAGTTGTCAAATTATAGTACATCATCAAACATCTTATAGCTAGTCAAGAGAAAAAGAGTTGATACAGCATTTTTTATTCCCTTTGAGCTTAACAGAGCATATTTCAACTATTTCTTTTGATTGGCAAGAAAAAATGTTTTTAACCACTCTTATAGAAATGATTCCTTTTAAAAGCACTTTTTTAACCTTACTTAAGATAAAAACTATATCCATTACAGAAAGGCTTTCTGGTCAACTGTACACAACTAACCCATGTGTTTAATTTTACTGAATATCACAATAAAGGGAAAAATGTGTCACAAGTGAACAATACAAAGAAGAAAAAGATATATGTTTGGGAGGAGGAAGGAGTCATTGCATCAGACAATGCAAATTTAGATGCAAAATATCTGTTCTAAATTTTGAAAAATCTGTAGACACATGCAGGTTAACATTAATTCTATTAGTATTAGATTCACAAACTGCTTAAGAGAATAATATTTGATTGCTTAAAATTTTGCTTTCATTATATCCAAGTACATAGCTCAATTCATACTTTGAAATTTTAGTCATAAATAAAAGAAAACAATAATAATCTACAGTCATAAAGTACTTTTAAGTATATGCAAAGCACTTTCATAAAGTAGGCATTATTATCTTCTACACATGAGGAAACTGATGCATGGAAAGGTTAAATTACTTGCACAAGATCACACATAACTTAAATATTATGTCTGAAATATGTAGCTATGTACATATTAATACACTATTTTTTCAGTTTTTTTCCTTACAGCATACTAAAAGATCAAAGCCAAGTCAAAAACAAACAAAAAAACCTCTGAGTGTAACTAGCGATTATTATTTTTCATGGTTCTAATGTACATTCAATTTGTAGTACAAATCTGTCATTATTACTACTAAAAATAACTCACAATAATCTTATTAGATAAGCAATGACAATATTTTTATCCCCTTATTTTCCGAACAAGAAACTGAGAATCTGAGAGATACATTGTCTTGGCCATGGTGGCAATAGCTATTAAGTGTTCGATTGGGGATCTGAAATCAGATCTTGTCATTCCAAGAGTTCTTTCTACCACATCAGTCTATTTCTCCTTTCAACTTCAGTAAAGTCAAAAGTTTCATAGAATAGGAAGCTAAGGTTAACTGTAACCCAACGATCACACAATTGTAACACATCCCTTTATGGTCCAGTCAATGCTCATAATTGGCCCTTTAGTAAAGCCTATGTCACAGTTTTAAATGCTTTTCTGAGAATATGGAGAAAGTAAATGCATACAGGTGGTGCTCAACCTTGGGTAAATTGAAAAGACGGGGGCTATTGGTGGATGTACAAATAAGAAATTCTACTGGTCAATGGAAGGGAATAACTCAAAGTTTAAACTTTTACTTAATGCTAATCTCTCTCTGAAGCATGGGTTGGAGCAAACTGATATTGAATCTTTAAAAGAAAAGAACTACGATACTGCTAGACAAACATAAAAAAGTAACACAAAGTCAAGATAATCAACAAGCAACTCATTTTTATGCAGCACTTTAAGGATAGTAGAGTACTTTAACCACAACAATTATGAGATGTATAGTGCGTTTATTATCTTTGTTTTAGAGATGAAGAAACCAAGGCTTTGAGGGGCCAAATGACCTGGCCAAATCACACAGCTGGGAAGAGTCCTAGATGTATTCTCAACTAGATCTACTGACCAGAAAGAAGTTACAGCTAACATTCAAACAGTGCTTTCAAGCTCCAAAACACTTTACAAGATCCTCACAAGAACCCTGTAGTATAGGTGCTATTATTATCCCAATTTTATAAGTGAGGAAATTCAGGCTGAGAGATGTTAAGTGATTTGCCTAGGGTCACATAGTTAGGAATTGTCTGAGGTAAGATTTGAACTGAAGTCTTTTTGACTCAGAATCAAGCATGCTGTCCACCACTATTTCACCTAGCTTCCTCAGTTTTTCAGTCCATCATGCTACCTCATGGTTCTTTATGTTGGTCCGATCTTTTAACAAGTATCCTGCATTAATTTGAGGGTTTTTTCTATTCATTGAATATTTTGTCTTTTAGTTAACATTTATAGAATTACATTAACATGATTATTGCATTTTATGCATCGGCTAACTGAAAAAAATAATGTACATAGAACAAATATGTCAGGGAAGGTGCACAATTATCATTTTTAGAAAGTCATCTATGTTTTAAGAAAGTTGCAAATCTGCCAGAATTTACTTAGGTAATATATATTTTTCCTTATATATTTTCAAGGAATTTAATTTGAAAGCCTTATTTTCCAACAGTAGTTAAATGTCACATAATTAAGAACATTGTATTATATCAGCAGAGGCACCAAGGAAATAGTGCATAATTATAATAAATCTGTGTTGTTGTTTTCCAGTCTGTCCATATAGTCATGGCCTACTTCTCCTACAAATGTGTGTACCTCTAGAAGTGCTTGGTAATTGTGCAGTGGATGGCAACTGATGATTCTTAATTAAGTTTCAAATGTGCTTCCTCACACAGCTGCACACACATGTGCATGGAGCTAATCGTTAGTTGCACCTGCTCCAAGTTAGGAATATTTCATAGTGCACATGGCAAGAATGGCATTTTCAAGTGTTAATTTGTTCAATGTAAATCAATATATGTTTTCAATACTTGATGGCACATGCTTTTTGACAATTGCCACTTATGTACACCAAATTTGAAATGTAAAAGTTGACTGGTTTGAGTTGCTGACCTGAAATAGCAGTGACTTTTTAGATATTGAAAAAATTTTTTTAAATACTGGAAAAACTCCTCTTCCCCTTCTACCACCCCCACCCCACCCCACACATAATTTAACTTGGAAATATATGAGGGGTTTTTCAAAATTTATATAAGAAAAGTGTTTCCTTCTAACCAGACACTAAGCATTCTAGCCAAGCTTTTTTTTTCTCTTAAAGCCCTAAAAAACAAAATTGAAAAGAAAAAAAAAGTGGAGTCTGATGCTAAGTCCACTACAACAAATGCAATGATGATTTCCGTCTCTATCTGAAATCTTCAGTTACAGAGCATTAAGGGCAGAAATGATAAAAAGAAATTACCTTCTTCAGATTATGAGCTTAAACTCTTGATTCTGCAAATGCAGTAAACCTGGTTCCAAAGATCACATCTGTTTCCTTAAGAATCACCCAAAAATCTGAAGTTAGCCCAGTCACACAGCTACAGAGATTTTAATTTGTGATGAAAGAGAACATTTCTTTTTACTTGAAATGAAAGTTTTTCACACTCTCTCTGGAATGGATTTCTCAGTACCAACTGTGCCCTTTTTGTTTGGGGGGTGGGTGGGCATGATGTTGGTAATTACCAAACACTGTTAAACACCACACAATAGACATATAACTTAATTAAGAATGAAACTGAGGAATCATGACATAAACATTTAATATTTTTTGTCAAAATAATAGCCTTGATCGAACAGGACCAGAGGTAATATATACTTCCATGTGAAAACCAAAATCGACTTTATTTCTTCCTCAAGAAGAACAAATGAACTAAACATACTTTTTCTCAAGTTCAGATAATGTACAAATTATGAAGCTTTCAAAAGACATGGTGTTTGCCTGATCTCATATTTTGATTCTCCCAAATTCAATAAAATGAAAGGGCAAAGTAAACAACTTGGGTACCAAGAACGTAAGCATTTGGCAAAAGTCATATGACAATAGAACATCTTAAGCACTTGAAGAGTAAATCAACAAACCTGCATGAACTTTGGTGTCAATCAAAAGTACACAGGGATAATACTCATTCTGAAAACTTAGTTTACAATATTCCCTTGTCTTAATTATAACATTGCAGAGGTACCAAAAGTAATCTACAAAAACAAAACATATAAATGTATCCTTTTTATTAACCTATGTTCTTCTGCCCCTTTTAATATTTTAAATGAAGGCATCTATCAAAAGTTTACAATGTTTTTAAAAGCAACTGTGATCAAGAATTAGATAAATTTGGGGCTTTTCAAAGTGTATCATTATCTCACCCTATCAGACCAATTGCTTTTTCTTCATCCTTTGTTTTTGTTCTGCATCTGCATTAACATGGCTGCTAATTATATTAGTCTGGAGGCACATAAAGTCTGGATGGGAAACTCACATGATTCTAAGTGAAAGTATCCTTTGACACCCAAATCCATATTTGATGCAATTGACCACTCTTATCTTAAAAGTGCCCTGTAGCTTGTTATGAAACTGGGTTGTGATTTCTATTTTCTGTTTCGCAAGCAATATGACAGCTCAGCCATCCATGTACACACAAATACACACACAAAGAGGCTTTTAGCCTTGTGTTTCTATGCATATTTAATTCCACCTTTCTTTTTTCAAATTACTCTATAATCAGTTTGAAAGTTTGATATTTCATTTTATTCAGAATATTATAGATACTGTTTGCCATTACATATAGCTAACTTCCATCAGAGCCCTACTAAGTTAAATGTTTCAAAGTTAAATCACCATTAAACAAAATTCTGCATAAATGTTCCTAACCACCCACTCATTCTCATAGTTCCATGCCTTTTTTTTTTAAACACAATGAGCTGGCAAATGTGTTGCTTTTCCTAACAGTCCCCCCAAATGGGAATGTTTGAAGATTCTCCTTATCTTCTACCACTTGTATACAATTTAGATTGTTCAAAGACATGCTTTTGAACAGATAATATAAACTTTCTTGTTTCTTTTTTTTTTTGTCTCTATCATTGGGAATAGGAAATATTTGATCTGAAACTGATAAAACCAGGCTCAAAGAAATAAATGTGCCTTAACATTACTCAAAAAAGAGGGCGTTACACTCTTAAATTTTTATATATATATTTTTTCCTCACTTATTTTAAAGACCAACAAAAAAATGAGTATTTACCAGATTAATATATTCCTCAACACACATCAACAACTTGGCGGGGGGGGGGGTAAGGGAGGAGAGTTTACTAGGGTGGGGAGTGACAACAAAACTACAACAGACCCAGGGCATTTATACAAAAAAGAAAGACTCAGCCAAGCCTAAGAATGAAAAATGCGCATTTTGTGACAACTGATATACAATAAAGTACGCTTAAGGTATTTTGGTGTCAGTTATACTAGTAATTTTTTTTTCCCCCTGTAAGGATAGCTTTGCTGATTTAGCTCTCAGAAATCTGTTTCCTTCCTGGATTTTCTTTATCACTTGCCTTCATGAAACAACTATTGAGAATGCTGATAGCCACTCATACCAAGTTACGCTTTCCAACCAAAGATATTTGTCAGATTAGGGAAAAACAAAAACAAAACCATCAAATAGCATATGCTAACTTGCTGCTTCTTTCTCACAACAAATTAACTACTTAAAGATGATATAATTCGTCTCTAAATTCCTTCTCCGTCTTTGAATCTCTTTTCCCCTCTCTCTACAGATTTATATTAAGGAACTGGAACTCAAAGATGTGACATTTTCCACTGTCGGGTACTTGCCTTCCTATAATTGCATAAGATTCCTCACAAAGTCCATAATCCAATATCTTCTGTGGACAGAACGATATAAGATAATACTTTCCCCCAAAATGCTTTTGTGCAGGACCAAATTTAGAGTGCTTCTGATTAGTATAAGGCAAATGTTTTTGTTGAGTTCCCCCTCTTCTTTTAAAAATTTCTTAATTTTTAGCATACATACTTTTAAAATAAAATGCTGTTAGTTGGATGGTCATCAAGACACAATTTGTCCCACATAGGTGCATATTTCCAATGCTTTACTTCTATAATCCTTAAGGTTAGCATATAGATATATCATATAGATATATCTAACTATATGAAAAAAATATCAACAGAAAAAGTCAAGATGTCCACATTTCACTGTTTTAACACTTGCACAACAAACTGTTTGTGCTTGGCATTACTGTTCTATATTTATACTAACAAAAACATGTAAGCCATTAATGAATAGACAAGAAATATCAGTTTGCTTAAAGAAATGAAAGCCAACAAGTTTAACCCATACCTTTCACAATGGAATTCAGAGGGGTGTAAGAAATGGGTGGAGTAGGTAAGAGAGTGAGTATTGGGGGGGGGGATGTCTACCCCTCCAGTACAACACAGTAAATCTACCTGAAATAATTTCAGATATAGGCAATATATATTTTCTACCTTTCTTTTTTTCCTCTTTCCTTCATTCTGATCAACAGTAGATCTTTCATTGTACTCCCCTGTCTACTATCACAGAGGGACATTAGAGAACAAGAGGACCCAAGTGTCACTTACCAGTTGCATGCCACAGATAAAGATAAGCGTGCACCTGCCACTGCAATAACCCATGGTTTCCAAGACCCCTGCCACAGCCAGACTGTCCCACGTCGGCCACCGTCGAGCCCCCACTTTATCCAATCAGATCGCGGGGAAGGACAGGCAAACCTGCGGAGGGCTCAGGGGCTCCTGTCTACTGCTGCCAACGTCCTGGGAAGTGACAGGCATTAGGACCTGCTGGAGCGACTCTGTGTCAGCAGCAGCGGTAGCGGCGGCGGAGGCAGCAGCGGCAGCAACAGTGGCAGCAGCAGTAACAACAGCGGCGGCGGCAGCAGCAGCAGCCGCTCCAGCAACACATACCTTCACTCCCTTAGTGCAAACAGCGCTCCTCCGGCTGCGCCTGTGGGGAAAATGCGCCAGGTGCCAGGAGCAGGAGCAGCAGCAGCAGAAGCCTCCACGCAGCACTGAGGAACCCACAGTCATCTGGGCTCCAAAGTTTCACCCCCTCCCTCACTCCTCCTCCTGGCCCCACACCCACTCAAAGTGTCAGCGCTGCTGCCCGGGCTCCGTCTCCAAACACCTCGCGGGGCTGCAGAGTCAGAGTCCGGCGGGTGCAGCGCGCGGAGCGCTCTGGAGGCGGGGGAACGCACGGGATGATGCTTGCCCAGCACTGCCACTATCCAAGGTGGTGATGCTGCGAAGCTGCCTGCAGGAGGTGCGGGGTGGCGGTGGGGAGGAGGAGGAAGAAGAAGATCCTGGAGAAGGAGGAGGGAGAGGGCGCCGGGGGCGGAGGCGTCCGGGCTCTTGTGTGCTAACACAGTGATGCTTCTTCCAGCCCAGGCTTCCCACCGTTCCCCCCCCCCCCCCCGCCCTTGCCTGCCAGCACCTCCCCCCCCTTTCCTTCCACCACCCGCCCTCAGATGTGTTAATCCCTAGCTGACAACAAATCCCTTAACCCACCCTGTGCCTTGCCACCCCTCGATTTTTTCCCCTCCCCTCTTCAAAGGCGTCAACTTCTCCGGGCTGGTGCTGTGCTGCTGCTGCGGGTGCTGCGGGTGCTGCGGGTGCTGCGGGTGCCAGTCACAATGCAGAAGGGGAAAGGGAGGAGATGGAGGCGACGATGGTGCTGGTGCTGGTGCTGGTGCTGGCGTCGGCAGCAGCAGCAGCAGGGAAAAAGGAACCTAGGAAGCATGTCAGTCTGTCCGTGTGCAGGCTCTGACTGTCTTGGTCCTGCTCCCGTAGCCCAGTCTGGAGCACAACACGCGCGTGGCTTGTGTGTCTATGTCCTCCAGAGTGGGGTGGGTAGAAGGGATGAGGAGGGAAACTAGGCAAAGAGGGGTGGATGGGTGGAGAGAAGGCTGCCGCACCAGCATCCCAACTGCTCAGGCACATGCAAAACTGGTCCTCTCTGGTGCAACCAACGGCCCGAGAAGGTGGAGAAAGAGAAGCAGCAAGCCACCGTCAGTATTGCTGCCCCAGCTCTGCTCCTGTGGTGCTGACTCCATTCCTTTTAGTGAGTGGGAGACGGGAGTAACAGGCATAGGGACCACTCCTGGGGTGGTTTGCAAGTGAAAGTCAAAGAGGATGGAGGCGGAAAACAGAACACTTTTTTTTTTTAAGTAGGTACATTGAGTTACTGCTGCTTTTTGAAACACGCTTCTGTTATCATTTTTTTTTTAATGAGCCAGGAATTGTCACTAAAAACTGCAGCCTCAAAAAAAAAAGTGCCCTGATAAGAGTCTGGGTGTCTGTTCACATTGTCAAGTACTAGAGACTGCCCCTAGAACTGGACTTGGTGCCAAAAGGCGCTCCAGCTATCTTAAGTAGCGTAATATTGGAAGCTTCAGAGCCCGCTGCTGCCCCCTTCTGGTCCAGAGCTGAAGGGTCTCGCTGAGATCTGCATGGAGGCGGTGAGTCCCAGAAGACATGAGTGCTTCGTGGGTGTTAGGGACATTCTTAGAAAATATCAGAAAAACTCCCCTCTGAGAAGCGCAATAAACAGTGAACATCTGACTCATTTTTTCCCCCAGCGAATTAAAGAGCAGTGACTAAATATGCCCGGGAATTGATCAGATAGAAATAAACAGGGGCTTACCAAATGCTGGGTTAGAAGAAAGAGAAAAAGAAAACTTCAGAATGACCAGCGATAATAAGTGATGGAAGTCTTTGCCCAAGATGAAAGAAAACTTGAGCATCGTAAGGATTTTATTGAGGGAGACCAAACTGTGCATGTGTAGAGGCTACTCCTCAACTACCAAGATTCAGCTCTATTTTGAAGTATTTCTCAAAGTTAATTTCACTAAATTTGGATTTGTGTGGGGTGGAAGAAAGCTCGGATATTTAAGTAGTAATGATGCCAAATGAGCACTTTATTTGAATGAAAATTGTGGTGTACCAGGATAACTGAAAATACAGAAATAATATCAGACACCTTGATTATCTCTTTTTGAAGCCCAGAACTGAACTTTCAGGAGCAATTTTCATTTCGAAGTGTAATTGCAAACTGTAAATCTTATAAGCTGTTTATAATTTAGGAAATAACCTCATTGAGCCTCAGTTTCCTCATATGTAAAATGAGGATCTTAATATCTCTAAATATTTTCTCATTGGATTGTTCTTGGGATCAAATGTGATGATATGTATAAAACACCTTGTAATTATAAAGTATTATAAAAATGAAAACTCATTATTAAACTGCAAAATTATAAAAGTGTAAAGTTGTGAAAAGTGTCTGGATGTTTTGAAGGAATGTAATTGGGCAAAATATTGAGGAGTTGATATGGATATCAACAGTACATCAACTCACAATTTTATTTATTTTGACAGTTGTTTGCATTTAAAATATAGCTACAGGAAGATGCTGGGATATTATTCTGCATTACTGTATCAATTATAATCACATACTTTCTGTAAAATAATAATATGATTTCATACAGAAGGAATGGACAAAATCATTGGGTAGATTTGAATTTTAGTACTACATACTAATCAGATCAATATTCTATACATAAAAGAATGGTTTTACACAGATGTCCATGCACTTGGTACCCTTTTGCTCAATCACTTTCTATTATAGGCACCCTTTGGACAAACAGACAAACCCCAAATTTATGGCCACTTTATTTACAAATGTTCCTTTATCATAGCAGCTTGTGCTCTGCCTAGTCATTTATTTCCAACCTAGTCAGTTCTAATCGCTTTATTTGTGTCATGTTTCAGAAAGTTGAAAATTGTATATACAGAATGTATGAAGAGAACTTGAGGGAAACACATCCCAAGAATACTATTTCATTTCAAATGAAACTAGAATGATTTTCAAATTAAGGCATTTATGAGATACTTTCCTCCTTGCCCCTCTCCCCTGAAAATAACATCAAAGAAGTATAGACTACTATGTTCCTTCAGTTAAAGCAGTGAATAATTGAATACAATGGCCCTTATTCTACTTTTCCAGACTTATATTATACCTCTCCATGAATTTTGTAGTTTAGTCACACTGGGCTATTCCCTACCTCTTACCATGGTCCATCATTTTTTCCCCCTTGTTTGTTTTTGCCTAAGCTCTTTCTTATACTTCCAAATCCTTTGGTATATCCCTCACATAGAATCTTGAATGTAACTATGAAGGCAATGACTATTTTTATATTTGTCTTTGTATTCTCAGCACCTAGTATAGTCCCTTGAACATTGTTATTTAGTCATGTCCAGTTCTTCCTGACCCTGTGGACCATAGCATGCCAAACTGGGGTTTTCTTGGAAAAGATACTGGAGTGGTTTGCCATTTTCTTCTCCAGTGGATTAAGGCAAACAGAAGTTAAGTGATTTGCCCAAGATCACACAGAAAGTAAGTGTCTGAGGTCAAATTTTATTTATTTATTTATTTTAGGCAATTGGGGTTAAGTGACTTGCCCAGGGTCACACAGCTAGTAAGTGTCAAATGTTTGGTCTGAGGCTGGACTTGAACTCAGGTCCTCCTGACTTCAGGGCTGGTGCTCTATCCACTGTGCCCCCTAGCTGCCCCCGAGGTCAAATTTTAACTCAGGTCTTCTGGAGCTCAGGTCCAGCACTCTATCCACTGAGTAACTTAGCCTCCTCCTTTACACATAGTAATCACTTAATAAGTGCTCTGTTGAGTTGAATTTAATTTAAGTCAAATGAAACATCTTCAGGAAAACTCCTATGATACCCTCTCAGTAAAGATTTCTTCCTGGAGTCTCATATAACATGATGTTAATTCTATGTACTTCTTGTATATTTTTACCTATAATGTTTTGTGTACATTTGTCATATAATCCTGTTAGACTACTACTTCTTAACCCAACTTTTAAATGTGATTACTTTTTTAAAATACCACAATAATTTCCAAATATAATCTTCCACCACCACCAACAATCTTTTAAACAGTTAAGACAAACTGGCAAAGTAATCTGTTCAGAAACTGTTTATATCATTCTCTACTCATCGTCACCTACCTTTCTACCAAAAAGAGAGCAGTTTTTCATTTTTTCTCTTTGTCACCTAGCAGTTGTTAAGCACTTACTATGAGCTGTGCAGTATGCTATATCCCTGGGGATACAAAGGAAAAAAAAAAACAGTCTCTAATCTCAAGGAGATCACTACCTAGTGAGACAGACAACATGCAAATAACTATATATAAACATAGTCTCAGAGGGAAGCCAATAAGACATAGGAGGAGTAGGAAAGACTTCTTGTAGAAGGTAGATTTTTAACTGAGACTTCAAGGAAGCTACAGAAACCAGAAGGCATAGATGAGAAGAGAGGATTCCAGGCTTGGGAACAACCAGTGAAAATGCCCAAAGTCTAGAAACGGTGTATCACGTAAGAGGAATAGTAAAGAGACTAATTTCACTGAATCTCAGAATGAGTGGAGGGGAGTAGAGTGTCAAAAGATTGGAAAAGTAGGAAGAATCAAGCTTATGAAGTGCTTTATAAGCCAAACAGATGATTTTATATTTGATGTGATGGTGATAATGTGCCCCTGGAGTTTATCGAGTGAGAGAGGGAGGGGATATGGTCAAAACTGCACTTTAGCAATATCAAAAACATAGATTGTTCATCGCAACTAATCTGAAGTTGGATGTCTTTTATGCCTGCTTTGTTTTACATGGTTCTAGTTAGGTATATTATTCTCATTTTTTCCCCCTCTGTATTCTTTCAAAAATATTCCCATGTTTCCCTGACTTCATATTAATCATTTCTTATAGCCCAGTGATAGTCATATACCACAGTATATTCAACCATTCACCAGAGATAGTACCTTATCAAAAGTTTAGATCTCTCAGTAACTTAAGACACTGCTCTGCTTGCAATGAGAACTTTATAAATGTTTGTTAAATTAAACTGAGTTGTATAAAATTATACAGATTGAACAAATTCACTGATAGTTGTATAAATTAAGGGTGGGTTTATATTGGGTAAAGTCAAGTAGAAAGGATCCCATTTACTCACATGAGTTCAAAAATTTAGAGCAAATTCAGGCTCACTTATTTCTTCCAAATGTTTTAGCTCTTAAGCAGAATAAGTCTAAACAAATGATTGGTTTTTAATACGCCAATGGTAATGTGTTCACTATGTCTTCTTTTCAATGTAGTTCAGATTTATTATTCAGCATTAAAGAATATTTCAAGCTAATAGTTACTGTATAATCTCTTTATTTGCTGTGCTTTCCTTGCTTATCCTTCTACAATCCAAATTAATACTATTTTAACGGAATATAAAAAGTGACAAAGAGAAATGTGTTCACTTATAATGGGATTAGTCAAAATTCCAACACAGTGTTGTGTTGAAACTTCTGGAATAAAGAAAAGTAAAGAGATTCCACAAACCTATCCATACCTGGTTTATGACTACAAAGTGGAAATGCAATTGAGAGCTGGAAGAGACTTTTGATATCATCTAACACAATTCTCGCGTTTTACAGATGAAGAAATTGAGAGCCAGAGAGATTTAATAATTTATACAAGGTCACACAGAAAGCAGTAGATATAGGATTCAAACTTTTTTTTTTCCTTCAAAAAAAGTTGTGGAATAGAAATGATTGAAGGACTTTTGCAGTTCCACTCTCTATAAACAAATAAAGCCAGAGTGGAGAATAATGAGGTTTGCCTATGTTCTGGGTCCATCTTTGACTGTCCTGAACTGAGACAAAAAAAATGCTTCTATCCTTCTTTTGTCTAGGCTCTACTCATGTTACTTGGGGCAGTATAAAAGTGGAGTGGAAAATCTAAGAATTTTCCAATAGATTTTTGTTTCTTTGTTCAGGCTTTGTGTCTTGTTAGAAACAATCAGCAGTCCTTCCAAATCTCTGCTTATTACATGGTTGGGGAAACAAATGACTGATAATCCCAATTTTCCTCTCTCTCTTCTTCTCCTTCCCTTTCTTCTCTCCTCCCCTCACCAACACCTTGCATCCCTGCCCTAGATTGTTCAAATTTCATAAGACATTCCTTTTTACCAGGATTAATGTAAAAGCATATAATAAACCTGCAGTTAGTCATTTCACTTCATAGAAGTAATTACATTTTTAAAATGTTTAAATATTTTTAAGCTATAGCTTTCTTACCTATTTTGGGTATTAAATTGTTATCCCCCTTGATAAAAAATGTTATATGCCATAATACTTCATAAAATTTAATGCAAATTAAAGTTAATATTTTTGGAAGTTCAAGACACCCTACATAATAATTAAAGACACCAGGAAGGTAAAACCAGAGTGGAGAATTACTGCTGTCTATGGTATGACTGATGATTAATCTGATAATGATAAGCATTTCTAGCCTGAAATATTTGTTGGGTAAAGTTTTCAATTTTTCTTAATTTTTACTTGCAGTATAATTTCTTTCAGGTCCTATATCTGGACAAATTTTATGTTTTATTTAGTGTTCTCTTAAACCTTAGGTAACAATTTTAATAATTTGAGGTCTAAAAACAAAAGATTCTTCTTCCTAACATTTGTTATAATCAGTTATTTAGTAGTATACTTAGATCTTACATTCCAAACCTCTTCTATAGAGTACAGAGTATAATTGCACTTTTGAGTAATTATTGTTCTCTACATTATAACATTCATGTTATGATACATGTGAATATACATATACACATACATTTAATTTAACTGAATCAAACACATTGTTGTACTCAAAAATAACTTTGAATAGGTATATGGTAAAGCTGTCTAGGTTTCCAACTGTATCCTCTATATTGATATTAGAATGTTCATTCACTTAGTCAACAAGCATTTATTAAGTTTCTTCTATTTCCCACCCACTCTTATAGGCTAAAAGTATTTGTATTTAGTAACATACTTGTTAACCCTGAATTTATGCATTATGTGGAGCTAAGGGAAATCAATTTGGGGGGGAGTGGAAGATGTTATAACATGTTTTTAATTAATCATATGTCTGGAGTTATTGGAGAAATAAATTGGAGAAATAAGACACTACAAAAATTGCTAAGTATTTTCTCCTTCTTTTATAGGTTTTCAAGCCTTGATTTTCCGAATGACAGTTTACACATTTTACTGTCACAAACTTTTGTGAAATGCCATAAGGTGATTACAGGTTTCATATTTTACATGGTGACAAAGTCAGATTGTCACACAGTGTCAAGCTTGAAATCCTTTAAATAAGAGTGGCTTCTACTAAGAATATTATTAAAGGGTTTTAAGTTGGCAAGTTTCTTAAGCAAAACTTCCTTTAAACCTAGTAGGAAATCCAGTTGAGTTTATCTAAGAATTTACTTTCTCTTTGCTAGTGGAAATACAGCACGATGATTTGGATGTTCAGATGGGAGAAATGATAGTCACTTATTAATTCTTAATTAATAAAAGGTGGAATTCATTAATTGTATTGCTAAAGCACAGAAATGGTATTTGTTTATATTGGCTCTTCAATGTCAAATGTTCTAAAATTTTGTAAATTTTCAAAAACCTTTAAATCTTGATGTTTTAAAAATTAACCAAGGGATAACTCAAATTTTATTTGCATTTCAGTGAGCCAATAAGTCTATATTATTATTTAATACATACTAAATGTGTATGTATATATTTAAATATATGCTCTATATTTACTTTTTATTTCATATATATACCATATATAATTTAGTGTATACATATAGAAATATATATATGTAAAATATATATTTAAATATGCTTTTGTTTCTGGACTATGAAAAATACTCTCCATGATCCCATTTAGTCCCTACCAAAAACAAGACTTTCCTCATATAAGCAACAAAACTTTTCATTTTCTTTCACCATCTTGCATGGTTGTTTATTGCTTTTGGGACCACATCTGGATTCGACACATAGATTCTGTCACAACTGATAGCAGAGAAACAATTGAGCCCTCTGAAATATATAATACACATGGACACATATCAAATATATATGTACATGTAATGTTATATCATATTATATCCTACATAATCTTATTTTATGTTTCATTACATTTTATTATACATTTGTCATGTATTATATTTAACATGTTGTATTAGAGCAGAAAATATATCATGTTATTATATTGTTTTATCTTTATGTTATTCAAATCTATAAAAATATCAACAGTAATCTAACAACACTACATAAATGGGCCTATATATACCTTAGTATTGCTTACTCTTGAATTGAATACCAGATTAATTTTGCTCATTTTAGTGATTTTTGTAATCTTATATATTTGTTAAATGTTACATAGTACAAAGTAACTCACCATTTTTTTACTCCTACTGCCACAACTTTGATTTATGACCTCTTTACAGATCTTTTGGACTACAGGCCTCTTAATTGGTCTTCTAGTCTTACAACTCTCCCATCTATAATCCATTCTCCCCATTGTCAGTTGTCTTCCTCCCAACGCCAGAAGAACTGAATATATTATTTCTCTGCTACAAGACCTTCAGTCACTTCCATTGTCTGTGAAGCAAAACAGGAGTGCTCTCTATAATCTAGCTCCAAATTTTATTTCCAGCCTTATTTTACTCTACTGCCCTTTGAACACTATTGTGTTCCTGGACTAATAGCCTTTACCTAGCCTGATCCTGACCTCCCTCTTGCCTCCATGAATTTTGTTTGTTTGTTTTTAAAAATAATTTCTGATACCATTTAGTTTTACATTGCCTAAAATTCTATGTGGATTTCTCCCAATTTCCATTCCAAAGGAACTATCTTATATAACAAATAAACACATTAGCAATAATCATAATCATAAGAAAGACAACCAGCAAGATACAATAAATACATTGAAATAAATAAATGCGTTGGAAATTCATACAATACAATTGAAATACATATATACATAAATACAATTGAAAATATGTACAATAAATACATTGAGAAAATCTGGTGGTATGTTCCCCACCTTTGACAGCCTCTACAAAGGTAGCATCTTCTCACAACTTCTTTGGAGCCATGCTTGTTCTTTGTAATTTTCAGCATTTTTTTTATTACCTTGTGGTTGTTTTTCTTTCCATTTATATTGTTGTAGTCATTGTACATGTTGTTTTTTTGACTCTGTTTACTTCACCTTGTATTAGTGCATAGAAGTCTTTCCATTCTTCTCTATATTCATCATATTAATAATTTTTACAGCACATTATTATTATATTACATACATGTTCCATCATTTGTTTAGCCATTACCCCAATTGATAGATATTGACTTTGTTTTTAGTTCTTTCCTACCACAAAAAATCTTGCTAAAATGTTTTGGTGTATACTTCATGATTTTTCAGACCATTCCCCAAGCTTGTAACATTACCATCACCATTACCATCACTACTACCACCACCCAGATCTTTAACTTTTGAAATCCTACTGAATTATCTTCCTTCTGTAATTGGTTTAGGGAGACTGGGATTCTCTCTCCCACAATGGCATCAAGTTCTAGACTCATCCAGATTTTGTTCAGTCTTGGGGGAACTTGGCCTCTGCAAGAGATCAAGTCTTTCTCAATGTCTCAGAATCTTTATGTACCCACCCCAATGGTGGAAAATTACTTAAAGCTTAAGTTTGACTTATGTCTAGGGTCTCCTCTAAAAAGGAACAGAAAGGCACTCAATATGCAATGTAGCTAGGATAGCTACTTATTTACACTATACTAAATAAACACAATGTGAAAGATTTATAAGTTTATATTGACAAATATTTAAAGCATGAAACAGTAACACATAACTCCTATTATACTATCCCTGAAAGTTGGTACTTAAAATATTAAAGCATAAGACAATTAGTGAAACTTCCAAACAGTCAATTTAGTTGCTCATCAGTGCTGCATTTTCCAAATAACTACTTCAACATCTAAATCATCTGACAAACCAGGTAATGGCCCGGAACTCATCTTCTTTGGGAAGAGCTCCATTTCAGAAAACAAGCTGACAGGCAGCTTGACTAATAGCCTTTACCTAGTCCAAGGAAAGAACGTAGAAATTCACAAATTTCTGAGGTTAACGGGTTATGTCCAAGCCTGGAAATGTCTGTATCGGGATCACTGTTTGATCACTTACACAGAGGGGAAGAAACACAACGGGAATAAATAGACAATGACCTAAGGCTCATTCTCACTCAGGAAGTACATACAACTGCTGATGTCACCAAGCTGCCACCATGGCTGATGGGAGGATAGGAATTCTTCTCCCACAAGATTTCAAAGAAAGAATTCCAAACTATATATTTGGAAGGGAGGGAAGGAAGAAGGAAACAAGAGCACTCCCTTTAAAGTCTGTTAAGTGGGCCCCACTTTCTGGATCAGTAGCCAATCCTCTTTGATATAGTGCCTTCCCTTACTATGTCACAGGGACCATGGGAAGTGACCAGGGTGACTTAGCTCAGTTCTATGTATGTTTCTTGGAGTGTATTCATTGTAATTCAACTAAATTCAGTAATTCAATTCCACAGGCTGATATTGTGTTTAATATAATCAATAAGGCAAATATACTGAATAAGGCAAAGGCAATGCATATTTTTAAATGTCCCCAGACAAGTAAATCCTAAGGTGATGCAGCACGTGAACAATTAAATAAATACAAGTTCATTTGAGGAGAAAGAAATCCTGAAGAACTAGCAGCATCATGGAGGTATTCCAGTAGGAACTAGTACCTGATTTAAGCCTTGAAAGAAACAAAAGATTCCAAGAGGAAGAGGTGGTAAGAGAATGCATTCTAACATGTAGCATTGTACAGTACCACAGAGTCAGGAGACAGAATGCTGAGTTTGGAACACTGAACTATAAAGTATATGAAAGAGAATAACTGAAGTTTCAGAAAGTAAGTTTCAGAGATCAGTTCAGGTGCTGCCTCATCTGTGACTCTTTCTTCATTTCCTAACTCAAAGTAATCCTCTTTCCAGCCTCATATCCTTCTCCAATTAATTAACTCCAACTGGTATTCTCCTTATTTATGTTTGTTTTTCTATTAGCCTATAAGCTCTGTAAAGGCAGGAATATATAATTTGTTTATATTTATGTATCCAGTACCTTTCAGAGAGTACAAGGTACATAATAATGTTTAATAAATACATATCTTATTAAATTCTTATTTGTCACAACAACTCTGCAAATTATGTTAGGTTCTCCCTCTATTCTCTCTTTGTCCCTTTTTCTGAAATCAGAAACCATATGTTTAGTCACAAATAACAATACTAAAAATATCTCTGCATAGCAGTCATGATCCTGCTGAGTGATTCAATGTTATTATTTAATAAGAATAAAAATATAGCATTGAAAATACACATAGCATCCAACTTCAAGCACACCAGATATGTGCATATAAGATTTAGAAATGGAAGGGAATCTAGAGCCCATCTAGCTCAAATTCTCTTTAGGAAAGGGAAAGTGATGTCCAAATTACTTACTCATCTTGCTGAAGTCACAGAAATTCTCCAATCAGTGGTAGTAAAGCTGTAACTCAAACCCAGATTGGGGTTTGACCCCTCACTTAGTGTTCTTTCTTCTGGGCAATGCAGAATACCTGTGTGTGAATCAATCTGTAGGTATATATTTAGCACATTCAGATTTCATGAATCATAAGTCTTTGGTAGAGTTGACTTTAGAAAGCTACAGAGCTCTTTTTCATGATCCCAAACTTTTCTCAGGAACAGTGTCCCGTTTTTTTTTTTTAATAATGGTACTCTATCAGTGTTTGAATCATGGAATACTACTCTCAGGGGAAAGAAAAAAAAATAATCACGTGGAAGACAATAGAGAGGTACATGGTAGATATAAGCAGACTCCAGCATGTAATAAATAAGAAATTCCAAAGACAAATAGGTATAATCAGGGAAGAATCATCAGGGAAATGTATGACAGAAAAAGAAGATGGGTGAGGTACATGGCAAAAGGTAGGGATAAGTGACTGTGTGCTCCTCTGATACTGTCATATCAGGAGAAAGTTAGGAAAAGGTCTCTAGCACATTTGGTAGTTCTTTTCAGAACTTATGGTAGGATACGTACCACAGTAGCACACGATGGCCACGTATAAATGGTTTATGATTCATATTACTGCAGGGAACAATCAAGCTGATTAGATCACAGTTCCATTTGAATGAACCTTAGGAAATGATATTTGCTTTACAAAAGGATTCACTTTAAGGTTTCTTTGAATGGTGAATCACCTGATTACGATGAACTTTACCCCAAATTAACTTACACACAACTTTATAGTAACGTATGTAGGTTATTATATTTATACTTATCTAATGTACACCCCAGCATGGGGTTAGGCCCTAGTCAAAATAAATTATGAAAAAACAGTCCCTGTCTTTTTGGAATGCTAAATCCTCAGTTGACAGATTATCCTGAGAATCACAGTGCATTCTTATCCAAGTCCCATTCATTTCTCACTGTGAGAAGGGATAGATAATAATTTCAGTTTTATTGAACATTCATATTCAAGTTCAGGAACAAAGACATTCCCTCTGGTAAAGATGTGTCTTATTTTATGCAATAGAGCAGTTTTCAAAAAAAATCTACATGTAATCATTTAGACTATATTGAATCAAAAAACCATTTTAAGTGTCATTTATTTGAATTATTTTAAATGACAAAGAAAAAGTATTACATATATTTGAGAAGCAATAGAGATGTATAGATAACCCCTTGTCTTGCCAAGGTGCTCTCTCTCTCTCTCTTTCTCTCCATATATATATGTGTGTGTGTATGTGTGTGTGTATGTGTGTTTATATGTATATGTATATATGCATACATACATATATACACATGTATGAATAGATATAGATATATAAAAATGTGAGTATATCTTCCAGACTCATGACTCATAATTTCTCTCTTAATTGCCAAATTTAATAGCCCTTTCTCAATCCATCATGCCAGACCTCTTTGCCATCTGACACTGCAGACTAGAGAGGTCAAAGATGATATGACTCACAACAATCCAAAGTACACCTAAAACCAGATTAAAATGTAACCCGTAATTAAAATGTAAAATAGGAAATATTTTTAAAATATAAAAAACATAGATAATGTTAATATGTGGTTTTCTAAATCAATATGCAGAACCACAGGGATACTTTTGTTGACCGTATTGGTCCTGATTTATATTTGATTTTGACACTTCTGCTGTAGACAACTTGCCCCTGTTCCATAGCTTTTCATAACACTGCTCTATCCTGGTACTCTTCCTATATGTCTGATTATTCCATCTCAGGCTTGTTTGTTGGATCACCATCCACATCACACTGAGTAACTATGTAAGTACACTTGTTCAGTGCAGAGGCAGAAACTCTGTCCTGGGTCATCTTATTTGCCACTGTAGCTTTTCACATGATGACCTTATCAGTTCCCATGAGTATAATTCATGTTTCTAATTAGGTAATTCATATACAAACAGATGTTGTCTTTGTATGCATGTATTTGTATATTTCTATATCTATCTATCTATCAATCTATAATCTCTTGAGTTACAGTCCCACATATGAATTAAGGCTTTGTTTTAGAAATTTAGGGGCATAGAGAAGGATTAAAAAAGGGAATAGAACTGCTACTTGATATGGTATGAAAAAGAGTATGCTTAGAAAAGAAAAAAGTGATAAGCAATTACTATGTCCCAGACACTGTGATAAGTGCTGTGGATAGAAATAAGGGGCAAAAATGTAGTCACTATCTTAAAAGAACTCACATTCTAATAGAGGCCAATAGAAAAAAAGATAGTTATTCAAATAGTTTCTTATTTTTTTTTCTTTCAAAAAGAATGATGGGGGCAGAGTTAAGATGGCAGAGTAGAAGCAGTGACTTACTTGAGCTCTCACCCTCCAAATACCTGTAAAAATGGCTCCAAACAAATTCTAGAGCAGCAGAACCCACAAAAAGACAGTGTGAAACAAATTTCCAGTCCAAGACAACCTGGATAGTTGATTGGAAAGGTCTGCTGTGCCAGGCTGGGAGAGGAGCGCAATTCAGCATGGGCTGCACAAACAAAGACAGGGCCTCAGAAAACCTGGAGCAAGCCTCAGGGTTCTGAATCAAGGGGAGCTGTTGTGGTTTCCAGACTTTCCAACCCACAAATGCCAAAGACAATTTAGAAGGTCAGTAGGAAAGGTCTGTGGCCACAAAGAGAGGAGCTCAGTCAGGCCCAAGCCCCAGTGCAGCCCTGGGGCAATGGCTGCTTCCAGGACTCTTGGCTCACAGATGGAGGGAGGATTGAGTCACTGATCAGAAGGGGATTGCAGAGATCTCTTTGATGACACTGAGGCAGGATTCTCTCACTTCGTCCATGGTTGGATATGTGTCACAGTTCTGGGTGGAGGTCCTGGGGAAAGGAAGAGTGTTAGTGTGGTGGAACTTGTGGTGGCACTGGAGAGGGAATCCTCACAGTCCCAAGGCAGAAAAAAGTGCTTGTGGTCACTCATAGACCAGAGGACAGGGCAGGAAAGGAGTAAACACCTTGCCCTTGATCCCACCACCATGGAAGAACTGAAAATTTACGGGTCCCTAGAAGCATCACTGAAAACAGCTGCACAAAACCCCTGAAGCTTGGGATAGTACATTCTTCACTCTGGAAGCAGACTCCTACCTTAACAAAGAGTTTAAAAGTCAAATAATTAGCTGATATCATGAGCAAACAGTGCAAAAAGTAAGACCATAGAATCTTTGGTGACAAAGATGATCAAAACATACAACCAGAAGAAGACAACAAAGTCAAAGCTACATCCAAAGCCTCCAAGAAAAATATGAATCAGTCCCATGCCATGGAAGAGTTCAAAAAGGATTTTGAGAAGCAAGTAAGAGAAGTGGAGGAAAAACTGGGAAGAAAAAATGAGAATGATGCAAGAAAATCATGAAAAACAAGTCAACAGCTTACTAAAAGAGACCCAAAATAATACTGAAGAAAGTAACACCTTAAAAAATAGAGTAACCTAAATGACAAAAGAGATCCAAAATGCCAGTGAGAAGAATGCCTTAAAAAGCAGAATTGGTCAAATGGAAAAAGAAGTCAAAAGCTTACTGAAACAAATACTTCCTTAAAAATTAGAATGGAGCAAATGGAAGTTAATGACATTATGAGAAATCAAGAAATTATAAGACAAAACCAAAAGAATGAAAAAATAGAAGACAATGTGAAATATCTCATTGGAAAAACAACTGACCTGGAAAATAAATCTGGGAGAGATCCTAGATATCATCTTTCAAGAAATTATCAAGGAAAACTGCCCTGATATTGTAGAACCAGGGGGCAAAATAGAAATGGAAAGAATCCACTGATCACCTCCTGAAAGAGATCCCCAAAGGAAAACTGTTAGTAATATTAGAACCAAATTCCAGAGTTCTCAGGTCAAGGAGAAAATATTGCAAGCAGCCAGAAAGAAACAATTCAAATACTGTGGAAACACAATCAGGATAACACAAGATTTAGCATCTTCTATTCTGGAGGTCAAAGGTGGTAGGATTACAGACAAGAATCACCTATCCAACAAAATTGAGTAGAATCCTTCAGAGGAAAAAATGGATATTCAGTGAAATAGAGGATTTCAAGCATTCTTGATGAAAAGACCAGAGGTGAATAGAAAATTTGACTTTCAAATATAAGACTCAAGAGAAGTATGAAAAGGTAAACAGGAAAGAGAAATCTTAAGAGACTTATTAAAGTTGAAATATTTACATTCCTGTATGGAAAGATGGTATTTGTAACTCGTGAGAACTTTGTCAGGATTAGGGTAGTTGGAGGGAAATATATACATACATACATACATATACACACACACACACACACATATGTATATATATATACATACATATATACATATATGTAGATAGAGAGCACAGGGTAAGTTGAAGATGAGGGGGTGATATTCAAAAAATAAAATTAAGAGGTGAGAGAGGAGTATACTGGGAGGAGAAAGGGAAATGTAGAATGAGGTAAATTATCTCACATAAAACAGACAAGAAAAGGCTTTTACAGTGGAGGGGAAGTGGGGGAAGGTGAGACAGAACAAGTGAATTTTATTCTTATTGGGTTTGGCTTAAGGAGGGAATAACATACACTCTCAATTGGGTATGGAAATCTATCCTACCCTACAAGAAAATAGGGGGGAAGGGGATAAGAGAGGGAGGGATGATGGAAGGGAGGGCAGATTGGAAGAGAGGGTAATCAGAAGCAAACACTTCTGATGAGGGACAGAGTCAAAAGAAAGAATAGAATAAATGGGGTTGGGATAGGATGAAGGGAAATATAGTTAGTTTTTCACAATATGACTACTATGGAAGTGTTTTGCATGACTACACATGTATCAAGTTGTTTGTCTCCTCAATGAGAGTTGGTGGGGAGGGAGGAAGGAAGAGAATTTGGAACCCAAAACTTTAAAAACAAATGTTAAAAATTGTTTTTACATGCAACTGGGAAATAAGATATATAGACAATGGGGTATAGAAATCTATCCTGCCCTATAGGAAAATAGAAGGGAAAGAGATTAAGAGAAGGGGGAGGTGACAGAAGGGAGGGTAGATTGGAAGAAGGGGTATTCAAAATCTATGCTGTCTTGGGGTGGAGGGAGGGGTGAGATGGGGAGAAAATTTGGAACTCAAAATCTTGTGGAAAAGAATGTTGAAAACTAAAAATAAATTTTTAAAAATTGCTCTTTGGACTAGAAAGGAAAAAAAATGGCTAACTAGGAGTAGACAACAAGGATAATTGGGGAGATGATAATAAAGGACCTAGCTGCCCTTGATAATTTCAAGCCCCTAGGTCCAGAAGACCTACATATTTTCCCCCTGGAAAATCTGGGATATATAGCCACTGAGCCATGTCATTGACCTTGGATGCATTGGAAAATGTGATAGGAATCACCATACTGGAGGACAAATATACAGATTTAAAAAAAAATAGAAAAAAACTGGAGCCTCAAAATCTTAGCCTACATGCTTGATTTTGAGTCCTGGAAAAGTTCTGGAACACATATAAGATGGTTGGATAATGGACCTCTAATAACAATGATTTAAAAAATCAACCAATAAATATTTATTGTGTCTACTATGTGCCAAGCATTCTGCTAATTCCAAAATAGATTAATCCAGAATAGGTCACATCAGAATAATTTTATTTTTTTTCTTTTCTTTTTTGTTGATAGAGCTGCTAGATTGGCAGATCAGTGAAATGCTATAGATATGCTTTACCTGAATTTTAGCAAAATATTTGCTCCATGTTATTATTTTGTATGAGAGAAAAATATAAGTTCTATCATACAGTTACATGAATTTAAAACTGGTTTAATGGGAAGACCCAAAGAATAGTCATTAATTACAACATCCACTAAGAAGGAATTATAAATCTACAAGATGAATAGAAAATGTGCACTTGCTACTGTGTTATGAAACATTTGTATCAGTTACTTGAATAAAGGTATAAATAGCAAGTTTATCAAATTAGCAGATGATATAACACAAGGGAGTAGAATTAACAAATTGGATAAATACACTTAGGATTCAAAAAGATTTTTATAGGGAAAAACATTCTACTGAACCTACAATGGTTTGTGAATTCTTTGTGACAAGCAATTTGGTCATAGCTTCATTTTATTACTATATCATAGTCACGTATAGCTACTTCTACTGATACTAGGTTGACTTAGAGGATTGAACAAAAAATAGCTGGAATTAGCATGTTTTCCTACCTTTGGTTAGCTCTTTGTCAGTTGAGTGTGAGATTTTAGACTATATATTGGAATGTATTTGGAATGTATTTCATCATTCTCTGTTGTTGGGTTTTTATAATTCTTTTAAAATGTATATTAAATGTTTATTACTCCAAGGAAATATGAAAATTTTTAGCTTCTGAGAAATATGCTTATACTTATTTCAATGGATACTGTTGTACATGAGTCAAATATTTAAAGAATTATTCTAATCCACCATGAAACAAGATCAGTGCAAAGTAAAAAGTCAATAACAAAAAAAAAAAACTTTGAGACTTAAAAGACTCTCGATACAAAAAAGTCTCCTTAATCCTCCCAAAATAAATAAAGAGATTCAAAAGGATTTGGCAAATGAGGGTCTGTTATTAATTCTTCTACACTGAAAGGTAGATCTCTTAAAGTTGGAAGAACAGTAAGAAGACAACCATTGCTATCAATTTATATAGTTGTGTGTGTGTGTATCTTTTTCATTGGGAAAACAACACCAAGACTGGAATACTGAAGATTGGAAAAAGGTAATAATTATAGATGAAACTTACTTTTTCATTAAAGTCATGCCAAAACTATTGAAAGAAGAAATTCATGTGAGCATATAAGAACTAGGCATCTTACTCAACTATGAAATCTCCAACCCAAAACAAAAAAGATGTATTTTGGATTTTTTTAACATCCCATGGGCTTGAAAGTCTTTAACCCAATGGGTGAATGATAAACTTTGATTAATATCATGAACATATTGAACAGAATTATTCCCAAATTACAGAAATTTCCAAATTGAGATGGAATATAACATCATAATTTCACATTATGCCACATTTTTAAAAGGATGCATTTAATACCTGGTGTGATGTGTGGTTTCATAATGAAGAGTTAAAAAATATATGTCAAAATTTGTGAGATCAATAGCAAACAATGTAAAGCAAGTGACTTGAAGGAAAATGAGATAATTGATTATTGCATAATGAAATAATTGCATATTTTTAAGATATAAAAAGTTGTAAGGTTTATTGTATACATCCCCAAAATGAAGGAGGTGCTAGGTTCACTGTAGCTGGTTGCTACAAGTATAGTATTATCATCAATTCTAGGTGCCAAATTTTAGGAAGAAGACCTTTTTGTTATATTGTAGAGAGGATTCTTTTTCAGTAAGCACTTTCCTTTGAGAGCTGCTTTCTCTCAGGTCTCAGAAATGTCAATTTCTCCACAAGTGCTTTTCTTTGAGTGGCTGTGTTCTCTCAGGTCCTTTCAGAACTTTGTGTTTCTGCCCATATCCATAAATAAAATGGCTCAAATCTGAAAAAGGCAATACAATAAGGGGTCTGGACTAAATGACCTCCAGCATCACTTTCAGCTCTAGATTTATGACCCAGTGACTCCTCCCTTGAGAAAAATTGTATGAAACTTACTTATTTCTCATTAACAATTCAATATATGATAGTAATAATTTTCCAATATTTTACATAATAGATATGACCCATGTTAGAGCAAAACAAAAAAAAGACTTAAGTGAATGCAAATTTTACAACCATTTTGCTATCACTCCCAAAACATTTGCTTTCAAGTATGACAAAAATAGTTTGTTTAAGTTATATTCAGCTCAAATGGGGTTTACATTAGTAATGTAGCCTATTTAGTTAGATGAAGAGAGAATTAAAGCAAAAGCCTTCTTTAGTAATAACCATTTAGATGTCTATACTCAAGATGTGTAAATAACAAGGAAATCTGAAATTCAGTCATAACAAACAATCATTTTTCAATGAAGTAGAACTTTTTTTTTCACCTTTCAGTTGCCACATAAATGCCTGCAGATATTACAATTTTATCATAAAACCTCTTTTAGTATTGTAATAGTAGTAAAGATGTTTACCTATCTCAGGAAGTTATTATTTAAGATCCCCAGTTGTCCTTAATAGTCTACCTACTCCATTGCATATTGTAAAATAAAGATGTTGTTTTTGTTGTTTAGTTGTTTCAGTCATATGTGACTCTTCATGATCCCATTTGAGGTTTTCTTGGCAAAGATACTGGAGTGGTTTGCCATTTCCTTCTTCAGCTCATTTTAGAGATGAGGAAACTGAGGCAAACAGGGGTAAGTAACTTGGGCAGGATCACACAGTTAGTAAGTATTTAAGGTCAAATTTGAACTCAGGAAGAGGAGTTTGACTCTAAGCACTGACTCCAGGTACTCAGGATATATAAACCTTTTTCTAGTCTAGAAAATGCTACTGCTAAGGAATTGCTTTCTCTTCAGGATTCAGAGTTGAGATCTGGAAAATCTTTAGGTATTCTCTTTTATGTGTCAATACACCTTCATTCATCCTTTCAAAAGGCCCTTTTGACCAATAGGAAGTCATTTATTAACTAAGGATACTGATGATGACATAATTGTGATGGTTGGCATGGTAGTGTGGGGAAATGGAAAGAGCATTGGACTCATAGTTTGGTAATCTTACATATGTCACTTTGCTAACTCTGTGATCTTGATCAAATCACCACCTTTTTTTCAGTTTTCTTATCTGTAAAATATGGAAAAAATAACTATATGTTACCTATCTCACCAGTAAAATCTGTATCTGTTTGAAGATGTCTCAAGGAATCTTTTTTTTTGTAATTTTAATATGTGTAGGCAATACTTTGTTAGAGGATAGATTTTAAGTCATCATTTTGCTCTACCCAAACTTTTTTTTAGTAGTTAAGTGAAAATAAGAGCAGTAGCATCTTCTATTCCTTATACTTTTCAGTCAATTCTATAATTATAAAGATGTGGTCTGCTGTTTTTCCTATTATTGCTTTAGTTTTATTAATAATGATAATAAATGCCAGTATTTACATGACTCATTGAAATTTATGAAGGATTGTACATACATTATCTCATTTACTCCTCACAACAATCCCATGGGTTAGGTGCTTTTATTATCACTGTTTTTTTCTTTTTTAACTTGTTTTTCAATCAATAAGAATTTTCCCCTCATACTTCCTCAATGGGGAAAAAGTTCTTGTGTTACAAATATGTTTTATCAAAGAAAACATATTGCATTGTCCTTATCCAGAAATGTATATCATACTGTATATTTAATCCATCACATCGCTGTCAAAAAATAGATAGAATTCTTCATTAATGCTCCTCTGGAACCATGGTTGATTGTAGTATTGATCAACATACTTAAATCTTTCAAAATTCTTTGTTGTTATTTATGTCCATATTATTCTCTTGGTTCAGCTTATTTTGCTCTGCAGCAATTCACATGATTCTTCCCAGCCTTCTCTGAAATACTCTGTTTCACCATTACTAACTTCATTACCAACACTTGTCTCAAAGATCCGAGAGGAACAGGGAATGGACATGTGTTCTGATTCCTCTCCCACTCTACAATATCTGCCATTTCAGGAACAAAAAACCTCTTGTCCCCTCCTTGGAGAGGTCATCTCCTCAGATTTGGAGTGAGTCCTAGGACAAGAGCTTAACTGACCAGGCTGAAGGTGAGTATCTTAAACATGTCTCAGCATATTCTGTGATTAAGAGATTGCTTTTCATATTAGCCTCTACTCTCCACTTAGGATATATATTTGTATATCATTTCTATCTACTTATATGTCTATCAGCCAATCAATGAGTATTTAAAAGTGCTTATTATGTGCTCCACATTGTGCTAAGTGCCAAGATCCAAAGAAGGGGGAGAAAATCCCCTTCTCTGAATGACCCTAAGTTCCTGTGTACATGAATATATAGTCCTTGAGTGCAGTGACTATTTTGTGTTTTACCCTTATTGTTTACTACTGTTGGTAATAGTAGGAACTCAGTAAATGCTTGCTTAATTGAAATGAATTGAATTACACAGCCTAACTCTTTAGAAAGAGTCATTTTTACTTGCTGCCTTTATTCCTGTTTCACTTTTCAACCCTTTGCAATTTGTCTTCTGACTCATCATAAGCTTTCTCTTTCCAAGGTTACCAACAATTTATTAACTGCTAAATGCACTAGCCATTGGTCCTCTTCCCATATCCGTCTTTAGATGGATGGCAGCTCTTTTTTCTTCAAATTATCTCTTTACTTAGCTTCTATGACACTGCTCCATTTGTGGTTTCATCCACTTTCATAGCCATAATCTCTCAGTTGAGCCAGAATCTCCCATTGTCAATTGTCTGCTGCATACCTCCAATAAATGGTTCATGGTTCAACATACCTGAAATATATCTTATCTTCTTCCCTAGTCCACAAATCCTCCATATCTTTCTATTTCTGTTGAAAGCATTACCAGCTCCCTAATTTTGTATCCCCTGAATTATCCTTGACTTTTCTCTCTCCTTTATGCCTTATGTCCATTCAACTGTCAAATCTAGATTTCACCTTAATGTCCTCTCTCATATCTATTATCCTTTTACTATCATGACCACCATGCAAGTCCTGATCATTACTTAAAAAATTCCATCTTTCTGGAAGCCAAGATGGCAGAGTTAGCAGTAAGTCACTCTCACTCATCCTTATTGACCTTGAAAACCCCAGAAAATACTGCCCCAGGAAAAATCCTGTAACAGTGGAGCCAGCAGAAAGATGGGGGTGGGGGACAGCAGTTTTTTAGCTCATGAGGCTAGGGTGATTAATGGAAAAGGTCCCTCTTGCTGTGGCTGAAGTGGACCAGCATAGGACAGGAAGCATCCTGGCAAGCCAGCAGCTTGCCAACTCAGTAAACCAATGGGAGAGCCCGAGCCCCAGGGAGGTGGAGCCAGCAAGCTCCAACACCAGGACCCCCTGAGTGCCTTGAGACAGTGAGGGGAACTGGCAGACAACAGCGCAGAGAACCACCATTTGTGTGGTGGATGAGCTTCCAACAGCGGCTGAGTCTACTGGTGCTCTAGTGCAACCCTGGGTGAGGAGGTGACCTCCAGTGGCCAGACCACCCTCATATCCCCACCCCAACTCACCCCATGAGCTTTGGCCTGGGCACACACCAGCCACCACCACCAGCTGCAGCTCAGCACCAAGTAAGCTACAGCCTCTACAGCCTCCAGGTGCCAGAACCTGAGGCCCCAGCACACAAAGCCAGTAACCAGGCCCCTAGCCCCTAGCACAAGAAGTGTGGGACAGTGCCCCCTGTGCCCCAGAAGCAGAGATCAACTTCAAAAGCCAGGAAAAAGGCAAGTACCATGAGCAAAAAACAGCATAGAAAAACAAAGACCATAGATTCTTACTATGGGAACAGGGAAGATCAAAACATAGATTCAGAAGAGGACAGCATTGTCAATATACCCACATCTGAAACCTTAACGGTCTCAAGCCCAAAAAACTTTCTTAGAGTTCAAGAAAGATTTTAAAAGTCAAATAAGAGAGGTAGAAGAAAAATTGGGAAAGGAAATGAGAGGTGTGCAAGAGAGAGTCAATAGCTTAGAAAAGAAAGGACAAAAATTGACTGTAAAATGCCTATTGAAATAGCCTCCTAATTGGTCTTCCTATTTCCAGCCTTTCTCTTCTCCAATCCACACAACTGCTAAAATAATATTCATAAAGCACAGGTCCATCTATGACACCTCACTTTGGAAAGTCCTTCACTGGTTCACTGATGCCTTTAGATTAAAGCACACATTCTTCAGCCTGGAATTTCTATGCCTTTACAACCTGTCTCTAGCCTACCTCTAATCTTATTTCATAGCATTACTCACCAAACTGGACCATAGTCTATTCCCTGAAGTTGGTTTTTCCCTTTCATTCATTAATGTTATGGTTTTATTGGTGGAAATGATATTAAAAAAGGTGTTTTACCATCTGTTTTGCCTCTTACCCCTTAGGACCATGAAGAGGGAAAAACTTCTTGCTTATGGCTGAAAGCTTCTCTGTGTTGTTTCTACTTTTCTCTTTGTATTCCTAGTGCTGAGCACAATTTAGCATATATAGTCAGCACTTAATAAATTATTTTTTCATCTATCCATCTACTCATCTGTCCATTCACCAAATGGACAATCTATCCATTCATTTAATATTTCTTTTTCTCCATGCCTTTGCATAGGCCAGTTCCCCTTTCCAGAATATATTCCTTTCTTCTCAGTCATAATCTATTTTATTCCAAAAATAATTTTTAGAAAAGGTTGAGGTATTTTATGAGAACCTATATACACATATATTATTATACATTGATACTTTGCTGAACGTATATGTGTATGTGTATCCCCTTTAAATCCTTATCCTTTTATTTCCTTTTTGTCTCAATTGTTTCTCTATTACTTTATTTATTCCATAAGTTGATATTTGTTTTTTAAAATAATGCCATTTAAACATGAAATATTTGATTTCATTATTTAGCTAATTTATTGATAATTATATCTATAGATCTTTCTTGCATTTCTATTTTGTGGGCTGTTAATAAATTGGATAATCTGTCCACCTTAGTTTTTTTTCTTTTTAGAAATGCTTCAAATGCTTCTCTTTTGGAATATTCATATACTTTTTCAGTGAATGAAAAAGCTTAGGTTTGTAAAATGTGGCATTTGGGGCTACAGCTTAGACTCTTTGCTTTTTTAGTATTTGTTGTTCAGTCAGTTTCAGTAGTGTCTGGCTCTTCATGACCTCATTTGAAATATTCTTGACAAAGATACTAGAGTGGTTTTCCATTTCCTTCTCCAGCTCGTTTTAGAGATGAGGAAACTGAGGCAAACAGGGTTAAATGACTTGCCCAGAGCAACACAGCTAGTATATATCTGAGGCCAGATTTGAACTCAGGAAGATGAGTCTTCCTGACCGTTGGCTCGCCCTCTATCCACTGTGCCACCTAACTGTTCATAGAGTAGGTTTTAGTATATACTATGCCATTTTCTACCACAGTTTCTTATCGAAATGAAATATATCTCTCCTATCAACTTTCTAAATTTGTATATTATTGACATTTTAAAATTTAATCATTGTGTCTTGGTGTTTGCAACATGCTTTTTGTTGTTGTTTGCATTTCAGTGACTATGTATTTTTCTCAATTGACACTTTACTGTCTAGATTCCTATTCAAGTTTTGGTGTTATTTTGATCTTCTGGGAAACCTGTAAACCTTAAGTTATCTTTGTATATCCTATCATCAAAAAGTCATTTGCTTTGTCACATATAGAATCCATGTCTTTATTTTTAATCACTTCAATTTGTGTGTGTGTGTTAACGAATATTTTATTCTCTAATAGTTTCTACCACTTTGGAGAGATTATCGTTTATCCAATTTTCTTACTTTACTAATTGTGCTTTTTAAAATTCTGCTCAAGACTTCTAATTTATGACAGTTTTTTCCCTTAGTTCAGAGAAAAAAAAATTATCAGAGCTTTAGAACCAGAAGGATCCTTAGATGCCATTGAATCCAGCACACTGTTTTTATAAAGTCACTGAGGCCAGTGAAGTTACATGATCTCAGGATCTCACAGCTACTAAATATTTGAGGCAGAATTCAAGCTTACATCTTCTTGACTCCAAGTAATTTTCTTACTTCTTTACCATACTATCTTTCTTCTTATATAATATTCATTTCTCTTTGGAAGCATTCTGGAATTTCTCACTATTACTCCATGCCCTATTCTACTAGATTGTCTTTCATCAGGTTAAATTGGTTCACTTTCCTTCATGTTATAAGGAACTTCACATATTTTAGTTTTTCTGTCAGGGTTTATTCATTCTTTCTTCTATCTTGTATTCTGTCAATCTGTTTTCATGCTAGGCTTTTATTTACACTTTTACCTTGTATTCCCAGGCACTCAGTCTTTGATACTTCTTCTTCCATTGATTTAAAGACCCTCAAGGCTGGGCAAATTCAACCTCCTTATGTTGGGAGAACATGGGGGTTACCAGGCCAATATTCCTACATTGGGTAACCTTTGGAGGTGAGAGGCAGATTTATTCCAATTCCCTTTAATTAGAGCCTAACATACTACTTCCCTCTAGCATGTCACCGAATTCTATGAACTCTGACTCATTTTTTCACCAATGGCTCCATGAAGCTGTAGCATGCAAAGTGGTCACACCCTGGTAAAGCTGTCTCAGTAGATGGACTAAACCAAACTGAGGGTAACAGACAGGTCTCAAGCCATCCATGAGTTCGGGGGACATTTACCCCAATAATATGAAGACTTCCCCTGGTGGAATGGGCAGATAAGAACATTTTGTTCCAGTGACCATGAAGGCAGCTGAAGGGGGTACTGTGGGGTGCTTGGAGCTTGGTCAGACAAATCACACCAAGATCATCAACTGCATCCTAAGCTATTGCCAGTTGTCTTGACTTTTGTCTTGCTACTGGACTTCAGTGACTTTGGAAGACAGAATGATCCTGATGACTTTGTGCAACTCTGCCTTACTTAAATCTAATTCACTGGTGAGTCAAGATATCACCCCAGGACATCAATGATCCTCTTCAAAAACAAAGGACAAACAACAATAGCCCGCCATTATTTTCTCTGCTTTGTCCTTCCTTCCTTCATGTCGCTGTGTTGAATCAAAGTCTGCCAATCCATGAAAAGTTGAGAGGAGTTGGGTATTGGTGCAATATATTACAGCTTTAGAAGATCCCTATTGGGGTGGGGTAGGGCCAGGTGGGGAGGGCTTAGACAGAAGCTTGACAGTTTTCTATTTCTCACTGTGGTAGGATAGTGGAGTGAGTTGAAGAAGGGGTGCTGAAAGCTCTAAGTATTAAAAATTCTCATGGGATTTTTACTTTATACAATCTAGGGTTCTGTCTTCTTATATTATGAAGTCAGCTGTAATTATTCTGTTTCTGGCACATAATTCCTTTTATTTATTTAGTTAGTTTTAGATTGGATGGCTTGATCAGGTTTGCACAAAGATCATTTCTCAGTTTACATTTTTTAGGAAAGAGGAGAAACAACATATGCAGAGATAAATAAATACAAAATAAATATAGTAATTTATGGGGTTAAGGCAAGACTAGTAACTGGTCAAATCTGGGAAGGCTTCATGGAAGAGGCAGCACTTGAGCTGAGGCTTGAAGGAAACTGGGGTTCTAAGAGGTAAAAGTCATGAGGGAGATAACTTCAGCTTGGAGGAGAAACTGGGCAAAAACACACAGATGGGAAATGTCATATGTGAGGAATGTCCTGTATGAGAAGCAGCAAATAGGCCAGTTTAGCTAAAGTGTTATGTAAGTCAGGGGAATTCAAGAGTAATCACCTTGAAAGATAGGCTGGTGCCATACTGTACAGGGCTTTAAAGGTTAAACTGAAGAGTTTGTATTTTAACCTGAAGGCTGCAGGAAGCCACTGTTAAGGGGAATGGTATGGTTCAACAATATATGTGTTATGAATACAGTATTAAATTTGTCAAGGATGGATTGTGGAGGTGAAAAAATAGATCCTTAGAAACCAATTCAATCAATCAACAAACATTTATTAAGTGCTTACTATGTGCCAGGCAGTAAGCACTGCCCAATTAGGAGGCTATTGAAATAGTCTGGATGACTCTCTCTCTCTCTCTCTTGTCTCTGTCTGTCTGTCTGTCTCTCTCTTTCCTCTCTCTCTCTACCCATAGATGTTTTTCTCTCTTTCATCTATTTGTGTGTGTGAATATCAGTCTCTAAAACAGAATCTTTGCAGTGCTGGAAGTTAGATAAATAAAATAGGTTCTTATTTATTTTGGCCTATCTAGATGTAGTCCTGCCTGAAGGTATGTAAAATAAATGCATCATTTTTCAAGGGATCTTCCGTTCCCATAATTTTGTGGATTATGGTGACTGGTTATGAATTAGTAACAGAGTAGTTCCTGAGGTCACAAACTGAAGATATGTAAATGTGGATTTCTTAGCATTTCTGTTTTGGACAATTTTTGGACTTTTTGCATAGCATGTCTCCAACATCCATGCCTAACATTGTCAAAATAAAAATCTCCATAAATTGACAACATTCATTATTTCCTACTGCTACTTCTTCTACTAACGTGCTAAGACAAAACACAGTATAGATTTGAAGGCAATCTTTGCTCAGCCAATGGAAAATTTGAATCAGTACATTATTATCAGGATAGCATTAGATGCCAGAGAGGGAGTCAAGGTTTAAAGTCATTAGGGTATCTATAAGTTAGGATTTATTACATTTTTTCCAGAATTCTGTGAAGATACATTGATGCTTCAGAGAGGCCTCTCACAAATTGTTAATTACACAAAAAAATAATCCTTTATTATTCTTATGAATTACACTAGTTAAAAATTACCAGATAAGAGACAGCAAGGTGGTACAGTGGATAGAGTACCAGCCCTGGAGTGAGGAGGACCTGAGTTCAAATCCAGCCTCAGACACATAACACTCACTAGCTGTGTGACTCTGGGCAAGTCACTTAACCCCAATCACCTCACCAAAAACAAACAAACAAACAAAAACCAAAAACAAACAAACAAATAAAACTACCAGATAAACCAAATCAATAGGGAAAAGCTCCACAGCACAGCACACAAATGCAGGTCTGGCTTACTGAGAGGAGAGAGAATTAAGAGGTACATTCCACCTAGACCAGTGGTTCTTAATATGACTTTTTTAAATCAGCTTTTTAAAAAATATACATATTTTATGACTAGTTCAATACAATTGGTTGCCTTTGTAATCCTTATTCTGAGAAGGGGCCCTTGATCTTTACTAGTGTGTTGGAGCCAGCATTCCTGCCTAACTGGCTTTCAAGAGCCTACTTTAAATTTCCAGTGTGAGCACTTAACGGAAGTTGTCAAACATTACAAATCAGCACTTGATTTATTGTTTCATTGATTGTCTAGACTTAAGGGAGTGATAGAGAAAATGTTAATACAGATTAAACTTAAAAGTGTATCCTGTGTACAGTTTTGCCCATTTCAGAAAGCTAGTTAAATGCTTACTTAGTGTATCACTAGCTAGGTCCAGGACCCGAAAAAGGTTAACAACTCCTGGCCTGGTGAATTTCTTTGTACTAGGCAACTAGGTGGCACAGTGGATAGAACACTGGGCCTGGAGTCAGGAAGACCTTAGCTTCAGACACTTACCAGCTGTGTGATCCTGAGGAAGTCACTTAATGTTTGTTTACTTTAGTTTCCTCATCCATAAAATGGGGATAAAAATAACACCTATCTCCCAGGCTTGTTGTGAGGATCAAATGAGATGATTAAAAAAGTTCTTAGCATAGGGCCTGTCATGCAGTAGGTGCTATAAAAATGCTAACTATTGATATCATGTTATTATCGCCATGACCTCAGCAATGATGCCAGGATTCTTCTGTTACCACAAATGTAAGGCATAAAGGCTATTCATCTCTGCTTCTGTATATCAACATGCCGATGTTCCCTATTAAATTGAGGTAGGATGACCCAAGCAGCCTTGATTCTGTCTCTTCTTGTTGCTTCTTATAAAAATTTTAGTTCCTCCCTCACAGGTGCTACTTAACTATTCCACTCTAATTCTGCCTTATCCCCATCTACAAATCCACCTACATATTCAAGATTAGGGAGGAAGAAGTAAAAGAAAATTCCCAAAGCATGTGGGAATAATCACAAGGGTCCCTGTGCTTGTATTCCTCACCTTTGTATCAATGAGAATATGGAAAGGATCACTGAGGGCATGTTGTTTATACGTTATGGCTCTGTTCACTTGTAAATAACATGTTTCTGGGATTGAAGATGGACAGTCTTTTTCAACAAACTCAACATGCTTGAAACTGACTCCATATCAGCCAAATAGTTAAAGTCCCATTGAGAGTTTCCAGCCCAAATTACAGAGACTAAATTGTAATTTGAACAGATAACTATATAAGTAAGTGGTCCATTGGAGGAAAACAATATGTTGAATTTTAAATAACTTAGTTTCATTATTTTGAGAACAAAAATCATACTTTTAGCACCACAAAGGCTTTTAGAATTCTAGTCCTTCATTTATTTGAAAAGCATTTATTAAGCACCTACTCTGTTCTGGAGATAGTGTGAGATGCTAAAGACATAAGGACAAAACTGAAACTGCCTTTGAGAAGCTTAAATAATACTGTGGCAAAATGGGTGTAGGTATAACACATTTACAAAACAAATGTATATTATCTGGGGGGGCATGAGAGGATACTAACAACTAGGGGGATCAGGATAAGCAGGAGAGAGTACTTAAGGGAAAAGAAGCTAGGGATCCTAAAATACAGAGATGAGGAGGGAACACATCCCTGGCTTGGGGGAACTACCTGTGCAAAATTTCAAGGACAGGAAATTGAATGTAGGATAATTTGTCAAGGGTAGACTCCATGGGGGGATGGGGGGATGTGCAGTAAGCCTGGGAAGGTAGTCTGGGTCCATATTGGGAAGGGCTTGGAATGCCTCACAGTGAAGCTTTTACTTTCCTCTAGAAGCAATAGGGAGCAAATGGAGTTCCTTGAGCAGGGAAGTGACATAGTAAGGCTGTGGTTTAGAAATATCAGCTTGGTGACTATGCAGAAAATGGGTTAAAGAAAAGAAATTTGCAGAAGGCAGACAAATTAGTAGAATATTACATTAGTTCAGGCAAGAGGCATTGAGGGCCTGAACTAAGGTGGTCAGGATGCGAGGACAAAGAAAGGAATGGATGTGAGAAGTTTTCAGAGGTAGAACGTGTGATCTATTAGATATAGGATATGAAGAAAATTAAGTATTATGGCCCCCAAAATATGGAAGTTAGGGGTGTTTTGAGGTGAAAAATAATTGGCATATTGATATTGAAATGTCTACACTGGGATATTCAGGTAGATAAATAATCCAGACAGTTTGTGAAATTTTATTGGCACTTAAGAGAGAAACTAGGGATAGAGGTATAGAACTTGGTATTATATGCATAGACATAATAGGTGAACACGTGAGAGTTCATGTCTTTTCCAAAGGAGGGACTTCAGTAAAAGGAGAGATCTAGGGCAGAATCTTGGAAGATACCCTAACATAGTTGCAGCAAAAGAGAATGAGGAAAGGTCATACAGGTAGGAAGAGGACTAAAAGAGAGCATTGTTACAAAAACCCAGGAAAGAGAGAATATTCAGGAGGAGAGGATGGTTGATAGTGTCAATGCTGTAGCTCATCTCAAGAAGGAAATCAATGATCCAAGACAATTTCAAAGTACTCATGATGAAAAATGCTATCTACCTCCAGAGAGGGAGCTAATGAACTCTGAGTAAATATTGAAGCATACTACTTTCACTCTCTTTTTTTTTCTTGTGTTGTGCATGTGTGTGGGTCTGAGTGTGTTTATGTGTGTGTTTCTTTTGCAACATGGTTATAATGAAAATATGTGTTGCATGACTTCACTTGTCTAATAGGCATCATATTGTTTGCCTTCTCAAGGGATAGGGGAGGGAAAGGAGGGAGAGAATTTGGAACTCATTTTCTTAAGTGAATGTTAATTTTTTTTAAATGTAATTGGGAAATATTTAATGAAATAAACAAATACACATGAATATTTTAAGAGGTATGTCAGTCAGCTGACTAACAATTATTAAGGGTTTACTGTATACTGGCCTCAGACGGTTACTAGCTATGTGACCCTGGCAAGTTACTTAACTCTGTTTGCCTCAGTTTCTTCATCTCTAAAATGAGCTGGAGAAGGAAATAGTAAATCACTCTAGTATCTTTGCCAAGAAAGCCAAAAATGAGGTCACAAAACTATTTCCTCCCTGACTGAATGATTTAAATTATTGAAACAACAACAAATATACCAGGCAGTTTGCTAAACATTAGGAATGACAAAAAATTGTTGGATTTGAAAATTAAAATATATTGGTATCTTTGGAGGCAATGTTGTCAGCTGAGTGATAAGTATGGAAGACAAATTGGAAAGGGTTGAGAAGTGAATGAGAGAAGTGATAACAAGAAGTATTGGCAGATTTTGGGAGGGTGGGTGAAAGAGGGATAGCTTGAGAGGATGGTAAAGTCAACTGAACATATTTTTAAGTGTGGGAGAGATGTGTTAATGTTTGTAGGCACCAGAGAAAGAGTCGGTGAATAGAGAGAGATTGAAGACTAGAGAAAGAGACGCAACATTTGAGGGAGCAATCTGCTGGGGGAGATGGCAAGAAAGGGAATAAAAAGCACAAATAAAGATGTTGGCCTAGAGAGAAGGGCCAGCTCTTCACCAGAGCCTGGAGAGAAGGAGGAGAGAATAAAGTCTGATGTCAAGTTTTTAAGATGCAGCACAGGGGAGAAGAGAGAGGCAGTGATCTCTATTTTCATAGTTAAACATGTCAAGTAAGAGAGGGAAGACAGTGGTGTGTACTACACTTGAGAATAGAGGAAAAAGATTGAAATATCTTAATCCTATTCTTTGATGATGAATAATAATAGTTCTAGCATGTGAATTTTCTGTATGCTCAAATACAGAATTCTATTATGCTATCTTATTCCTGTAAATATAATGAATTTTACTTTAAGAAACATCAGCATGGATCGAACACCAGCCCTGGAGTCAAAAAGACTTGAGTTCAAATATGGCCTCAGGCATTTGACACTTACTAGCTGTGTGACCCTGGACAAGTCACTTAACCCTGATTGCCTCATAAAAAAGAAAGAAAGAAAAAGAAACATCACTAAACCAGCTAACCATTTAAATAAAACACTTGAATTTTTCATTTGCACCATCTTAGAATCAAGGTTCACAAGTAGACATATATACAAATAAGGAGGAGGAAACCAGGAAACAGCTGACACTTAAATAATTTTCTTATATGAACTGGTCAAAGGAGCAAAGCATACACACACATAGTTGAGTATAGAAATAAATAGATTTTAGTGAATGGGATAATAAAAAGGAAAGTGCAGAAGACATAGGGGAATGAGAGGGAGGGTAGATTAAGAGAGGATTAATCCTAAGCAAAACAATCTAACTAAATGTATATGCAAATACTTAAAGCTATTTCTGAAGTAGTAGAGAATGGGAATTTGAGGAGTTTGCTACAAATTGGGAAATGCCTGGTCAAGTTTTGGAATTTAAATGTAAAAGAATACTATTATGCATTAAGAAATGATGAAGAGAATAGTTTCAGAGAGACTTGGGAAAATTTGTATGAATTGGGGGTGGAGCCAAAATGGCAGAGTGAAAGCAGTGATGTGCTTGAGCTGTCCCCCAAACCCCTCCAAATACCTATAAAAATGGCTCTAAACAAATCCTAAAGCAGCAGAACCCACAAAAAGACAGAGTGAAACAAATTTCCAGCCCAAGACAACCTGGATGGTTGATCAGAAAGGTATATCGTGCCAGGCTGGGGAGAGGAGTGCAGTTCGGCATGGGCGCACAGGCTGCAGCTAACCTGGAGCAGGCCTCAGAGGACTGAATCGCGGGTAGCTGTGGCAGTTTCCAGACTTCTCAACCCATGAACACCAAAGACAGTCAGTGGGAAAAGTCTGTGACTGCGGTGAGAGTTAGAAACTAAGTTTCAGCCGCAAATCCCGTCTGCGGGCCGTGACTGCCTCCTGAGCTTCTGGCCCACAGACTGAGGGGGAATTGAGTGGCTGATCAGAGGGGGATTGCAGGGATCTTTTTACCAGTGCTGAGGCAGTAATCTCTTGCTTTGCCCTTGCTTGGATCTGGGTCATAGTTCTGAGGGGTGGTCCTGGGGCGAGGAGGAGTGCTGGTGTGGTGGAACTTGCAGTGGTGGTGGAGAGGAAATACCTTGCCCCTTATCATAGCACCTTGAAAGAACTGAAAAATTTCAGGTCCCTAGAAGTATCTCTGAAAACAGCTGTACAAACCCCTGAAGCTTGGGCCAGTACATTCTCCACATTGGAAGCAGGCTTTTACCTTAACAAAGAGTTTAAAACTCAAGTAATTGGCTGGGATCATGAGTAAACTGTGCAAAAAGAGTCAGACTATATTATCTTACTTTGGTGACAAAGAAGATCAAAACATACAACCAGAAGAAGACAACAAAGTCAAAAGTCCTACATCCAAAGCCTCCAAGAAAAATATGAATCAGTCCCAGGCCTTGGAAGAGCTCAAAAGGGATTTTGAGAAGCAAGTAAGAGAAGTAGAAGAAAAACTGGGAAGAGACATGAGAGTGATGCAAGAAAATTGTGAAAAATAAGTCAATAGCTTGCTAAAGGAGACTCAAAAAATACTGAAGAAAATAACACCTTAAAAAATGGCCTAACCCAAATGTCAAAAGAGGTCCAAAAAGTCAATGAGGAGAAGAATGCCCTAAAACTCAAAATTGGCTAAAGGGAAAAGGAAGTCCAAAAGATGACTGAAGAAAATACTTCCTTAAAAATTAGAATAGAGCAATTGGAAGCTAGTGACCTTATGAGAAATCAAGACACTGTAAAACAAATCCAAAAGAACGAAAAATTAGAAAACAATGTGAAATATCTCATTGTAAAAACAATTGACCTGGAAAATAGATCCAGGAGAGAGAATTTAAAAAGTATTGCACTATCTGAAAGCCACGATAAAAAAAAAGAGCCTAGACATCATCTTTCAAGAAATTATCAAGGAAAACTGCCCTGATATTTTAGAACCAGAGGGCAAAATAGAAATTGAAAGAATCCAGATCTCCTCCTGAAAGAGATCCCCAAAGGAAAACTCCTAGGAATATTGTAGCCAAATTCCAGAGTTCCCACATCAAGGAAAAAATATTACAAGCAGCCAGAAAGAAACAATTCAAGTATTGTGAAAACACAATCAGAATAACACAAGATTTAGCAGCTTCTACATTAAGGGACTGCAGGTCATGGAATATAATATTCCGGAGGACAAAGGAGACAGGATTACAACCAAGAATCACCTACCCAGTAAAATTGAGTATAATCCTGCAGGGGAAAAAATGGTCATTCATTGAAATAGAGGACTTTCAAGCATTCTTGATGAAAAGACCAGAGCTAAATAGAAAATTTGACTTTCCAATACAAGACCCAAGTGGAACATGAAGAGGTAAACAGGAAAGAGAAATCACAAGAGACTTAATAAGGTTGAACTGTTTACATTCCTGCATGGAAAGATGATATTTGTAACTCATGAGACCTTTGTCAGTATTAGGGTAGTTGGAGGGAAAAAATTATATATAGATAGACAGATAGATAGATAGATAGATAGAGGGCACAGGGTGAGCTGAAGATGAAGGGGTCATATCTGGAGAATAAAATTAAGGGGTGAGAGAGGATTATAATAGAAGAAGGAGAAAGGGAGATGTAGAACTGGGTAAATTATCTCACAAAAAACAGAAAAGAAAAGGTTCTTACAGTGGAGGGGAAACAGGGGAAGGTGAGAGGGAATGAGTGAATCTTATTCTCATAGGATTTGACTTAAGGAGGGAATAACATACACACTCAATTGGGTTTGAAATCTATCTTACCCTACAGGAAAATGGGGGGGGGGGAAGGGGACAAGAGAGTAGCAGGTGATCGAGAGGAGGGCAGATTGGGAAAGGGGGTAATCAGAAGCAAATACTTCTGAGGAGGGACAGGATCAAAAGAAAGAATAGAATAAATGGGGGGGCAGGATAGGATTAAAGGAAATAGAGTTAGTTTTTCACAGCATGTCTACTATGGAAGTGTTTGGCATAACTGCACATGTATAACCTACATTGAGTTGCTTGCCTTTTCAATGAGGGTGGGTGGGGAGGGAGGAAGGGAGAAAATTTGGAACGCAAAGTTTTAAAAACACATGTTTTAAAAAATTGTTTTCACATGCGACTGGGAAATAAGAAATACAGGAAATGGGGTACAGAAATCTATTCTATCCTACAGGAAAATAGAAGGGAATAGAAGGGGAAGGGGATAAGAGAAGGGGGGGGAGAGATAGAAGGAAAGGCAGACTAGGGGAAGGGGTATTCAGAATGCATGCCATCTTGGGGTGGGGGAGGGGTGAAATGGGGTGAAAATTTGGGACTCAAAATCTTATGGAAGTAAATGTTGAAAACTAAAAATAAATAAATTTATAAATAAAAAATTTGTATGAATTTATATAACATGAAGTAAACAGAAACAGGAGAACAATTATACAATGAAAATAATTCAAAGATAAACAACTTTGAAAGAATTAGGAATTGTCAGAGTAATGAATGACCAAAATTATAGCAGATTAATGATGAAATATGTTTTTCACTTCCCTCTTGCCCACAATAGAGAGGTGAAGGATTCTTTACATATATACACACACATACACATATATATGACTCATTTTATATATGTGTGTATACATACATGTATATGTGTTTTAAAATATGGTCAGTGTAGAAGTTTGCATTTCATGACTATATATGTTTGTAACAAGATTTTTCTTTTTCTTTTTTCTCAATGGGCATGAGAGATTAAGGTGAGAAAAGGAGGTGTATTTTTGCTGATTGGAAAAATAATTTTTTAAAAGAAAATGATGACTTTTTTGGTTTTTCTCCTGAGGAAATTGGCATTAAGTGACTTGGCTGGAGTCACACAGCTAATGAGTGTTACATATCTGAGGCCAAATTTGAACTCAGTTCTTCGTGACTCCAGGGCCAGTGCTCTATTCACTATGCCACCTGGCTGTTACAATGATAGCTTCTTTAAATATTTCAAGGGTTTATTGTTTTTTTTTTCTGATATGGATACTTCCTCAATAAATACAATTCACAATTGAGTTACAACTTAGAAAATGATTTTTAAGAGTTTTGGTCAATTAAAAATAATAATCACCCTGCATTTAAATTGGTAATGAGCCTTCCAAAATTTTGTTTTGTTGGTACTAGAACAACATATATTCCATTGTAGGGCTCATAGCTGAAGCCCTATCACATCCTTAAAGGCACTAGAAGAGCTTGCACTCCCTAGAATAACATTTCAGAACTCTGGGAAACCTAAGTACCCGACTGATGCATCAGAACAAGACTTTAGTAGAAGGAGGAAAATGAAATTTTGCTTTAATTACTAACTTCTCCTGATATGTGCCAAAATTAAGACAGTCTGGTGATTTATATAGTTCTCATTATCCATCTTTGGTCCCATAAAGAAAATAATCATGTAAGACACCATCTTAGTTTAATGAAGACCTGTCAAAGATAATACTCAATAATTAATCTGTCTACCTATTACAAGAAGACATGAACAAATAGATACCTTGTCTAACACAGAGGCTATGATGGGGAAAGAAATCAATACAATTTGTCTTCACTTTAATCAAGTTTTTGATTCTATCTCATAGGATACTAATTTTCAAAAACTTGACAAATTAAACTTAGAATAACCAATCATTCCTCCTTGTCAACAGTATAGTTTGATTCTTCTGTGTCTAAGAGTGGCATCTTACCCATATATCCAGCAAAGGAATTTGGTAAATTTGACTTAGTGAGTACTGCACAAACATAATAAAGATGGCAGAAAACTAGCAAGACTCAGATGCACAAAATTTTCTATAAGAATGGGTCATCCTTTAAATATTTCTCTGTATATAGAAGATACTGTAATAAGGCATGGTAATTACAGCAGAGGATTATGGACAAGGCAAAAGTTATTATGGAAGGTATAAATTAGAGGATTAATTTCCAATGTTTGAAGGAATGGAATTCCATTATTAACATTTCATCTAAGAATTTTCACTTTAATACATATAAATTAAATGACCAATAAATATTTACACTGAACATTGTAAGTGAGTAATCAATGAGTAAACAATACAGGGTGAACACATTATTTGGGAAATACAACATGGATGAAGTCATTCACCAAAAGCATCTTCTTCTTCCCTGATTCCCAGGTCATATTTTCCATATGCCTTCTGTCACTATCTTCATCTTCATCTCTTTCTTACCTGATGATTTGCCCTTTTCCTTGCCAAGGAAATCTCCTTTAGTTTTGCATAAATGATCCCAATCCATCCCATCTTCTTGAGCAGATGTTTTCTCTATCATCCCTAATGATCTTCAATTTCTCATCAACTGGCTTCTTCTCTAGTGCCTACAAACATGCTCATCTCTCTTCCTTGCTCAAAGAACTCTCATTTGATCCACCTATCCCCCACTAGCTTATCTTCACATTTCCCTCCTCTGTTTGGTAACAGAATTCCTTGAGCAGGTGTTCTACAATAGATGCTCCCACTTCTTTTCATGGGACTACCTTTAACTTTCTACAGTCTGGTTCTCAACCTCATCATTCAACTGAAACTGCTACTAATGATCTCTTAATTGCCAAAACTAATAACTTTTTTTGTCAATCTTCATCCTTTTTGACATCTTGGCAACCTGTGGCATTGTCCATCATCTTCTTTGCCTTCATACTCTCTCCTCTGTAGGTTTTCATGACACTACTTTGTCCTTGCTCTCCTATCTAACTGTCCCCTTGTTATCAGTCTCTTTTGATGGATCTTTGTCCGAGTTATGCCCACTAAGCACAGGTATCCCACAATCTATCCTATGCCATCTTCTTTCTCTCATCAGCTCCCATTGATTCAATTAGTATCTCTACACAGATGATTCTTAAATCTACTTTTCCAGTTCTACCCTCTCTACTGATGTCCAGTCTTATATCACTAACTACAAATTTGAGATCTCAAAATCTCCCCAAACCCTTCCCTCTTTTTTTTAAATAGTACTTTATTTTTCCCCAGTTATATGTCAGGATCATTTTTAGCGTGAATTTTCACAAGATTTTGAATTCCAAATTTTTCTTCCTCCCTCTCTCCCCTCCTCTTTTCTGAAAATGGTAGGCAGTTTGGTATGCTGTCATGTAAAACATATTAGTCACAGTTGTGAAAGGAGAAACAGATCAAAAGGAAAAAAAACAAGAAAGAATACAGTGAGAAAAATATGCTTCCATCTGTGTTCAGAGTCTATCAGTTCTTTATCTAGATATGGATAGCATTTTCCTTCATGAGTTTTCCTTTGCACTTGTCTTGGATCATTGTGTAGCTGAGAAGGGTTAAGTCATTCATAGCTGATCATCACACAGTGTTGCTGATATTTTGTACAAAGCTTTCTTGGTTCTGCTCATTTAACTTTGTATCAGTTTATACAAGTCTTTCCAGGTTTTTCTAAAATCCGCTTGTTCATCATTTCTTATTACACAATAGTATTCCATTACATTCATATACCACAGCTTGTTCAGCCATTCCCCAATTGATGGGCATCCCCTCAATTTCCAATATTTTCCACTTCAAAAAGGGCTGCTATAAATATTTTTGCACATTTAAATCTTTTTTTTATGATCTCTTTGGGATTCAGATCTACTAGTGGTATTGCTGTATGCACAGTTTGGTTGCCCTTTGGGCATAGTTCCAAATTGCTCTGCAGAATGGTTGGATCAGTTTATAACTCCCCACCAACAGTGCATTAGTGTCCCAATTTTCCCACATCCTCTCCAATATTTATTATTTTCCTTTTTTGTCATGTTGGCCAATCTGATAGGTATGAGGTGGTACCTCAGAGTTGTTTCAATTTGCATCTCTCTAATCAAAAGTGATTTACAGCACTTCTGCACATGCTTATAGAAAACTTTGCTTTCTTCATCTGAACATTGCCTGTTCATACCCTTTGACCATTTATCAATTGGGGAATGGCTTGTATTCTTATAAATTTGACTCAGTTCTCTACGTATTTGAGAAATGAGGCCTTTATCAGAGTTATTTGCTGTAAAGATTGTTTCCCAGCTTTTGGCTTTCCTTCTTTTGGTTGCATTGGTTTTGTTTGTGCAAATGCTTTTTAATTTAATATAATCAAAATTGCCTATTTTACATTTTGTAATGCTCTTTATCTTTTCTTTGGTTATGAATTCTTCCCCTTTCCATAGATCTGATAGGTAGATATCCTTGTTCTTCTAATTTGCTTATGGTGTCACCCTTTATGTCTTAATCATGTGCACATTATGACTTTATCTATATGTTGGTCTATGCCTAATGTGTATCCCATTGTTTTCCACTTTCCCAGCAGTTTTGTCAAATAGTGTGTTGTTATCCCAAAAGCTGAGGTCTTTGGTGTTATTAAACATTAGGACTTTCTTTTCTATGCTCTTTTCTTTCTTCTTCCATTTTATGGGAGAATTCATCCCATTCACATCCACATATGATTACTACCTGTGTGTTTCCTTCCTTACAGTTTTTCCTCCTGTTTGTGCTTCCTCTCCTTTCACCTTTTCCCTCCTCACCAATATTTTGCTTTTGTCTACTACCTCCCCTGATCTGCCCTCCCTTCTGTCAATCCCCACCACCTCTTTACTTAATATCCTCCCCTTCTACTTCCTGTCAGATAAGATTGATTTCTATATTCATCTAATCATGTATAATATTCACTCTTTAAGTCAATACTGACAAGAGTAAGGTTCAAATGATGCCCATCACCCACCCTCCACTCTTTCCTTCCACTACAATAGGTCCTTTGCACCTCTTCATGTGAAATAATTTACCCCATTCTACCTCTCCATTCCTTCTGCACTCATTGTATTCTTCTTCCCCATCCTTTAATTTTTTGTCCTTCCCTCAAATTCTTCATATGCCTGTACCCTCTGCCTATATATATTCCTTCTAACTATGCTATTAGTGATAAAATTTTTAAGAATTAAAAGTATCATCTTTCCACATAGGAAGCAGCCTCCAGAGTCCAGATCACCACGTGAAGGATAGTCTGTATAAATACCTAGAGTCAAGAGATGGAGTGCTTTCTTTCAAGAATAGCAAGGAGGTTAGAGTCACTAGCCCTTTTTTTTTTTTTTTTTACCTGTTTATGCTTCTCTTGGGTCTTGATATTGGAGATAAAATTTTTGGTTTAGTTCTGGTCTTCTCCTTATGAAAGCTTGAAATCCTTCTATTTCCTTGAATGACTTTTTTTCCCCTTGCTTAATTTCATAGGGTAAGTGATTCTTGGTTGTGGTCCTAGCTCTTTTGCCCTGCAGATTATCATGTTCTGTGACCTCTGGTCCTTAATGTTGCAGCTGCTGAGTCCTGTGCAATCCTGATTGTGGCCCCCTGAAATTTGAATTGTTTCTTTCTGGACACCTGTATTTTTTTCCTTGACCTGATAGTTCTGAAATTTAGCTTTCAGTGCCTATTTTGCCCTCTGGTTGCAAAACATTAGGGCAGTTTTGTTTTGTTTTGTTTTGGTTTTTTTTTTATAATTTCTTGAAACTTGCTGTCCATGTCTTTTTTTATTATTATGGCTTTCATGTAGTACGATGATTCTGATATTGTCTCTCCTGGATCTATTTTCTAGGTCAGTCATTTTTCCCATGAAGTGTTTTACATTTTCTTGTATTTTTTTATTCTTTTGAATTTTATTGATTCTTGATGTCTCATAGAGTCATTAGCTTCCACTTGCCCAATTCTAACTTTTAAGGTGTTTTACTCAATTAGCTTTTGTACTTTCTTTTCCATTTGGTCACTTCTACTTTTTAAGCAGTTGTTTTCTTTTTCCAGTCTGTTGACTCTTTTTCATAATCCTCTTGTATCACTCTCATTTCTTTTCCCCATCCCCCCCATCTCTCTTATATTTAAGCTCCTTTTTGACCTCTTCTATAAGTTCTTTCTGAGCTTGAGGCTACTTCCCATTTTTTCTTTGGGGTTTTGCCTATAGGAGTTTTGACATTGCTGTCCTCTTCTAAGTTTGTGTCTTGGTCTTCCCTTTCACCATAATAACTTTCCATGGTCAGATTCTTTTTTTTTTTTTTTTTGCTGCTTTTTGTTCATCTTTTTTTTTTTTTTTTTTTGCTCTTTTCCTTTCTTTTAAATTTGAGCTCTGCTCCCAGGGTGGAAGGGACACTGTCTCATACTTCTTGTACCAGTGGCTGCATGGCCTGGCTGTTTGCTGGTGCTGTGCTGATGGTTTCCTGTGGCCCATTGGGAACCCTCTTGTCTAGTGCTTCACTGAGGGGTTTAAGTGAGGAGTGTCTGGAGCTGCTGGGGGCTGTCATTGTCTGGAAGTCTACTTGATGTGTGCTGAGGTCTGGCTGGGTGTTTCTGTGTTTTCCCAGGGCTACACTGAAGCATGTAGTGATCTGGACTCTGGAGGCTGCTTGTTTGCCTGGGGTTACACCGAAACACATCACTGTTTGACCATTGGAGGTTGCCTGTTTACCTAGAGCTGTGCTGAAGGACATGAAAGTCTCACCATTGGAGGATACATGTTTACTCGGGTTACACTGAAGCACATGGTGCTTCTCTGAGTTCAAGTCTGCTTGTTTCCCTGGCTATGCTAAGGCACCTAGGGAATCCTGGTGTTGGTGTTTGCCTGCTCCAGCACACAGGGGCTCAGGAACTCCTGCTGGTTTGCTGAGATAGGGATTACTGCTGGCTTGTTGGGATGCTTCCTGTTCTAGACTGAGCTCCCCTTTCTACACAAGTGAAATGGACTTTTTTGGCCAATCTTCAAAGTTTCTTGGACCAAAATATTTTTTCACTTCTTTCTGGTTCTACTGTTCAGGATTTGTTTTGGGGCACTATTTTATAGTTGTTTGGAGGTGAATATAGGAGAGTTACAGTGATTTACTGATTACTCTGTCATCTAGCTCCCAGAACCTTCTCTCCTCTTCTCAACTTTCCTGTTACTACTGAGTGTACTGACATTCTTCCAGGCACCCAAGCTAGCAACCTAAGTATTCTCCTTGACTTTTCATTATACCCCCATTATACCCCCCTTGACTTCTCATTATATACCCCACTCTCCTATAGCTAATCTGTTACCAAGTCCTGTTGGTTTTACTTTCATAATATTAATCATCTTTGCTCCCTTCTCTCCTCTGTCACTGTAAACATCCTGGTACAAGGTACTCACCAACTCATGCCTGGGTTACTGCAGTAATTTTTTGGTTGGTCTTTCTACCTCAAGTTTCTCCCAACTCCAATCCATCTTCCACTCAGCTGCCAAAGTTCTATATAGCACATTTTTCACTCAGCTGTCAAAGTTCTGTACAGTACAGCTCTAACCATGGCAGCAGGGAAGGAGGTGTGTGCATCTCCAGTTTTCCTGATCTATATCTTGCCACTGGACCCAGATGGCTCCAAAGGAGAAAGTGAGACTAGTGACTTTGCCTAGTCCTTCCTCACTTAAATCCAATTTCCTTCCTGCAAGTGATGGTATCACCTTCCTGACGTCATGGTCCTCTTCGAGAATGAAGGACAAAAAACAACCATGACAGCCTCCTCAATAAACTGCAATAGATCCCTATCATTTCCAGCATCACCTATAAAGTCATCTACATTCAAAACCTTTCATAATCTGCTCCCTGCCCCATTTCCAATCTTTCTATACCTTATCCCCTCCTACTACTACATACACAAACTCTTTGATCTAGTGACTCTAGCCTCCTTGCTATTCTTGAAAGAAAGCACTCCATCTCTTGACTCTGGGTATTTATACAGGCTATCCTTCATGCCTAGAATTTGCTTTCAAGTTCTAGCTAAAATCCTTTCTTTTAATTATCTCCAATTTATCCTGTATATTGCTTGTTAGTACATAGCTGTTTGCATGGTGTCACCCCCTTACACTGTAAACTCCTTTTAGAATAGTAAGGACTAACTTTTGAAAACTGTTTTTTGTATCTTCAGGACTTAGCACAGTGCCTGGTACATAGTAGGCACTTAACAAATGTTTCTTAATTAAAAATATTAAGGTAAATTTAAGCATACTTTCAAAATATATCATCATAGAAATATAAACAAGAATATTGTCTACTCTATATTGCAAATTATAGGTACCACATGGTTAGACAAAATGCTCATATGAATTGATGAAAAGGTTGGCTGGGGAGCCCAATGAGTGAAAAAGTGGCAAATATCCCAATATCAGGACAAAATTGGTTCAAACATTCAGGGGATCTTAATCATGCGTGTTGAATAGGAGTTAGCAACTGTGCTAAGAGACTCACCAAAGCATTTAAAAAATAGTGACAAGTAGAGTATTATTTCTCTTTAGTTCTAAGATTTAGTTTCTGATGGTTTCACTACCTGTGTAAACAAACCAAACGGAACTCATATTCTTGGTCTTTTGAACATTGGATTCATCCATAGCATTTTTTTTTTTTTTTGCGTAGCTGAATACGTAATTACTTGAAGGTCCTATTGTTATCTGTGAGTTTATCTTTACTCAATAGCTACGAAATATCTAATTAATATCTAATTAACTTACATACTGTATTAGCTGTTATCTTTTACATAATCAATGAAATTGCCCCTGCATCCAAGATAAACTATTTAGATATTATTTTATATTAGGAAAAGTATCATAAAACAATAGAGTATGAGACTATAAAACTATATAAAAAAATTAGAAAATCACACATGAATCCTAGTCTCATGCAGATAATTTCAGAGTGAATTTTAAAAAAAGCAGGACTTTAGATATGTGTCTCATACTTTTTAAAATCATCTGGAGTTTCTCTTGAAAGGTTTTCATTAAGAATACTGCAATTTTTAATTTATTAAAAATTCATCTTATGTTAAAATAAATATATGTAGTTTATCTGAAATTCAAAGTTATGTTTTTGACTATTTTTAAATAATCTATAGTTTTTTTGTTTGTTCTAGTCACAAATTCTAGCACTATTCAAATCAGAATCAAGATTTATATACTAGTCATAATTCATGTATGAACAACAGTGACCTCATGTGGTTAACGATTTGTGCCTGAACCTCTGTTAGACTAAGAACAAAAGACAATAATCTGGGGTGATCATGATGATTGACATCAGGGCAATTTATTAGATGTTTCTGCTTATGTCTGTCCTTCACTCATTTTTATTTTCAGATAGATGATTATAACATGCTGATGACTCATAAAGACCAGTAAGAAATCATCATTGGCATGTTTATTAGGCTAGTTCTTTCAAAGCTAAATAATATGTTGAAAAAATAAAAGGAACATATGTCCATTAACTCATGTCTTAAAAGTATTCATTTACTACAAAAATATTCCATATGAATACTTACATGGCAACTTTGAAATTGTATCAATCTTAGGAGACATTCATTTTTTAATAAAAATACTATGATGCACAATTTATTCTTTGTGAAGGTTTTCATAAATACTTTATTCAATGCTTGCTTAGAAGGAAACAAAGTTAGAAGAGATTTGTATATCATCATGAAAAGAACCTTTCCAAGAACTTTCTTTCATCATCAAATAAAGCTTAATTATTAGTTATACATAGAATCACAGAACCAAAGCTAGAAGGGATCTCATAGAGCATTTAGTCTGATCTCATTTTATGGATGAGGAAATGAGACCCAAAGAAGTCAATAGATTTGTCCAAGATCACACAAGTCATTATTGTCAGAAATGACATTTGAACCTGTGTCCTACAGAATTGTGTGTTCTTTCCACTGTACAATGTGGTCTTCCTCACCTTTCTGAGGTTGTGAATGGGCATTTACTAGGTGATTCCCATATACCAGTTTGAAGGGAGGTCTTTGACTTCAATTACAAATCTCAGATAATTAGAATTTTCTCTCTACAATCTCTATATGAAATTGAGGCTTTAGAGACTGGGTAGTTTCCCATTTTTTCCAGGTTTTTTTTAGTTGTTTCTGTTTTTTAATAGAAATCTAGTTCTCTACTTGTCTCTCTATTCCCTTTCTTTCCCCTTCTTGTTAACTTATTGAAATACTTTTTGAGCACATTCACTGATTAGGGATTTTTACCATCACAACCAATGGAACATGAAGATTGCTTCTGTGCTCACTTGTAAGTATGGTGTCATGGAACATGGTTAGTCTGCTTAGGAAGTCAATTATTAAAATAAATCAAATGCTTTTCCATTTTTCCTATTTCTCTTGGCAGACACCTGGCACATAGATATATTGGATCAGATGAGTTTAAATAATAAAATCATAGATTTAGAGGGAGAAGGAAGGAACCTTAGAAGCCAACTAGCCTCATGATTCTAGCCAAATTAAAAAAAAAATGAAAAAATGAGAAATGAGCCACATTGTATTGGCACTTAAGAAATCTGATTGCCATTCTATATTTAATTCAATTGCTGGTCTAAAACTATAAAATAAAAATATCCCAAATGTATCATATCTTCTTGATATTCACTCTCCAATATAATCCTACTTCTACTTTGGGGTTAGACTCTGAAACTTACTTTTTTTTTGAAAGCGAAACCGTAGTTTATAATGATTACTTAAAGAAAACTCCTATGGAAGCAACCCTAGTTATTCAATACCATATTTTATTAGATGAAATGCATTTTAAAATTACATCTGTTTCTTGAAGTGTATTGGTAACAACATTATACAAAGAATATATTGTATTTGTAAGTCTGAGCAAATTTCCAGCAAAGATTCCCAAAACAACTTACCATTAAGAAAACACTAATCAAATTTGCATTGCTCTTAAGAGCACACATCTATGCCAAATTTAAAATATTTACATTTTAGTTTCATGCCAACAAATATATGATTAATTCTATGGTAAGTTCTCTTTAAAGAAATAGGAAGCTTTCATTTTAAACTTTACAAACATGTTTAATAGTGATCTGTTAGAATATAAATGATAAAAATGATTGAGAAGGAATCTAAGACTAAAGATTATTTGAAGAAAATAGATGCCATCATTATTATTTGAGGATTTTTGTTTGTTTCTGGATCTGTGGTTTCATCCGAGTAGGAAACTTTTTTTTTAAAAAAATGTTCAATGATTTTCCGTCTTGGAGGATGTTCTGGAGAACTGAGAAGTTAAGTAATTTCCTCTCATATGTAGACTTTTGGTGTCAGAAGGGGTGAACTTTGAACTTAGGTTTTTCTCATTCTATATGGACTCTAGTATGCAAAACTGTCAGGAAAGAGAGGAATGAAAGGAAACAAAATTTCCCCTAATAACATTGCTTTGTACTGCTCTTAGAAGATTATCTTTGTAATCTCAGAATCTCAAAGTCATCAATCCAACTCATACCAGAAAAACAACGTCTACAACATCAAGTAGTCCTGCAACCCTTTCCTGGAGATGTCTAATGAAGGGAATGTACCACCTTCTAAAGGCAGTCAAATCCCTCCAACCCCCCCCCCTTTTTGATAGCTCTTATTGTTAGGTTTTTTTTCCTCTTACATAAAACTTAAATTTGTCTTTCTGCAGTTTCTTTGTATTGTTTCTAGTTCTGTCTTTTTGAACCAAGAAGAAAAGTGAATTTTTAATGTCTCTTTTGCCATTTGGCCTAGTCTGTTTTTTTTTTAGGTGTTATTTTATTCAGTATTTTTTCTCTCCTTTACCAAGCTGTTGACAGATTTTTCATCATTTTCTTGCATCACTCTCATTTCTCTTCTCAATTTTTCCTCTACGTCTCTGACTTGATTTTCAAAATCATTTTTGAGCTCTTCTACGGCCTGAGACCAATTCATATTTTTCTTGGAGGCTTTGGACTTTGCTGTCTTCTTCTGAGTGTGTGTTTTGATCTTCCTTATCATCATAGTAACTTTCTATAGTCAATTATTTTTTCTATTGTTGGCTCATTTTCCCAGCTTATTACTTGACTTTTAACTGTTTGTTAAAGTTTGTTAAAGTAGGGCTCTGCTTCCAGAGGAGCAGCCTCTGCTGCACCTGTTGTTGTTGCCTCCGCTGATTCAGTCACTCCCAAGGCCTGCTCCTGTTTTGCTGGTGCCAGGGCTGTGCTGGTGTGGCCTGTGCTGGACTGTGCTCCACTCTCACCCAAGTGAGATAGACTTGCTGACCTTCTAAGTTGTGTTTGGTGCCTGTGGGCTGTAAAGTCTGGAAACTGCCACTGCTGCCAGCGATTCAGTCACCCTGAAGCCTGCTGTGGGTTTGCTGGGGCCAGGTCTATGGTTGCATGGCCTGTGCTGGACTACACTCCTCTCTCACCCTGGTGTAACAGAGCTTTCCTGTCAAACTTCCAAGTTGTTTTGGGCAGGACATTTGTTTCATTCCATTTTTTGTGGGTTCTCCTGCTCTAGAATTTGTTTATTGTCATTTTTAAAGGTATTTGGATGGGTTTGGGGGAGAGCTCAGGTGAGTCCCTGCCTTTACTCCCTAAGGTACTATTAAAAAAAAAGAAATTTAAGAATGGATATTTTCAGATGTAACTTGGAAGACATTTGTGAACTGATATGGAGTGAAGCTAGCAGAAATAGCAAACAATTTATATAATGATAACATTATAAAGAAAAACAACTTTGAAAGACTTTAGAATTCTGATCAATGCAACGATAAATCATTATTCCAGATGACTGATGATGGATTATGCTACCTACTTCCTGACAGAGAAGTTATTGATCCAAAATATAGAATGAAATATGAATTTTTAGACATGGCTAATGCAGGAATTTGTTTCACTTGAATATATATATACATATACGTATATACATATTTGTGTTGAAACTTTTATATTCCATTGTTCTTGTGATGGTGGTGGTGGTGGTGGTAATTGTTCATGTGTAAGAGGAAAGTGGGAGAAAGAGAAAAATACCCATGAATTGGAAAAATAATCAAACAACATAAAAATATTGAAAAGTTAAATAAAATAAAGGAGTTATTTACATTTTGAACCATTCTGTAGATACTTGTTTCATGATCTCTAGACATTACTTTGAATGTATTTTCTTATTCATCTTTTCACTAGGAATTTCAGGTCTACTTTTCTTTAAAGTATAATACTTAGTCATTCGTTTGAGGCCTACAAAAAATTCTAACTCATTTTTTCCCTTCTGTCTTTATTCATCTCCCTTTTGACTTATCTGTTTGGGCTTTCTCCCAATATTTTTTCTCTTGATTTTTTTTTAAAATTCAGTCTTTTTCTCATATGCCTTGTAATGTGCCTTTGGTTTTCCTTCTTTTTTATTAGTTTATTTTGATTTATCAACGATCACCTCCATAAACTTTTGAGTTTTAAATTTTTCTCCCTTTCCCTTCCCCCACTTCTTCCCCAAGATGACATGCAATCTGATATAGGCTATACATATATATTCCTATTAAACATATTTTCACAGTAGTGATGTTGTAAGGAAGAATTACCAATTGGAGGAACCACCAGAAAGAGGAAACAAACAAAACAGAAGAAAAAAATAGCAAATAGTATGCTTCTGTCTGCATTCAAACTTCATAGTTCTTTCTTTGGATGTGGATAGTATGTTCCATCATGAGACCTTCGGGGATGTCTTAGATCCTTGCATTGCTGAGAAGGGCTAAGTCTATCAATGTTAGTCATCACACAACATGGCTATTAGTGTGAACAGCATTCTCCTGGTTCTACTCACTTCATTCAGCATCAGTCCATACAAGTCTTTCCAGTTTTTTCTGAAGTTTATTTGCTCATCACTTCTTATAGCACAATAGTATTCCATTACATTCATATATCACAACTGGTTCAGCCATTCCCCAATTGATGAATGTTACCTCAATTTCCAATTATTTGCCACCACAAAAAGAGCTGCTATGAATATTTTTGTACATGTGGGTCCTTTTCCCGTTTGTGTGATCCCTTTGGGATATATCCCTAGAAGTGCTATTACTCGGTCAAAGGGTATGCACATTTTTGTAGTCCTTTGGGCATAGTTCCAAATTGTTTTCCAAAATTTTGGATCATTTTACAACCCTACCAACAATGCATTAGTTTTCCAATTTTCCCACATCTTCTCCAACATTTATCATTTTCTTGTTTTGTCATCATGGCCACTCTCATAGGTGTGATATGGTACCTCAGAGTTGTTTTGATGTGCATTTCTCTAATCAATGGTGATTTAGAGCATTTTTTCATATGACTATAGATGGTTTTAATTTCTTGATCTGAAAACTGACTGTTCATATCCTTTGACCATTTATCAATTGGGGAATGACTTGTTTTCTTATAAATTTGACTTGATTCTCTATATATTTTAGAAATGAAGCCCTTATCAGAGACACTGGTTGTAAAAATTCTTTCCCAATTTTCTACTTTCCTTCTAATCTTGGTTGCATTGGCTTTATTTGTGCAAAAACTTTTCAATTTAATGTAATTAAAATTATCCATTTTGCATTTCATAATGTTCTCTATCTCCTGTTTGGTCATGAATTCTTCAGTTCTCTATAAATCTGATAGGTCAACTATTCCTTACTCTCCCAGTTTGCTTACAGTATCAGCCTTTATATCTAAATCATGAACCCATTTTGACTCTATTTTGGTATATGCTGTGAGATTTTTGTCTATGCCTAGTTTCTGCCATACTTTTTTCTAGTTTTCCCAGCAGTTTTTGTCAAATAGTGAGTTCTTATCCCAGAAGCTGGTGTCTTTGGGTTTTTCAAATAGTAGATTACTATAGTCATTGAATACTGTGTCTTGCATACTTAACCTATTCCACTGATGTACCACTCTATTTCTTAGCCAGTATCATCTAGTTTTGATGATTGCTGCTTTATAATACAATTTAAGATCTGGAATGGCTAGGTCCCCTTACCCTGCATTTCTTTTGATTAGTTCCCTTGATATTCTGGACCTTTTGTTATTCCAAATGAATCTTGTTATTATTTTTTCTAGCTCTATACAATTTTTTTTTTGTAGTTTGATTGGTGTGGCACCAAATGAGTAAATTAGCTTAGGTAGAATTGTCATTTTTATTATATTAGTGCAGCCTATCCATGAGCAACCGATGTTTTTCCAGTTATTTAGATGTGACTTCATCTGTGTGAAGTGTTTTTTAATTGTGTTCATATAGTTGTTGAGTTTGTTTCAGTACATAGATTCTCAAATATTTTATAATGTCTACAGTAACTTTAAATAGAATTTCTCTTTCTATCTCTTGCTTTTGTGCTTCATTGGTAATATATAGAAATGCCAATGATTTATGTGTTTTTATTTTATAGCCTGCAACTTTGCTAAAGTTGTTTATTTCAAGTAGTTTTTTACTTGAATCTCCAGGATTCTCTAAATATGTCATCATATCATCTGCAAAGAGTGATAGCTTTGTTTCTTCTTTGCCTATTCTAATACCTTCAATTTCTTTTTCTTCTCTTACTGCAAAAGCTAATATTTCCAGTACAATATTGAACAACAGTGGTGATAATGGACATCCTTGTTTTATCCTTGATCTTATTGGAAATGCTTCTGGCTTGTCCCCATTACATATGATGCTTGCTGAAAGTTTTAGGTACATGCTCCTTATTATTTTAAGGAAGACTCCATTTATTCCTATGCTCTTTAGTGTTTTTAATAGGAGTGGATGTTGCATTTTGTCAAAAGCTTTTTCTGCATCTATTGAGATGCTCATGTGGTTTCTGTGGTTTTGTTGTTGATATGATCAATTATGCTGATAGTTTTCCTAATAATGAACCAGCCCTGCATTACTGGTATAAATCCTACCTGGTCATAGTGTATTATTCTTGTGATAAGTTGCTGTAATCTCTTTGCTAATATTTTATTTGAAATTTTTGCATCTGTATACATTAGAGAAATCGGTCTATAATTTTCTTTCTGTGTTTTGATTCTTCCCAGTTTAGATATCAGCACCATATTTGTATCATAAAAAGAATTTAGTAAGATTCCTTCTTTGCTTATTTTCCCAAATAGTCTAGATAGTATTGGAATTAATTGTTCTTTAAATGTTTGATAGAATTCGCTTGTAAATCCATCTGGCCCTAGAGATTTTTTTACTAGGGAGTTCATTAATGGCTTGTTCAATTTCTTTTTCTGAGATGGGGTTATTTAAGTACTTTACTTCCTCTGCTGTTAATCTGGGCAATTTATATTTTTGTAAATATTCATCCATTTAACTAAGATTGTCCAATTTATTGGCATACAGTTGGGCAAAATACTTCCTAATTATTGTTTTAATTTCCTCTTCCTTGGTGGTGGATTCACCCTTTTCATTTTTATACTGGTAATTTGGTTTTCTTCTTTCTTTTTCTTTTAATTAAATTAACCAAAGGTTTATCTATTTCATTGATTTTTTCATAAAACCAGCTCTTAGTTTTATTTATTAATTCAATAGTTTTCTTAATTTCAATTTTATTAATCTTTCCTTTGGTTTTCAGTATTTCTAATTTGGTGTTTAATTGAGGATTTTTAATTTGTTATTTTTCTAGTTTTTTTTAAGTTTTATGCCCAATTCATTGATCTTCTCTTTCTCTATTTTATTCATGTAAGCATTTAGAGATATAAAACTTCCCCTAAGAACTGCTTTCACTGCGTCCCATAAGTTTTGGTGTGTTATCTCATTATTGTCATTCTCTTGAATGAAGTTATTGATTGTGTCTATGATTTGTTGTTTGACCCATTCATTTTTTTAGGATTAGATTTAGTTTCCAATTATTTTTTAGTCTATCTTTCCATGGCCCTTTATTACATATAATTTTTATGCATCATGATCTGAAAAGGATGCATTTAATATTTCTACCTTTCTGCATTGGATTGTGAGGTTTTTTATCCCGTAGTACGTATTCAATTTTTGTGTATGTCCCATGTACCACCAAGAAAAAAAGTATATTCCTTTCTATCCCCATTCAGTTTTCTCCAGAGGCCTACCATACTTAACTTTTCTAATATCCTATTCACCTCCTTAACTTCTTTCTTGTTTATTTTGTGGTTACATTTATCTAATTCAGAGAGGGGAAGGTTGAGGTCCCCCACTAGTATAGTTTTACTCTCTATTCTTCCTGTAAGTCCCTGAACTTTTCCTCTAAGAATTTGGATGCTATACCATTTGGTGCATATATGTTTAGTAATGATGTTACTTTGTTGTCTATGGTGCCTTTTAGTAGGATGTAGTTTTCTGCTTTATCTCTTTTGATAAGATCTATTTTTGCTTTTGCTGTGTCTGACATCAGGATTACTACCTTCATTTTTTTTGTTTTGTTTTTGTTTTTGTTTTTGTTTTTTTACTTCAACTGAAGCATAATATATTCTGCTCCAGTCTTTTACCTTTACTCTGTGTGTGTCCCTCTGTTTCAAATGTGTTTCCTGTAAATAACACATTGTAGGATTATGGTTTTTACCCCATTCTGCTATCTGCTTCTGTTTTATGGGAGAGTTCAACCCATTCACATTCACTGTTATGATTACTATCTGTGACTTTCTCTCCATCCTATTTTCCCCATGTTTATGCTTTTCTTTCTTCTTTCTCCCTTTCCCTCCTCACTAGTGTTTGGCTTTTGACCACCTCCTCCCTCAGTCCTGCCCCCCTTCTTCTATCCCCCTTCGTTTTCTTTCCCTTTACCCTTATTACTTCTTCCCTCCTTTCTATCCCCTCTCCTTTTCTTTCCCCTTTTCCTTCCTACTGCCTATAGGGCAAGTTAGATTTCCATATCTAACTGAATATATTATTCTCTCCTTTAACCAAATCTGATGAGAGTAAGGTTCAAACAATGCTCATCTCCCTCCCTTCTTTCCCTCCACTGTAATAGGTTTTTCTGCCTTTTCCTGTAACATAATTTACCCTTGTCTGCCTCCTCCTTTCCTTTTCTCCCAGTACATTTCCTTAGTTAGATCAAATTAATCCACTTACTTCGATCCATTTAACCCACTTGATTAGATTTTTTTATTATTACATGAAAGTCAACTTATACCCACCCCCACTATGTATGTCCCTTTAAAATGGTGTAATAATAATGCAGTTCTCAAGAGTGACAAGTGTCATCTTCCCATGTAGGTATGTAAACTTTTTGCCCTCATTAACAACATGTTGGGTTTTTTTTTGTTTCTGTTTTTTCTGTCCTGTTTACCTTTTTATGTCTCTCTTGAGTCTTGTATTTGAAGATCAAATTTTCTGTTGAGCTCTGGTATGTTTTCAGGAAGGTTTGGAAGTACCTTATTTCATTGAATGTCCATCTCCTCCTCTGAAAGATTATGCTCATTTTACCTGGGTAGTTGATCCTTGGTTGTAATCCAAAATCCTTTGCCTTGCAGAATATCAGATTCCACACCTTATAATCATTTTTTTTGGCAATTGGGATTAAGTGACTTACCCAGGGTCACACAGCTAGTAAGTGTTGAGTGTTTAGTCTGAGGCCAGATTTGAACTCAGGTCCTGCTGGCCTTGACAGCCAGTGCTCTATTCACTATGCCACCTAGCTGCCCCCCTACAATTTTTTAATGTAGAAGCTGCAAGGTCCTGTGCAATCCTGACTCTGGTTCCATGATATTTAAATTGTTTCATTCTGGCTGCTTGCAGTATTTTCTCCTTGACTTGGTAATTTTGGAATTTGGCTACTATATTCCTTGGTGTTTGCAGTGTGGGATCTTTTTCAGGAGGTGATCAGTGAATTCTTTCTATGACTATTTTATCTTCTGGTTCTAGGACCTCAGGGCAGTTTTCCTTGATGATTTCCTGAAAGATGCTGTCCAGGCTCTTTTTTTTTTTCAACATGATTTTCAGGTAGACCAATAATTTTTGAATTGTGTCTTCTGGATCAATTTTCCAGGTTAGTTGTTGCAAAAAAACACTGGTAACAACGAGGTATTTTATGTTTTCATTTATTTTTTTCATTCTTTTGTTTGACTGATTCTCACTCTCTCATAAAGTCATTAGCTTCCATTTCCCTATTTCTAATTTTTAACAAATTAGACTGGGTCTCTGAAATACAGCCTTGTCAGGGTTTTTATACTAGCTCCCTTAAGCCCTTACTATGGCTGGCACAGAATAATAGGAAAAGAAGACAAACATTTAAACTCTTCAATGTTATTTCATAATATTTGGTAGATAGATAGATATAGATATGTTATAACATATTATTTCATAAAGCATTTAGCAAAATTATTAAATGTTTGTTTTTTTATATTATTGATGAAGCTTTAACTATTTGTTTTGATGAAGCCATGATGGATCTTTGAGAGCATTATTTCTTTTTCTAGTTTTTTGTTTTTACTACTAATCTTTTAAATATGATTTTCTAAAATTTTGCGAGTTACTAAGTGAAACTTATTGGCCTATTTATGATCTGCAGACTCCATTAACTTTCCTTTCTTGAAAATTGGGACATTTACTCTTCCTATCCTTTAGTATATTTCCTATTTTCTGTGTTACTTAAACATCATTAATGATGACTTAGACATCTCTTAACTATGTCAGGACAATTAGTTTACAATTTAGTTGGACCAGGTGAATTGAATCCACTAAGAATAGTGTGGTTGTCCCTTACTGTCACCTTACTTATCTTATTTGAAGCTGGATTACTACATTCAGATACCTACAATCTTTTGCGTGTGTGTGTGTGTTGTCTTTTTTAAAATGAATGCTAATGTGACCCTTTTTTCAACTATATATGTCTCACCCTTGATAAGCCAGAATTGAGTGCATGAAATCACAGTAAGGTAAAGAACATTTACTTAAAACAAAAAAGCAAAGTAAAGAGCAAAAGGCTAAATCAAGCAACAAACACTCCATTACCCATTCTCTATAATCTTAGAGGCTGTGAGTCCATTTATCTCCACTGCTTGTGCTGTCTCATTAACATGCACACTAGGTGACCAAAATGGTGTGAATTCTCTCAGCAATGCCAGTGTGAAGCTTCAGAATGCTACATCACTACTTTGGCAGTGGTAAAGCCTCCAGTATTATCTTTAATCATGGTCCCAAGAAATGGTGAACTCTTGATGTTCCAACTGAGCTGCTACTTCAATATCTGAATGTGTTGGCACTATATGAGTGAGGGAAAGCCAAACACTAGTTCCAATAGAAGTGAGGTAAAGCTCAAGTAAAGTTTCCTGGACTTGTGCTCATGTTTCTCTTTTTCACTCCCTGCCTTCATTTCTTTCAAATTTGGTTCTGGCCTTTATTGTAGGACTCTGAACTTAATTGCATCACATCTCTCTTCAGAACAGCTGCTCAAGTCCTTACCAGATTTGTTGTAAATTCTCCCATCCAAAAATATCTCATCCCACCTGACTGTTGCAATCCCTACATCCAAGTACTGGCCATGCTGCTACTTATGGGTATTGTGAAGCTGTGTCAGAAATATCCTTTACTGCCAGGGTCAATTTCTACTCCTCATTGTTGCTTTACTATCAGCTCACTATCAACTATTTTCTTTCTTTCTAGTACAAAAATTATTTGCTCAATAGGTCATTCAACAGGTATTTATTAAATATACATTATATATCAGGTGCTCTGCTAAATGCTGGTTATACAAAGAAAGGGAAAACAAGAAATTAATCCTTGTCCTCAAGGAACTAACCTTCTAATGGGGGGACAAGTAAATAAATAGGTACATATAAGATATATTCTCTTTAGAAGACAAAAATCTAGTAAAGAAAAACTTTGGGCAACTCTGTCTCCTCCATGTAATCAGTGATTTTCAGCTTAACTATCAGAAAAACAGGAAGGAATGAGATTCAAGGTTAAGTATTTTTCTCAAATGAGGAGTAGAGATACTTTTCTCTGCAGTCAGAAAGGAAAAGGAGGAGAAGAATGGGTTGATGTTGCTGAGAACTTCTGAGGAACAGAATAGTTTCCCTTGGAGGCACTTTTACTGAAATCATGTGGAAACATTGCTGAGATTTCAAATAAGATAACTCTCCCTGTCACAGAAATATCTGACCTACATATCTTTGGTTTTTCCTTTTTGGATCTGACCCCTATTGCAGCAAATAAAGCATTATGGTCCAGCTATTAATAGGTTTCTAACCTATTCCCATTCAACACTTTTTTGGGGGGCCAAGAATACTTACAAAATTATTCTTTTTAAGTACCCATGCCCATCCTGGAAGCTGCTGCCTTCTGCAAAGCTGGGGATTGTAAGAACAGCAGTTATCTGAACATGGATTAAATGGGGAGTTTCTCATAGTAATGAGGACTTGGGAAACAACTGAATTTCCTCAAAGCTGATTACATCTTTGATCTTGCCAATTTTAACTCCAAAATATCTCATATCTGCCCCTTTTTCACTACTTACTATACAACCATAATAATTCAAGTCCTAAAAAGCTCTTACCTGGGGCTACTGCACTAGCCTCTTATTGTTCTCCTTACCTACTGCAATCTATCTTTTACACAGATACCAAATTGATATTCCTAAAGCACAGTTTTGACCATGCCATGCACTTGCTCAAGAAGCGTTAATATTTCCCTATTGTCTCTATGATGAAATATAAACTTACTTGCTTTGGCATTCAAAGCCCTTCAAAATATGCCTCCAATTTTTCAAAGTTGTTTACACATTATATCCTGTTCCAGCCCACTCTGTGTTGCTTCCAAAATGGGTTGCTTGTTGTCTTTTACTATCACCATTCTATTGCTCTCTTTAGTACTTTTACATATTCCATTCCCCAATCCTAAAATTCTCTCTTTCTCTTCACCTCTACCTCTTGGGACCCCTAGTTCCCTTCCCAATTCAGTTTAAGTACCACCCCCTCCTCCTTTCCTGATCCCTAGACTTGTTAATGCCTTGCCCTTCCCAACTAGTTTGTAATAGGGGCTCTGATCACTCTGCTCCTTCCTTCAGTGATTATGTTGCGAATACAGGCATCAGGTGGGTCCTTTTTAAGGATCTGCCCACTTACTTCACCTGAGCATCTGAGGACCTGAAGATGCCATCTTTGCCTTCTCTTCTCATTTTTTTTTACTTCATTACTCTTACCCCCTTTTCTCACTGCCCTTTCCTTTCCCTTTCTACTTTTCTTTTTGCCTTATTGAGGACTCAGCACCCTGCAAAACAAGTAGTATCTCTAGACTACAAGCAAGCCAGGGATGGTCTTTAAATGAAACAGGAAGGCCTCTAGATTTTTTTTAAAGGCAATTGGGGTTAAGTGACTTGCTCAGAGTCACACAGCTAGTAAGTGTTATGTGTCTGAGGCCAGATTTGAACTCAGGTCTTCCTGGCTTCAGGGGTAGTGCTCTACCCACTGGGCCACCTAGCTGCCCCAAAGCCTCTAGCTTTTTAACTTGAATTATAAAAGGTCAAGCCTGGCGGGAATTAGTAGCAGGAGTTTTGTAGAAGTTCATACTGCACTTCTTTATCTCTCGGACCTATTCCCACAGTGACTATCAAGCTAGAGTAGAGTAGCATTCTATTTAAATTAATATCTTTTTTAATTTATAAAAAGTATATTATCATAATCTCCTATTAGTAAAAATGTTTTTTTTTATTTTGTAGATCAACAAATGCCTTTACTTAGCCTAATGATAATAGGAGGGAAGGTGCGAGATTAGTAAAAATGTTTTTATTGCATTTTGTGGTCCATAGGTCCCTGACTGCATTTTTACCATCGGTCTAAATAAATCATTGGACTGGTGTAAGTTCAGTCTGACTGAAAAAAAAAACCCTTATATTTATCTTGTATGTATTTTATATTCCCTTATCTATGTAAAAGTTTTCTATCCTCAAAAGAATGTAAGCTCCTTGAGTCTTGTTTTTAGCTTTGTACCTCTAGAAACTGGTGAATAAGAGGGATTTTTTTGTTTCAAAAATCGAAATGAATAGAATTAAGCTCACTTATATAAAACACCTAGATAATAGGAGAAGGAGAAGGAGGGGTATATTTCTTGGTTGGAACTAGGATATTCTTGGTGACTAATGGCAATACAATGAGAATTATTGAATATGGGGTTGGACTGAGAGTCAAGATCAGAACTTAGCTATGTGATTCTGGGCAAGTCACCTAATCTCTTTCAGTAGTAGTTTTGTCATCTATAAAATAGGGATAATAATAATACCTATCTCACAGTGTTGTATCAAATGAAATAACATGTTAAGTGTTTTTAGATCTTAAAGTCCTATGTAAATTTTAACTATTATTAATGGGGAAAAGCCTACTGGGAAAGGTTGAGAAGGGGAAGAGAGAAGAAAAGTGGAGAGAATTGTGGTGAAGTGGTTAGTGTTGTTGAAGTCACGATGGTGTTTGATCTTGGGTCTTCCCTTCTATTATCTTTAAGGTTAGTTAACACATTGGTTTGTCTATATTAGTCTAGGCTAGGGCTGCTCTAGATCATTTACCAATATTGGGAAAATAATATTCCAGAATTAGACTGAATTATTCTAAATAAATTTATGTTTGAATTCCAGTACCTAGGGAAGTCTATATTTAGAAGCATATATAGAAGTAACAGATTCTTTCAACACGAATAATTCCTATTGACTTTGCATTTGAAAGTTATTAAGAGAAATCCTTAGTGAGAACTCTTTGATACCATGTAGGTACCAGGAGATGGGTAACAGGCAAACCCGGTGCCTATTTTTGGTTGACAGCCAATTGTAATGAATACCCAGGGGGCAACTATATTTAGTGTATAAAGTGTTGTGCCTGGAATAGGAAGACTCACTGTGAGTTCAAATCTGGCCTCAGATACTTACTAACTGTGTGACCCTGGACAAGTAATTTCACCCTGTTTGCCTCAGTTTCATCATCTGAAAAATTTGTTGGAGAACAAAATAGTAAACCACTCCAGTATCTTTGCCAAGAAATTCTCAAACAGAGTTTTGAATAGCAGCACACAAGTAAACAAAAGGAAACCATTATAACAACATATCTTTTTTTAAGTTAGTTTGCTTAATTATGTCTTGCATTCAGTGTTCTTATGATTCTCTTCTACTCAGAATATCAGCCATTCACCCTGAAACTTACCTGTGCATCCCCCTTTCTTCAGCTTCCCATTAGTTGACATGAAAGTAAAGACAGTGTCCAAATGCTAGCCCCTTTCACTAGGATATTATTACTATCAAGAGTACATTAAACACTTTGAAATTTACAAAGAAAATACATTCTTGTAACTGCTGAAATTACTTCAATTAGTGATATGAAAATTTTCTTGAAGAATGAGAATTAAATATATTTAAACTGGCATTCAAGGAAGATTTTTGAAAATTATCTTTGGGAAATTTCAATAAAAACATCAACTCACATTTAAATTATTCCTTAAGGTACAGAAAATATTTCTTCCCAATAGCCCTTGTAAAGCAGCTAATGCAATTATTATTATCACTATTTTTAAAATGAGGAAATGGGTTAAGTGTCTTGTAGATGATTCATATAAATAGTGCTTGAGGCAGGATTTGAACTCAGGTCTTCTTATCAGTAAATAACTTACATAGAGATATTTAATTCAACGAGGAGGTGGTAGTTGATGGAGGCAGTATATTTTGGTGTTATATAAATAATATGTGAGTAAAAATAGTGTCCTTAAGGAATAGAATCAAATATAGAAAAAAGAAGCAAAAAAAACTGGTTGTTGAATTCTACAGGGATGGCCATAACAATGCAATGAAGATGCCAATAACAAAACAGAAACCTTTAGGAACAGAACCTTGGTTTCATTTCATTGTTCTTATTCTTCTAGTGCTCTAAAGACATGCACATTTCTTGCCAACAGCCTTCCTTTCTAAATAAAAGTTAGTTATGAGGCTTATTTCATTTTTTTTCCTACTAGAGTATCAGCACAATAGGAGCAGGAAAAGAATCTTCACTTTATTTCTAAACACCCTATACGAAGTTGTAAAGACATTCATGCATAACAATAGGATGTAAATTTAGGTAATGATTTGTAACATCTCCAATTGCAGCATCAGCCTATAAAACAACAGATTCTCTCAGAAATTCATTGTAGCTGAGACACAAAAATTCTTGTTACACTATTGTAAACTGACATCATACAAGCATCTGTAATAACTCTCTTATTGAAGAAATAAACAACTTTTGTACCAGAAAAAGAAAGGAGACTGAAGGGAAAGTAACTGAGTCAAAGATGGGGATTTATGTGTACATATGTGTATATTTTTAAGTTTTCCTTTCATTTATATTTGAGTTCATTTCACTGATGTGTAAAATTGCCAAATTAAAAAAGAGACAGCACTCTGTGACAGTGGCTTGCTAGAATCATTAGGAAAAAGAGGCCTTGAGGTCAGCCATGCTCAATTACTATGAAAACCTTAAGCTTCCATATCTATAGTTTTGTTTCTTCCTTTGTTTCTTGATCCAAGGAAATGGGAAAAAAAATAACTAATGCATAGCACAGGCATGAGATATAGAACTGCTGCCTTCCTAATGGATTAATTACTTTTTTCTGCTCTTACCACCCCACTTTACATTCTGAGCTCAAAGGCAACATTTTTTAAGAATCAATTCCTGAAAGAATAAAAGATTGGCTTGCTATTTTTAGAGTGACAACTAAAAGGATTTTTTTTCTTAAAGTTGATAGTTATTATTATAAAAATAGAAAACATTGATACACAAACTACTTATGATTTCTGGGTGTAGAAATTTCTTTTACCAGTGCAGATGACTAAGACATATTGAAGATTTCTTCTCTAAGATTAAACTTATGACCATAGAGTGTTGCCCAGGGCTCAAAGAAGATAAATTCTTTGCTCAGGATCACATGCTATAATTGCTAGAGGCAGGATTTGAACCCTCATCTTTCTAATTCCAGGTCTAGTATTCTACTACATCATTGCCTTATAAATATAGTCTAATGATATTATTTCATTTGAGGTGCAATAGAACATGGGCCTGCATCACTGTCTACTAAGCATTGCTACTTATTTCCAAAAAACAATGATATCAGTTAATATATTTCTATTTGATTTTTAATTTGATTTCTATTTGATTTCTAATATATTTCTAGCTAGTTGATGACAAATAAAAGAAAAATGAAATATTAATGTGTTCAAATGAGGTGAAAAGAACAGTCTACTCCCTATTGCCTCTTTCTGAAGCACAAAGAGATTTATTTAATGGAATTGGAAGGGCATCTTGTTTAAAGAACAGTCTTTCCTTTGGTGGCCCATCAATCCAATTCCTGATAAAGTATATCAAGCAAGTCCAAATTTGTGGAGTGTGACCTCTGTCCTTCTGCCAATGGAAATCATGATGTAACCAATGTTGCTTTGGGAATCATGTTGCCTTGATCACATAGTCCCTGTATGTGTGCTACACTGTACTCTATATAAGGGGAGGGGTTCCCCCTCCACTTTCCATTAGCCATTGCATCTTATGGAGGAATTAATGATCTAATAAGACACAGTAAATCCAAGTCTAGATGTAGAAAGAGAGTTGTGGTAGGAAGTAATTTCAAGAAGTCTGACTCCTGAAAGCAGAGAAGAAAGTAAACCATGGATTCAGTGAAGAATTAACCCTATCAGTTTGGAGCTTAACTTTGAAGAAGACCTGACCTCATGAGCCCAATAGAGCAACTCACCCAGCAGAGATACTATAACCAGTTAGGAGCAATATGAAGCCACCATGAGAAGAAAAAGGACCTTTAGGCCCTACAGTATTGGATGTATGAGTTGCTTACATGTATGCCTAACTACCGGTGTACTCTGGGTAAGTGCCTACTCATCCCACTGACACATTGTATTTATGAGAGAATGAAAACCAGGTTTATGAGTGAAATAGTTTATAGCTACTGTTCTCATCATCCCATCTTAGTAAATATCTTTGAGTTAAGTGTTTCTATCGGCTGACTATTAAAGGTAAACAACCTAGTTAGAGCTTGTGACCTATAGTTTTAGGAGTATTTCCTTAATTCTGAGAGCAGTTGCCCCTCTGAAAACTTATGAATGATAAACTGGGTAGGTATCCCTAAAGGGTGCTATGTACCAAATAAGCAATGCATATGAAATCTCATTATATCACTTTAAACATTTAGCTTACATAATCTTTTTAATGGCACTCTAATTAAGTTGAATGGTCAAATTGAAAGACTTGTGAGGTATACTCAAAAGACATTTTTGACAAAAAATCCCAAATTCTGTTATACACTATATATTTCATGTTTTCATCAGTGAAGAGTAAAAAACATAAATAGTGTGCTTTTCAAATTTGTAGGGGATGTAAAGCTAAGATGGACAGCAAAAACATTGGACAATAAAGTCAGCATCCAAAAATCTTTTGAAAGGTTAGAATGTTGAGCCAAATTCAGTCAGATAAAATGTAAAAGGGACAAATATAAAGTCCTATACTTGGGCTAAAAAACTTGACTCCAGAAGTACGAGAAGAAAGAGGCTTGATTAGATGGGCATTCGGGATAGGGAACAACCTAGTGATTTTAGTGGACTACAAGTTTGATTTGAGTTAGCGATGGTAACCAAAATCCCAATATGATCTTAGGTTAAATTGAGAAGCTCAGCTCCCAGAAATAGAGAAAAGTACCACACTGTGATCCATCTTGCTCAAACCACATCCAGAATAGTGTATTGAGTTCTAGATAAAATTTCAGGAAGGACATTGATGAGCTGGAGAGTTTCCAGAAGGCAAATGGGATGATTTCAGTTCATTACATGTTTAGATCATTTGAAGGTACTAGGGATATATAAACTTGATAAATGAATACTTGGTGCGGATAGGGGGTGGGGAAGCATAACATAATCCTTGTCTTCAAGTATAGGAAAGGCTGTCAAGGGGAAGAAAGATTTGACTTACTGACCCTCATTCCATAAAACTAGGTGCAACAGGTAGAGATTGCAGAGACAAATTCAGGCTTGATGCCAAGAGACACTTTCTTCTTAGCAGTGAGCACTACTCAAAAGTTGAATTTGCTGTTTCTGAATATAGTAGGCTCCTCCTTACTTGCAGACCTTAAACAAAGGCTGATTGAGCACTTCTTTATCATAAATGAGTTGGACTAAATGGCTCCTGAAGTCCTGTGAGTCTATAAAATAAAGAGTTTCAAGATGTTAAGCTAATGTTTGTAGAGGAACATAAACTGTGTGAGTCTTAGAATCATTTTTCTTCCTTTCCACCATTCCAAGAGAATAACTGCAGAAATAGGAGACCACCCAGGATGAGGGTCATTTTGCATTTCATTATCAGTTTGCAAAATCTAATGAGAATATGTAATTTATGGAAACTTGTTCTTCTAAATACCTATGGTACTTTACCATGAAATAGCCTAAATGACAAAATGAAGCACTAATCCATAGCAAGCCAGAAAATAAAAGCTGGGAGATGATAATATAACTTGACAATCACAAAAACAAGCTATTGTGGTTGATTGCTTAATATAGAATGACACAGATGAAGACAAACTCATATAACAGATTGAATTTATCCCCACCAAAACAGCACAGTTTCAATAATGCATGCCATAAAGAATAAGACAGTAAGAAAAAAATACAGAAACAGAATTACGTTTCACACTACAAAAAAAAAACTAGAACACATATGTCTTTGTCAAAAATTGAAGTTTCTATTGTTAAACTACAAAATAAAATCTATCCCAAAAGAAAATAAGACAAAAGACATAATCCTAGTTCTTTTGTCAGGAGTGCTAGTCTAAAGGCTTACTTACAGTAGTGCTCCTAGTTTTGGCGGTGGTGTGTTTCTCCCCCCTCTAAAAACAACTTATCTTGGATTTAAAATGTGTCATAGTTGGAAGTCTGTAGCTCAGGGATTTTTAACCTTGGGGATTCACAAGTCAGTCCATAGAGTAATTTCAAAGGCTCTGAGAACTTGGATGGAAAAACAAAATGATATCTTTATTCACCAACCTCTAACTGAAATTAAATATTTCTTTTAATTATGAATTTAAAAAGACATTATTCTGGGGAAAAGTATATCCATAGATTTCACCAGAATGCCAAAGTAATCTATGATGTGAATAAAAAGTTAAGAAACCCTGCTCTAACTCATAGGAGGAAGGCCTCTTACTTACAGGTAAAGGTAGAAATGGACTGACTGTTTTCCCAAACCCATTCACCTAGGCTGATAGCAGGGATGGTGTACCATTCAGAAAACCATCCAGATTTTGCTGCATTATTTATGCTTTCAAATATTAGCAACTTAACCTAACCTGAGTTCAACTTTCTTCTTAAACCTCATTCCTGCCCTAGCCTCAGCCCTAATCATCATTCTGATGCTATTACTGGTGCTGCTTCCTAAAAATGCAAATTCTTAGATATCCTTAGCTAGAGAGCTCATAATCTACAAGTGTTAAAGCAAGATTAGCACCTCTGAGAGGCAGCTTTCCCTGATGTAATCAGGAGAGATGAAAGAAATAAAAGAGATATTTGGAGAGAAGCTGTCAACAGCATTTTGTGTTGGAAACAAATCCTTTGCTGCCTATAAATCTTTAGCACCAACACAGTGAAGTATTTACAGATGTTTCTCTTCTGGGAAATAGCTAGACCATATCTTTTGCAAATGGGGAGGGTCTCTTGTACTTCCTCCATATCCCCAGAGCACCTAGTCTAGTTCTAGGCAGATGTTTGAGAACAATCCTTGTTGATTACTGTAGCTGAACCTCTTTGTAGGCTCGGAGTCTTTGTATGTTTGGGTCTGCTTACAGGTCTGCTTTTTTACATTTTCAAAAATGTTTTTGCAAACAGTATGCATGTATAAGTGCCTTGTATTTCATTCTACACTGAGAATCCACATATGTAGTTTATGCTTTTAGAAATGGCCAGTCACTGATATTTAGAACTCTGGCAGTATTGGCTAATTAGTTTCTTGAGGGAAGGTCAGTCTTGTTTATCTTTGTAACTCCACTGGTGCCCAGGATACACTACTGTGTCTTACAGAAAGGATAATAAATTATAGATTTAGAGCTGGAAGGGATCTCAGAGGTCATCCAGGTCCAACCCCCATCATTTTACAGTCTCAATAAATATTTCCTGGATGGATGAATGAAAAGAGAGACCTTCCCACATCATCTCCTGTTTATGATTGTGACATCCTAAGTGAATCTGTCCCATACAGTGTTTCTTAGCTGGCAGTAAAGAGGCAACTTATTGTACTGGGAAGTACAATAAGTAAATTGTACTTCCCAGAAGTCAGAAATTATATCATGCTGAGTTTGAGTCTTGCCTCTGCCAGTTACTAGCTGGGTAATGCTGAGTAAATTATGTATCCCCTCTAAGCCTTATCTGTAAGATGGAGACAATAATATATAAATTATATGCTTATTTCAAAGAGGGTTTAATCAGACAATCAATCAATAAGCATTTATTAATCATTTACTATGCGCCAGCCACTGTGCTAAGAACTGGGAACTAAAAAAAAAAAGACAAAAGTAAATCAGTTCTTGACCTCAAAGAGCTTATATTTGAATAGGGAAGACAAAATGTGCATATGGTAAACAAACAAATGAAACATAAGTAGACAGATAGATAAATGCACATACACAAAATGAATACCAGGTAGTTTAGGGAGGGTGTATGTGCTTACCACATGGGGAATCCAAAAAGGTTTCATGTAGATATCACCTGAGCACATTAAAGAAAACCCAGAATTCCAAGAATTCCAAGAGGAAAAAATAAGAATGAACCCCTTGATCTATGGGATCCAGCCAGGGCAAAGTCACAAGGTCAGGAGAGGGAATAGCATGTGTGTGTAATAGCAACTAGGCCAGTATGGTTATATTGCAGCATTCATGGAGTGGAGAAATGTATCTAAGACTGGAAGGGTAATAGATGAAGTTATTTAGATGCCAGACAGGGGAGCTTATGCTTTATCCCAGAGGTAATAAGGAGCCATTATAATTTATTTAAGAAGAGGATAACATGATCAGTGCTGTGCTTTAGGCAAAATCACTTTAGCTGGTAGTTTTGTGGAGAATGGTGTAGAATGGGAAGAGATTTGAAGAATAGGAGGCTTTTGGAATTGTCTAGGTGAGAGGTGATGAAGAGTCTGTACTAATGTGATGGCTGTGTGAGTAAAGAGAATTGAGGATGTACATGAGATGTTGTGGAGGTGGAATCTACAAGATTTGGCAAATGTGTGGGGTTAATGAGTGAGTCAAGATTAACAATGAGGTTGAGAAGTGAGATGACTGAAAGGTTAGTGTTGCTCTTCATAGTAAGAGGAAGGTTCAGGCGAAGGAAGGGTTGGAGGGATTGGGGAAGAAAATTCGTTCTGCTTACAGACATGTGGCTTTTGAGGTGCCAGTGGCAAAGCATTCTGTAAACTCCAAAGCACTTTGAGAATGTAAGGTATTCTTATTGTGCCTAATTTATGTGCCGCACTATCCTAATAATGCTTCTTGTGGTCCCCATACTTACCTCTCATCCTGCATCAGTTTCCCTTACCACAATAGGTGCTTGTTGATCTTATTTATATGAACACACAAAAGTGTTACAATAAAATTCTTGGGAGTGTTCTTGGGAATGGAGTTTCAATAACGGCAGATTGGACTTCTCTGGAGGTGATCTGGTCCTGACAAATGATATCAGTAATGGTTTGTAGTGACATTGGTGAAACCATTAGAATAAGTAGAATGATAAACAAAATACTTGTGAGATTTGAGAGATAACTATGATGACTTCCACACAGGTCAGAAAGCGGTCTGATAAAGAATTGGGAAAGGAAAAACATTGTTAAACAGGTATAAGAAAAAGTGGAATAGAATTTAAAGAAAAAGTGAAGGAAAGATCATTCAGTCACATTTTTCTGAGGTAGGGATGCATGAGAGAAACATGATCTTTAAAGGGGCAGGATAGTGTCATTAAAAAAGCACAGGCCAGAGATCCTGAGTTTGAGTCAAGGATCCCTCTTTTTTACTAACTTACTTGCCTTGGGCAAATCATTTCACCACTCTGAGCCCCATTTTTCACTTTAAACAGACACATTGAATAATATATGTAATAGCTACCTCAAAATGATACAGAACACAAACCATCCATTCTTGTTTATTCTGTGTAACTATTGTCACTATTCTCCCAGAGCTTTGCCATAGGGACTACAACCAATGTATTGGGTATCTTCTTTGTTTTCTCTTGATACATGAAGATACCAACCAGGTAAATATGTGGCTGTTCATTAGTTATCCTATGCTTTCCCAATGTGGTCAGCCCATCCTCTTTTTCTTTATTATATATTTCTTTGATGACATCTATTAAACCACTTTTCTTTCATAATTCCTTATTTGTAAATTGATGTAACTTGCTTGTGCCTGTGTAGCTCTTGATTCTTTTTGTGTGATTTTAAAGACTCAGTTGGTTAGAGACTACAGTTTCCCATGACTGAGTCATACGGTAAAGTATGAGGAAACATCTATGTCAATGATATCACAGATCCAATTGATCATTTGAGCACTTATCTCAGAAGGTATCTCAGAGAGGCAGCTGATGGCACAGTGGGTAGAGTATTGGACTTGGAGAGAGAATGACTGGAGTTCAAATCTAGTCTAAGACACTTACTAGCCACGTAATTTGGAGCAGGTCACTTAACCCTGTTTGTCTCAATTTCCTCATCTGTAAAACTTTTCAGGTGTGCTATGAGAAGCAAATAAGATAATATTTGTAAAATGCTTTGCAACCTTAAGGCACTATATGAAAAACTAGCTATTATTATTATTATTAGGATTGTGAAACTCAAATGAGGGAAATATAATGCTAGAAAGAACTTTATAGGTCATCTGTCAAATGACCCTCCTGCTTAGAAAGGGCTATCCTTTATACTATATCTAAGGAAAGAACATTTTCATGATCTGACCACATGACTACATTACCCTTTTCCTTACCTGATCAAGAGACATACTAGATAACTTACAATTGTTTTTAGACCAATATCACCAGTATAAAAATAAGTACTTATCTTCTTTACATGGAAAAATAAATCTTTATCACATTCTTTTATAGATGTAGTCTTTCCTTACGTGCAAATCAAGTCTCCTTCTTTTAGTGGAGCTGTTTATTCTTTCTCTATGTTAAAGAGAACTGTTTCTCTGTATTCACTGCCCTACTAATGATATTCAACCTTTCATTTTGTAAACAGTGCAGTATATGTAAATATATCCCTTCAGAATTACTTTTGAAAACTCTCCTGGCCTGTACAAAAGCATTTTGATTAAATCATGTCCCTCTTTTGTTTGCCAATACTCTGTTTTATGATGTCTTATAGTCATGTCTTCCTAGATGAACACACCCCAACCTTTTCCCACAAGCACAAAGTCCAATTTCAGTGTAGATATCTGCTCAAGAAACTAGTTCACACTGGCCCTCTGGCTAAATCAAGCAGACAGGACTGACTGAGACCCTTCTTCCTTGACAAATGCCACTGCTGTGGTTGAAATAGTCAATCATTTTTAATGATCCCCTATGAGAAGAAATGAGGAGCAGAAAGAGGAGGAAAAGGAACTACCATGAAATAGAAGTCATGGTCCCTGTCCTCCAAGTGCTTACAGTCTCCTGGGAGAGTATTTTAATCATTATTTGGCTATTTTGTAGTATACAAAAAATATTTAAAATAAATTAATTTGTTCTCTATGTCAATTTTTGCCTTATGCTCTATCAAATTTTGTTATTTTCCATTTTTTTACAGATGGTTCAAAATCTACCATAAAACACTGTCAGTGGTTATATATGAAATAAAGGGTCACAATGATAAAAAGTAAAGGATGTCAAGAGTTTGAGTTCATTTTAGTGTTTTTAAAGAGGAATCTTTAATCCTTATCATGACTTTAAAACCTGATACATGTTTGTTTTCCAGTAACTGAGCAATAAGTTCTGTTTTATTATTTGTATGTGGGTAGATTTATTTTATTTTTGTTCATTTAGGCTCCCAGCTGCCAGTTTTCATTTCAGCTCCATGAAAGTAGCTGTCAGGTCAGCAAAAGTGAAGCACAAATTTCACAAACATGAGAATCTTAAAATTCTGATTTTACTGGTCCCCATTAATCTGATTTCCTGTTTTGATGAAAAAGTAGAAAGACAGAAAAATGCTTGATATTTATAACTTCTTTATTTAGTTCAACCTGTTTACCTTTTGAGACCCCAAAGAACTAGAAGATATACACACATATACCCACATACATATATATTTCTCTATAAAGAAATACATGTATATAATATACATATATACATGTACATGTCTATATATGTGTGTGTATGTGTGTATATATATATTTTTTCTATATTTTCATGAAAAAAAATTCATATACATTGCTCCCCATTCTAGGTAGCAAGAAGATAATTAGGAGGTCATGTGACCAATAGGATGGTGAACTACATTGTCTCCAATTCCCATTAACTCTCCAAAATCCAAAAAAAAGGAGGAATTATGTGTAAATACCAATTCAGCTGTTTTCACAGGACAAGAAAGCAAGAAGTTCAACAAGATAATGGCCTTATGGATTAACAGTGGATAATATGAAACCTTACAGCATTCACTCAGTACCCTTTCTTCTATATTCTGGCTTATAGAAACTGATCCACAAGAGTGTACTATGAGACATAAACTCACAGCTCTTCTAGTGTATCCCACTATTGTCTTCCCTCAATGTCCGATTATGAAAATTAAGGGGAATGACTTTGATGATGGTCGGACATTTGAGGAGAAGGAGAGAGGGAAGATTGTACTGTTTTCTACTTGAAGGTCCCCCCCCAGGTTAGTGCTGCCTCAAGGGCAGCAGAAATTCTATCCTAAATGTTCATCCCAAAATTACCACAACCATAATCATGCAAAAAGTATCAGATTCAACCCATTCAGAGAACTAAAGAATGAGAAGGAACTAGGTCAGGGGCCAGTAGGCTTAGCTGAATCAGATTTGAAGAAAAGTGGACTGGAAAACATCTTGGGTCAGTCTGATCTCCCAAGAAGCTCTTTTAGGCAGGAACCAAGGTCAATGAAAAGTAAATTATTCAATTTGGGAGCTTATTAAAACTGTTTTGAGATCCAGTTCTGAAGGTAAATCTACCATCAAAAGGGGAGGAATCAGAAAGTGAACAATAGGGGAATATTGGGGTGGGAGAGGATAAAACTACCAAAATATCAAAAGAAAGGAAATTCATGGAAAAACTTACAACATAAACAGATATATCAGCAGAAAAGATATTAAAATTAGAAGGGATAATAACTACCAAGATATCCAAATTGTTGCAAACCTTTCCAAACAAATATTGGAAGATAAAGGAAACTGAACCTGGCCTGGGTCAGAAAAGTGTAGAAGGTGAAATTGTCCATACTGAGCAGTATAAGGACTTGGCCTGTGAAGGGCTACTACATTTCTAACCTCTGTGAATAAGAAGACCTAGGAGAAATAAAGGGAGAGAGAGAGAGAGAGAGAGAGAGAGAGAGAGAGAGAGAGAGAGAGAGAGAGAGAGAGAGATTAACTGATGAAGATAGAGACAAAGATTGAGATAGAGAAATAAGAAAACACTTCATCTCCTCCTTGCCAAGTAAGGGTCCATGGATGAGAAAAAATTCATGTAATGTTAGATTTTTTTTGACACCTTGATTGGTTTTATGGAATAATATATTTTTATCTTCTTTTTCTTTTAAAATTTTTGTTATAAAGTATAGCTCTCAAAGGGGAAGTAGATGAATATAGGATAATAAGCAATGTTAAAACAAAAGTTATTAATTAAAATTATTTTTAAAGGAATAAAGATGGTAATGAAGTGTCATTTGATATGTAATATATTGCTATGAATAGATAAGAAGTTTGCAGTACTCCACTAAGCCTGAGGGAAAGAGTCCAGCCTCTAGCTGGGATGAGTTCTGTCTCCCCAAAATCACTTGGTTCATAGACATAGGCTAATGAACCATGAGTTGTCCAGCATGGGAGAAGGCTGAGATACTTTGAGTTCCAGTCCCTAGAGAAATCACCATAAGAATGGAGGAAGTCAGAAAGTGAACAATAGGGGAAAATAATACTGAAATTACCAAAGATCTTAAAGGAAGAAAAAGCAAAGACTTAGAGCATAGGCAAATAAATCAGCAAGAAAAGCATTAACAGCAGAATTAAATATGGCTTCCATATCTAATAATCAAAACCAGTATGAATGAATAAATATTGAAAAACAAAAGAAAATTATACCATACTTGAGGAGATATAAGACCCTGTGGAATTTGAGGAGAAGATGAAATCACAATACACTGTGCCTGAATAGTTTAAAAGAGAAATGAAAATTGTGAGGGCAGAATTTATGGCTTGCACAGCAGAAATAATTGGCAGAATAGAAAAGCTTAAATCTGCAATAGCAAGTATTGCCAAGGAAACAAAAGATAGGACTACTGATTAGAAATGAAAACATACAGAGAATCAAAAAACAGTAACACTTTAAAAATTGATCTATTCAAGCAAACCATATTGAACCTGAAGACTGGATGTATAGAATCAACCTAAGGATTATGGGTCTCTCAGAAGAATACAAGTCAAAAAACCTGAACACTGTAATGTAAGAAGTAACTTATGAACACAGCAGACAGATTACCAATTGATAGGACCTATAGATCACTTTCAGAAAACAAACAGAGCTACAAATTTCCAGGCACATAGTGGCTAAATTTAACAGTTCCTCTGAGAACATTTTCAAATGACCAGGAGAAAGACCTTCAAATAAAAAAGAAAGGATAAATAATAAAAATCTATTCTAAGAAGGAGTGGAATAAATGAAGTCCTATGGAGAACAATGGATGCAGCCTAGGATGACTTCTTCAAGTCTGAACTTAACCATAAATGGAAAAAGACAGACATTCAAAAATGGAGGTGTTCAAACCATTCTGAGAAAGAAAACAAAACTTAAGTAGATATTTGCTTCTTTAACACCCCAGAAAATAGAAATGTAGGAGGAAGTGAATAAATATAATAGCCAAGCACAGTAATAGCAACAGAATGCCAGCAAGTCAGGGAAGCCTAGAGCCTGAAACTATACTAGAAGTAGGGAGGTGGTAATCTGGAACAGGGACTATCCAAGGGCATGTGGATCCTAAAGATATATCTCTCTGTCTATTCATTGAGGGTAGAGAACCTGTAGGGCTTTGGCCAAGAGAGCTCATTTGAGCTACACTATGTGTAAGACTATACCAACACAGTTCTCTAACCTAGCCCACCCTGAAGTCCTTAAATAACACAATGTTCAGTGTCAAGTGGAAGCAGTAACAGAATTCTAATACAAAGTAGGACCAAGCAAGGTTCCACTGTTCCTTCCAAAAGTCTATAGTGCCTTTCCCTACCATAAAGTCCCAATTCAGGAAATCTAGAAAAATGACTAAACAAAAGAAAATGCCAATGATAAAAGAATGTTATGGATTCCAGGACATTGGAGCTCCAAACCCTAAAGATGAGAATAATATCCCCTCTATAAATGTTTACCAGCAAGTTCTGACATCACCCATGTTGTCATTGGTCTTCTTCAAAAAGAAAAAGAAATAACAAATAAATAAATAACAAACAAACCAGCAAGGCCTCAAATAAAAACACAGATTTTTTTAAATAACTGCTACTAGATTTTCTAGAATAGTTGAAATGGGAGTTTTTTTTTTTAAGTAACTAAATAAATGAGCACTCTAGAAGGAATCATAGGAAGAAATGTGAGAGCTCTTAGGAGGGAAATACTCAGTTTGATACACAAAGTAAACAACCTACCTCAACTAACAAATTCCTTGAAAATTAGATTGGATCCAACAGGAATCAGTGACTCTATGAACCTGGAAATACTAAAACAACATTAAAAGCCTGAAAAATTATTATAAAATATAAGGGATTATCTATCAAACAAACAAACAACTGGCCTAGAAAATAGCTAAATACAAATAATCCAATAATCATCAGACTACTTGAAAAACATGACCACAAAAAATCCTAGGTGCTATATTTCAAGGAATCATGAATAAAACTGCTCAGAACCATAAAATCAGAGGGTAAAATAAAGTAAAAACAATCTATTAGGCTCCTCCTGGAGGGGAAAAATGGGGAGAGGAAAACTTCAAGAAACATCGAAGTCAAAATCCAGACCTTCCAAGAGGTATAAATAGTCAAAAAGAAAGAGTTCAAGTAGCAAGGAGCCACATTCAGAATCACATAAGAACTAGTAGCTACCAATATAAAGAAGAGAGCTTGGAATTTATCATTCCAATGGGCAAAAGATATGAACTTACAATAAAAAGTACCTTATACCTTGCAAAACTCAGTATAATCCTGCAGGGGGAAAATGAACTTTAAATGAAATGAAATTTCCAAGTATTCCTGAGGAAAAGATTTGGGATGAGTAGATATTTTGAGATTCAAACATAAGAGTCAATTGAAACATAGAAAGGTGGATACATTTGCACAATTTGAAGTGAGTAATGATGAAGTATTTCATTGTAAAAGGGGAGGAGAAGGAAAACAAATGTCCTCCAAGAATGCTAATGTTTTTAAGGATCATAAAATGGGTAAATAAGGCAGATGACTTAGGTGTTTGTATATTTAAAGATTCTGATGTAGAAATATATTAAACTCAAAAAGGAAATAGGCAGAAATAGATAAAGGAGAGGAAGAATTAAGAGAGAAAATAGATAAAGGGAGAAATTAGTCATAAGCCAAAGAAATTACATTTTCAGAAATTTTATCCTCCAAAAATGGGGAATAAAAGGAAATAAAGAAAGGATAAGATCATGTGATCAAGGACTGGTCAATGGGAAGAGAAGAGGAATAGTGGAGTAAGCAGAGAGCATCAATTTTAGATCATTAATAATGAGCACTCTCACACTTGAAACAGAATGATTCACATAAAGTTAAAAGGCATGGGCAGAAATTTTATCATGCTTCAGGTGAATTCAAAAAAAGTAGAGACATCAATAAGTATCTCAGACAAAGGAACAAGAATGAAAGAATTAATTAGAAGTGATGAATAGTGACACTCCATTATACTGAAAGCCACCATGGCTGTAAGTCTTTCATTTCTAGATTGGTCTTAGTGGCTCCTATTTCTGATTTTTTGGCTATAAAACTTTTTCAGCTCCAAAGTGAGACAGCATGTTGTGATAGAAGAGGGTCATGTTTGGGAATCATAAGACCTTTATTCTGCTGATGGATCTGTCACATTAGCCACTGCACATGTATCTTAATCTTTTCTGACCTCTATTTCCTCATCTATAAGATGAGGGTAATATCTGTCCTTTCTATGTCACAGAGTTATAAAGATCCAATGACATAGTGTAGGGGGAAAAATGCTGTCTCCATAGATATGGCATAAATTATTTTAATGAATTTGCTAGCAACTCTACCCCAATTTGGCATTCCATCTGATCTTATGTCAGAAAGGATAAAAAGTTTTCCCAATAACCAAGAGTTCTCCATCATTAGGTTCCTGTCATCTTAAAGTTGAAGAAGAAAACACATGGCACAGCTGGTAATGACATAGACAGCAGGAAAATAATAGAGGTCCATCAGTGACAACCCCAGATGGAAGAAGGTTATTGGGTCTTTTAGAGACCATTAATCTAACACCATCATTTAATATGTTCAAAAACTGAGGTGTAGAGAAATAACCAAACTGGTTCATGACAGAATTGGCATTAGAATCTAGATCATCTTATTCCTAAACTCTCCTAAAAATCCCTTTCCATGGTTAGGCCTTTTAGCATTCTTTTCTGTAGTTCTTAGATAGCAGGTGAGTATGTCATTATATTATAGTTGTATTATTTAGATGTAAAATAGGTTTGATTAATATCTAGAGATACAAAGATAAAATTATAATTTGGTATTTTAAGAGTTGACTACAAACTAGTTCTATTAGATTTAAGACATTTCTTGGCAGAACTCAATTTGGTGGGATTTTTTTTCACCCTCACACCCCATCATTAACATTAAAGGAAAAGAGTTGTGCCTAAGATTTACAGTGTAATTCTTTTGCACTATAAGTAATAATTAAGCAAGCATTTTAATGATGTTTTCTGAATCTGTTTATTGCAAAAGATTTAATTACAAAATAATTTGTTCCAGAAGATTTTCTGTTGTACTAATCATGGTACTTATCTTCCTTGCTCTTTCATCTTTTAAAGTTCATTTTTATTACCTTTTCAGCTTATAAATTTCTCATCACCTCATAAATTTTTCCATTTCAAAACAGTACTTATTCCCCCTCCCCCATGTTGATCTGTCACTGTTGTACCAGCTTTCAAAATACAGAGGAAACCTATGATTAATCTTAGTGGGTTAGGGAAAATTAGTTTTCAAAAGCTAGAAATAAAATTCTAGCCATGTGTATATCCATGTTACCACAGTCATGGAGACAGGGAACTTGAGTTGTAGGAGCAGAAAAAGAGCATCTGTTGCCAATAACTCTAACAAAAAAAAAATCAACATGTCACCTACTCTGAGCATACCTGTAGGCAGTATATAAAAGCTGAGAAATTAGAATATCACAACTATTGTTCATAAACTGCCCCCCATTTAAGGTGGTTTCAAAACTGGTTGTATGGAAAAAAGGCAGTTAATCAGATAATAACCATTGATTAAGCACCTGTTATGTGCCAGGCACTAGGCTAAACAATAGAGATACAAGTAAAGAAAAAAAAAGCAAAACCCAGTCCTAATTCTCTTTTTTTCTTTATTCTTTTGTTGCCCAGTCCTAATTCTCAAGGAGCTCCTAGTCTAATGAGGGAGACAGCATGCAAAGATTTATGTACAAAGAAGTTATAGACAGGATAAACTAGGGATTTTCACATGGGGAGGAACAAAGATTAAGGCATGGAAATAACTTTTTTACAAAATGTGGATTTTAGCTGAGATTTGAAGAAATCAAGAAAATCCAGGAGGCAGAGATAAGAAGGAAGAGAGTCCCAGATATTATAACAGCCAATGAAGATGCCTGAAGTCAAGAGATAGAGTATCTTGTGTGAGGAAGAGCAAGGAAGCTAGTATCACTGGAAATCACAGTACACAGAGAGATTAAGGTGTAAGAAGATGGGAAAGTTGGGGGGGTGGGCATTTTATGAAAGGCATTAAAAGCCAAACAAAGGATTTTTTATTTGGTCCTAGAAGTGATAGAGAACCACTGGGGTTTAGTGAATAGGGAAGTAATATAATCAGATTTCTGCTTAAGAATAATCACTTGACAACAGCATGGAGGATGGACTGAAGTGGGGAAGGACTTGAGTCAGGGATGGGTGGAGCCAAGATGACTGAGTGAAAGCAGTGACTTGCTTGAGCTCTTCCCCAAACCCCTCCAAATACCTTTTAAAAATGGCTCTAAACAAATTCTAAAGCAGCAGAACCCACAAAAAGACAGAGTGAAACAAATTTCCAGCCCAAGAAACCCTGGATGATTGATTGGAAAGGTATATCGCATTGGACAGGGAGATGAGTGCAGCTTGGCATGGGCGTGCAGGCTGCAGCGAACCTGGAGCAGGCCTCAGAGGGCTGAATCATGGACAGCTGTGGTGGTTTCCAGACTTCTCAACCCAGGAACGCCAAAGAAGGTCAGTGGGAAAAGTCTGTGACTGCTGTGAGAGAAGAATCTGGGTCTCAGCCACAAGTCCCAAGTGTGGGCTGCGGCTGCCTCCTGAGCTTCTGGCCCACAAACTGAGGGGTAATTGAGTGGCTGATCAAAGGGGGATTGTAGGGATCTCTTTGCCAGTACTGAGGCAGGAATCTCTTGCTTTGCCCGTGCTTGGATCTGGGTCACAGTTCTGAGGGGTGGTCCTGGGGCGAGGAGGAGTGCTGGTATGGTGGAGCTTGTAGTGGTGGTAGAGAGGAAACACCTTGCCCCTTATCATATCACCTTGGAAGAACTGAAAATTTTCAGGTCCCTAGAAGTATCTCTGAAAACAGCTGTACAAACCCCTGAAGCTTGGGACAGCACATTCTCCACATTGGAAGCAGACCTTAACAAAGAGTTTATAACTGAAGTAATTGGCTGGGATCATGAATAAGCAGTGCAAAAAAAGTAAGACTATATTATCTTACTTTGGTGACAAAGAAGATCAAAACATACAACCAGACGAAGACAACAAAGTCAAAGCTCCTACATCCAAAGCCTCTAAGAAAAATATGAATCAGTCCTAGGCCTTGGAAGAGCTCAAAAGGGATTTTGGGAAGCAAGTAAAAGAGAGAAATAGAGGAAAAACTGGGAAGAGAAATAAGAGAGATGCAAGAAAATCATGAAAAACAAGTTCAATAGCTTGCGAAAGGAGACCCAAAAAAATACCGAAGAAAATAACACCTTAAAAAATAGCCTAACCCAAATGGCAAGAAAGGTCCAAAAAGTCAATGAGGAGAAGAATGCCCTAAAAAGCAAAATTGGCCAAAGGGAAAAGGAAGTCCAAAAGATTACTGAAAAAAGTACTTCCTTAAAAATTAGAATAGAGCAATTGGAAGCTAGTGACCTTGTGAGAAATCAAGACACTGTAAAACAAATCCAAAAGAATGAAAAATTAGAAAATAATGTGAAATATCTCATTGGAAAAACAACTGACCTGGAAAAATAGATCCAGGAGAGTGAATTTAAAATGTATTGGACTATGTGAAAGCCATGATCAAAAAAAGAGCCTAGACATCATCTTTCAAGAAATTTTCAAGGAAAATTGCCCTGATATTTTAGAACCAGAGGGCAAAATAGAAATTGAAAGAATCCACCATTCTCCTTCTGAAAGAGATCCCCAAAGGAAAACTCCTAGGAATATTGTAGCTTGAGGAGGAAATAACATACACACTCAATTGGGTATAGAAATCTGTCTTACCCTACAGGAAAATAGGGGGAGAAGGGGACAAGAGAGCAGGGGAATGACAGAGAGAGGGCAGATTGGGAAAGGGGGTAATCAGAAGCAAACACTTCTGAGGAGGGACAGGGTCAAAAGAAAGAATAGAATAAATGGAGAGGTGGGATAGGATTAAGGTAAATAGAGTTAGTTTTTCACAGCATGTCTACTATGGAAGTGTTTTGCATGACTGCATATGTATAACCTATATCGAGTTGCTTGCCTTTTCAATGAGGGTGGGTGGGGAGGGAGGAAGGAAGAGAATTTGGAACCCAGAGTTTTAAAACCACATGTTTAAAAAAATGTTTTCACATGCAACTGGGAAATAAGAAATATAGGAAATGGGGTACAAAAATCTAAAAAAAAAAAAGACTTGAAGCAGGGAGACCAACCAAAAAGTTATTGATATCATTCAGGCATGAGGAAATGAGGGTCTATACCATGGTGGTAGGTATGTCAGGAGAGAGAGGAATTATATACAAGAATGGTTATAAAAGTAGAAATGAAAGGACATGGCAACAGATTGGATATGGGGAGTGAGAGGCAATGAGGAATTCCGAATGACAACTAGGTTGAGACCCTGGATGAATCAAAGGATGCTGGTACCCTCAATTGCAATAACAAAGGTAGGAAGCCAGAGGATTTGGGGAGAAATTAGTTCAGTTTGGGACATGTTGATTTTAAGATGTATTCCAGACATCCAGTTTGAGTAGGTAGTTGGAGATGTGAAATTGGAGACCAACAGAGAGGTTAGGGCTAGACAAATAAATTCGAGAATCATTGGCATTGAGGTGATAATTGGATCCATGGGAGCTCATGAGATTGTCAAGTGAATTAGTGTAGAAGGAGAAGAGAAGAGAGCCCAGGACAGAAATCTTTGGGATACTCATTATTAGTGGATATGGCTTGGATGAAGATCAATCAAAGGAGACTTGAGAGATGTCAGATAGGTAGGAAGAGAACTAATGAAAAAACCCAAAACCTAGAGAGAAGAGAGTAGTGAGAAGAGGGTGATCTAAAGTGTTAAAGGCTGCAGAGAGGTAAAAATGATGAGAGTTGAGACAAAGTTCTTAGATTTGGTAATTCAAATATTATTGGTAACTTTGAAAAACAAAACAGTTTAAGTCAAATGGTGAAGTCAGCAGAGAGTTAAGCAAGGGCTGAGAGGAAAGGAAATGTATGTATCGATTATAGATGACTTGCCTTTCAAACAGGTTTAGAAATGAGAATGAGAAGAGACAGGATAAGAGCTATCAAGAATGGATGGATCAAGTGAGGGCTTTTTTTTGAAGATAAGGGAGACATGGGTATGTTTGCAGGCAGTAGGAGAGTAGCTGGTGGACAGGGAGAGATTGGAGATAAGTAAGAGAGTATAGATGATAGAAGGGTGATCTGCTGGAAAAGACCAGATGGAATGGAATCATTTGTGCATTTAGCAGGATGTGCTTTGGCAAAGAGAAGGGCCACCTCATTATGTGAGATAGGTGTGAATGAGATAGTGAGAGAAGGCATACGGATCATGTGAGATGAGGAAGAGAGAAGAAGGAGCTCTCAAGTGAATGGATGAAGGAATTTGGGATATTTTCCCTGAAGTAGAAAAAAATTAGGAGGAGACTTGATAGCTATCATTAAGTATTTGAAGGACTGTCAGTATACCTGGGATTAGAATTGCTTTGCTTAGACCCAGAGGGCAGAATGAGCATCAGGGGAATAAAAATGGAAAAGAAGCCAATTTAGGCTTTGCGTAAGGAAAAAAAATATCTTTTTTCCAGTGAAATTAAAGGCAAAATTTGCAGCTGAAAGTGGAGGAGGAGTTATGGGAGACTTAAGGATGAATGAAAAGGTTTGGAAATGCTATTGTGGTGAGATAATGAACTGATTAGAGAAGTATAAAATCATTATCTTGCTAGAGTGAAGTAATTGAGAATGTTACATAAATTTGTGATGGACCCAAGTCAGCATGGTTTCATGACTGTTTCAAACATCATTAAGCACTGTGGGTATAGAAGTGAAGGCAAGAGATGATAGGAGCAACCCAAGGCTGGGGTTTGACAGGAGAAGATGTTCAATTGAATAAAAGGGCAATGTACTCAAGAGAAGAGGACAGTATAGAGCTGAACTCATTTACTAAGAGGTTAAGATGGAGAAAGAGAGGTTGTAATCAGTGCAGAGGTGATGGCCTGTGAAATAGGGTTGTCAGGATTATTGTTCATCCTTCATTCTCAAAGAGGTCAATGACATCGTGAGGGTAATGTCTTCAGTTGGGAGTGAATTGGATTTAAGTGAGTCAGAGCTGCACAGTCATCAACCTTATTCTATCTTCCAGAGTCATTGGAGAACAGTGTCAAGACATAAGTCAAGACAACTAGCAATGGCCCGGGGGTGGGATTGGAGATCACAGTTAGAATGAAGAACAAGATATGAAGTTGTGAGACATAGGAGGAGATGCAGTGATAAGAGATTATGAGCAGATAAAGAAATTTCAGAGTTCACTAACCTGGATATGGAACATTTGTGGGTGACATTAACATTAAGGGTACGACCATCTCTGTATATAGTTGTGGTGAGGTAGAGGAGTAGGTTATGGGAACTGGATAAATTAAGAAATTTAGGAGATTAAAGTATTTGAGATGTAAGTATGTTAAACTCCCTTAGAATAAGTACAAGAGTAGGGGAGGAGAGAAAGAATGTGAATGTGTTACAATTCATTAAGGAAGAAAGGCAAGTGTCCTGGAAGTTTAGTAAACAGCCACCAGAATCTTAATTGGATGATAAATAAGGATTGAATGAACCTCAAAGAATAGGTTATTGCATGATGGTAATAGAGGGAAAACCTAGAGGTGTCAATGGGGAGTATAGAGCATTCCAAACCTGCCATCACAACCAGTGAGTTGAGAGTATGAAACAAAATGCAATCAGTGCTGGAAAGGGTAGCCAGGAAAGTTGTGTCATTATGAAAGAGTCAACTCTCAGTGTGTGCAAGAAGATGGATGGAGCAAGAAAGCAAGAGATTTAAGATGTTGTTTATGGTATAGACACTCTAGAGAGTATAATGGAAGGGTTGGCTAACTTTCAGAATGGTGCATTTTTAGGGAGAGAGTTGAATAGAGGAGGATGGGAATAGGAGTGGTCAGTGGGGGAAGGAAAATGGAGTTTACAAAATGGTAGCCAAGGGATCAAAATTATTAGGGAGGTTATGATGATGTGGAATTGCATTAATTTTGGAGGGATGAATTCAGGTAAGGTATCTTTGTTCAAGTTAAGTTTTGGATGGAGTTTTCCCAGGATCAGCCAGCTAAGTGTCACTGGAAAGGGAAGGGGTTGAGGAGCAAGGAGGTTTCCTACACTGGGGAAAGGCAACTCCTGTGGAACTGTAGATGACTAGAGCATAATAGAACAGCTTCTCAGGGAGGTGGGTATAGACAAGACAATCCCCTTGGTACTATTGTTGTTGTTCAATCATGTCCAACTCTTCATGACCCCATGTGGGGTTTTCTTGGCAAAAATGTCAGAGTAGCTTGCCATTTCCTTCTCCTGCTCACTTTATAGATGAGGAAATTGGGGCAAACAGGTTTAAGTGACTTGCCTAGGATCACAGAGCTATTAAGTGTCTGAGGCCATATTTGAATTCATGAACATAAATCTTCCTAATTCCAAGCCTGGTGTTCTGTCCACTGCATTACCCAGCTGCTCCCTTGGAAATATAGAATAATATAATCAAGTAGGAGTTGAGAAGAACAACATGGCTTGTGGGGTAGAGATCCAATGTTTTCTTGATGACTCTCCCTGTGTATTTGTTCCTATTATTTCCTGTAGATGTCTGAGCCTGATTCTTCTCTGAAGGCTCCCTGAGGTCTTAGGCAGAGAAAATACATCAGGTGATGAGGGCCTTGTGTCGCAATGTCAGGGAAAGCTTCATCCTCAACAGTGTCTTGTGAGCCTTATCTTATGCTCTTTGGCGCATCTGAAATAGGAGGTGTAAGTGCTGTAGCAAGCTGCAACTGGCTCCAGAGAGCTGATTGTTAAATTTTCAGTGTGAGCATCAACAACTAAGAACTTGGCAAATGCTACAAATTAGGACTTGACCTATTATTTGGTTGATTATCTAGACTTAAGAAAGTGATGGGGGAAAATGATATTAATTCAGATTAAAGTTAAAAGTTTGCCTTACATACTTTTTTTTTTCACTCAGAGTGCTAGTTGTTAAACATTTACTATCAGATCCCTAGTTGAGGCCTTGGTATCAGATGCTATTTTCTATATTTACATGCTTACTCCCTCTCAGCCATTAAAGAGTATTAAAAACTCTCATCTGAAATCCTGAGATATATAAATCTAAGTTCAGGGCTCATCAAAGAAAATAACATTCTCTTTGTAGTCATCAGTAATACTCATAGGTTGTATACTTCACACTGCGGCTAGTTATTTTCCCCTTTAATTTTCCTGTGCCTTCTTGCTGAGCCTAATGTTGTCCTGGGCAATGCTGTCTTATAATATCATTAATGCATTACAATCAAACTTCATTGTAATACTGAACAACTCCACTGTAAAACCATTCCATCAGTCATCCTCAATGGAAATTAGATGGTCTAACTATGGAACTAGCTGTTGTTGTTTAATATTGTATTTTCACAAAACTAATTTATAAGGTTAGATAGGGTATGCCTTTGGACAACCACTTCCTCCCATCTAATTTCAGAATCAGCATCTGGAGATTTTGAAGAGGCGCATCGGAAATCTCACCTTGATTATTTGGAGACCTCTGAGGAAGTCGGAACATTTCTGAGAATGTTTTAGGCCATATTGGACAGCCTCCTACCACTGAATATATTAAGTGTGTGTGTGTGTGTGTGTGTGTGTGTGTGTATGTGTGTGTGTGAGTGAGCTTAGGATAAAAGGTAAATAACTAGAAATGACTTTGAAGATCATTTACTCTACCTCTCTCATTTTACAGATGAAGAAACTAAGGCATCAAAAAAACCCAACAGTTCAAGTGACTTGATCGAGGTCACAGGTGGTAAGTAGAAAAGCCAGATTGGAATGCAGTTCTCTGGATTCCCAACCCACACCTCTTTCTACTTCACCATAATATAAAATGAATGTAAATACTTTGCAAATAAAGAAAAATAAGAAAAAATGTATTTGCCTGTCTTAGGAATTGGTGAAATAGAATGTTTTACCAGAGGCAGTTAGTTGGCATATTGGATAATTGAGTAGACCTGGAGTCAGAAAGACTCCAGGCCAAGTCAGTTAACTTTTGGTGACTTCAGTTTTCTAAATTGTAAAATGGAGACCATGATAGCGCCTGCATCTCAGGGTTGTTATGAGGATCAAATGAGATGATGTTTGTAAAGTACTTGGCAGAGTACCTGGCATATTGCAAATGCTAAATAAATGTGCCCTTCCTTCCTTCCTTCCTTCTTTCCTTCCTTCCTTCTTTCCTTCCTTCTTTCCTTCCTTCCTTCCTTCCTTCTTTCCTTCCTTCCTTCCTTCCTTCCTTCCTTCCTTCCTTCCCATTCATTCTTTCTTTCCTTCCTTCTTTCCTTCCTTCTTTCTTTCCCTGGTTTCTTCCCTCTTTTCTTTTCATTGTAAAATATGTAAGCAAAATGCCTCCCTCCTGCCCTGCTAAAACACACACCACAGAGTGCTAAGCCTGTGCCCTGGCAGCTTCAGGACATCTACATACAGTAGTTCAACAGTGAAAGAGCTCCAGTCTTAATTTAGATTGCTCAAAACATGAGTGTTGAGAGAGACTGTACAGAGCCAAGGTGAAAACAAAAATGCTGATTCAGTAGTCCTGCAAAATATTTCATATTTGGGTATGTAAGTATCAGCCTCCAAGGAAAGTATTGTATTAGTTATGTTAGTTCTTTTTTTTTTTACATTTTGGGTGGGGAATCAATGAGAGTTTGTGACTACTTTGTATGCTAAGCATTTCTTTTGTAGTGAAGGAACTAAGTAGCAGTTTCATACCTGATATACATTATTCTATTTATTTCTATTCCCTTTCAAGGACACTCTAGATATAAGATAGATATAAGTCAATTAAAACTTTAAGTGATTTTCCCTAGGGGAGAGTATGAAGATGCAGAGAATGAAATAAAAGAAATTGACCCTTATCTTCATGGGTCAAACTTCCCCATATTTTAATTTCATCCATGTACTTGAGGCTAGATCTGAGAGGGGGTTCAATGGGAGAGAGAGTCAGTATCTCATCCCTTCTGGACCCAGGAGTAGATACATATATGTATGTGTGCATGCATGCATGCATGCAATCATGTATGCATACATGTATATAAATGAAAAAAAAACATACTTCAATACTTTGAGGCACCAAAAGTTGTTTGGTAATCATCAGCACCTAATAAAGAAAAATAGAAATTGGTACCAGTTCAAAGAACACAGTGAGTGACCAGAGTAATTGCTTGAACTGATACATTTATAGGGGGAAAAGAAGCAAAACAGCTGAGCTTTTTCTATTCCATACATAACTGCATCAATGTTTCATCAAATGCTTTGGAATACAAATACAATTTTTCATAGCTGAGTTTTTTCCAAAAAATTCCTTTAAATTCCTCCCTTTGCCCCTCCATATCATGTTGAATTAAGTTGTAGAACTGTCCAAATTGGTTAAATGGGTTGACAATGGTTCCACAGAATCTAGGCTGCCAACCAAGTGCCAACTCAGCGCAATTTTGAATGGCTGGTAAATGAGGCTTCAAAACAACTACAATTTAGAATGAAAACACTAACTTAACAATGATTAAAACAGAATTACATGACTATTACAATAATACACATTAGAAAAATAAAAGCCTCCTCCCTGAAATTTGAAGGCTAGAAGAAATGAATACTGGAGCAATCAATCAATGAAAAAAAAATTCTGACTGCCTATGGCACAGATGACTGTTGTATATCTAACATAAAGTCCTTACATTAAAGGATAATTCATGCTTATTAAGAGAACAAGTAGGGTATTCTTTCTTCTTATGAGTTCTCACAAAATCACAGATTTTGAGAGTTGGAAGAAAACTCAATGGCCATTTAGTCTAACCTTTACACAAAGGAATCATTGTAACATAACAGACAAGTGGTGGGTCATCTGGTCTCTACTTGAAGAGCTCTAAGGAGTAGAAACTGACCACTTCTTAATGCAATCTATTCTACTTTTGGTCCATTTTTATTTTTAGGAAGTTTATTTTTCTGACATTGAGCTGAAACTGAGCCCAAAGGGCTATGAAACCGTACATACTCTTTGAACCAGCAATACCACTACTAGGTCTATATCCAAAAGAGATCATAAAAAAGGGGAAAGGACACACATGCACAAAAATATAGCAGCTCTTTTTATAGTGGCAAAAAATTGGAAATTAAGGGAATACCCATCAATTAGGGAATGGCTGAACACATTGTGGTATATGAATGTAATGGAATACTATTGTGTTACAAGTTCTGAGTGAAGTGAGCAGAACTTGGAGAACATGGTACACAGTAACAGCAACACTGTGCAATGATCAACTTTGATAGACTTAGCTCTTCTCAGCAATACAAAGATCTAAGACAATTCCATTTCCAATTTACTGAAAAAGACAAGAGTATGAGAAATCATGACACTTATTAAGGAGTTGATCTTGTGAAAAAGAGCTATCTTATTATCAGACACTAAAGTTAGAGAGATAATTGTCAATGATTTTGGGATGATTTGAAATGAAGAAAAAAAGAGAAGATAGAGTTTTCAGTGAGTGGTCGCATATTTTAAAAAAACAGAACTGACCACAGATGAAAAGAGAGGGAGAGTTTTAGGAGGTGTGAGGAGAGAAAAGAAAGTTTGGAAGATATTCTATGAGGAGCGGGATAGGGAAACATGAGAGAATGGAAGAATAAAAAAAATTCTTTGCACATTTGAGGGCCATATTGACACCAGATGATACAAATTTGTAGTGAATCCAGGTAGATTGTGTTACTTGCTTCATCTCCAATCAGCAACACAAGAATAGGAGTTGAGAAGGCAGATGAGAGGAGCAATACAGGGTTGTAGTTTGGAAGTAGCTAAAAAGATAGCATATAAACAGCAACAGTACAAGAGATTAAAGAGTAGAGGGAAGGATGGAGTTGAATTGGATGAATAATAGCCAAGGCTGGGAAGGAATAAAAGTAAAGTCAGAGCATGAGTAATGACTTTAGAAAGTGAGGGGATTGGAGAGGGAAGAACAGTTTTAGAAAGAGTAAAAGATATAGAAAGATGGAACAATAGGATGTTCTGATCACATAGAATGCTAGAGTTTTAGGATTAGTGGAAGTGGAACATTTGTGGGTAATGGTATAATCCAACATGTAACAATCCCTATGCATAGCTCACATAGAGCAGAGGAGTGGGTCACGGATCTGCAGACTTTGAAGAACTGACAGGTTCAGGTGTTTGAGGAAGCATCAAAATGAATATTTAACAAGTCATTCCCCAACTGATAAATGCTCAAAGGTTATGAACAGGCAATTTTTAGGTGAAGAAATCAAAGCTATGTATGGTCATTTAGGGAAAAAAAAAGTTCTAAATCACTATTGATTGGAGAAATGCAAATTAAAACAATTCTAAGGTACCACCTCACACCTATCAGATTGGTTGATTTGACAGAAAAAGAAAATTATAAGTGTTGGAGAGGATGTGGGGGAAAATGGGACATTAATGCACTGCTAGTGGAGTTGTAAACTGATCCAATCATTCTGGAGAGAAATTTGGAACTATACCCAAAGGGTGATCAAACTGTGAATACACTTTGATCCAGCAATATTACTACTTGGTCTGTATCACAATGAAATAAAGGGAAAAGGACCTACATGTACAAAAATATTTTTAGCAGCTCTTCATGTGGTGATTAAAAATTGGAAATTGAGGGGATGCCCATCAATTGGGAAATGACTGAACAAGTTGTGGTTCATGAATGTAATAGAATACTATTGTGCTATAAGAAATGATGAGCAGGATGATTTCAGAAAAACCTGGAAAGACTTACATGAATTGATGCTGAGTGAAATGATCAGAACCAGGATAACATTGTAAACAGCAACAGCAATATTGTGTGATGATCAACTATGAATGACTTAGCTCTTCTCAGCAATACATTGGTCTAAGACAATTACAAAGGACTCATGATGGAAAATGCTATCCACAACCAGAGAAATAATTGATGGAGTCTGAATGCAGATTGAAGCATACTATTTTCACTTTCACTATTTTTTCAATGTTTTATTTTTTTCCTTTGGTCTATTTCTTCTTTTAAAACATGACTATTATGGTCACAAGTTTACATGATTGAACATATATAACTTACATCAAATTGTTTACCATTTTAGGGAGGAGTGGAGAGCGAGGAGTGGAGAGAAATTTGGAACTCAAAATTTTTATAAAATGAATGTTAAAAATTGTCTTTATATGTAATTGGAAAAAATAAAACACCATTAAAATTTTTTGAATGAATATTCAGCTTTCTCCACCATCCCCTGGCTCTGAGATTGGAATGGGTGGCAACCATGGTCACTCCTCCCTGCTTAGTGGGTTTCATTCATTTATTAGATATCACTTTATATCAACAACAGTTAAGATAATTGAATATTTTAAGCTGGAGAAAAGGAAACTTAAGGGAAGATAGACTAAGTGTTTGAAAACATTTAATTAAAATTGTGGAAAAGAGTGGTAGCTAGGTGACAGTGGATAGAGCACCAGCCCTGGAATTAGGAGGAACTGAATTCAAATTTGGCCTCAGACCTGTGACCCTGGGCAAGTCACTGAACCCTGCTTGTCTCCAAAGGAAAAAAAAATGTAGAAAAGGAAGTATACCTATTCTATGTTACTCAAGAGAAGTCATTGTTTCATTTTTTTTGTCTTTCTGTTCCCAGACCCTATCACAGTGCCTGACACAGAGTGGGTGGGTAATAAATGCTTATTTATTGAATGATTAAGATTTCTAGAGAGTAAAGATAGGAACAATGAATGGAAGTTACAAGAAGTCATATTTTTGCTCAGAATAAGGAAGAATTTCTAATAATTGTGATTTTTTCAACAATGAAGTACTGTCCCTGAAGAGTACTTACCTACCTGCCCCTAAAGGCTGGAAACTCATTCCTAGAGGAAATTATAAAACAAATTCTTGCTTTGGGTTTAAAATGGACAAATCACTTTTGTGACCTTTGCAACTTGCTGAGAATTTGGTAGTTAAGTATTGAGGTTAATTAAAGCAAAGAATAAATGTGATAAAAAAAAGCAATGGTGTGAAATTGTTTGTTTTCTATCAGGTTAAGTTTTTGTTTTCCTTAATAACCACAATGCCATCTATGCCATCCACTCTTTTCTCCTCTATTCTGTGTATATTGCCTCTTTGAAGACCCATTTCTATATTTACCTTCTTCAGGTAGGCTTCCTATATTTTCACCACCTGACTAGGCTAAATTTTTACTTTGCTTTAAAAATAATAGAAATCATACATTCAAAGTCCACCATCCTCTTTTTTTGAACTTATTTTTTACTTGCTATTAATTAGTCTCATGTTATTCGGTGTCTGTATTCCCCCACTAAATCAGAGTATAACAGAAAAATCCCTGAATTTGCTCTCAGAGGACCTGGGTTTAGATACCAGGTCTGCTACTTAGTACTGCCTGTATGACTTTAAGGAAATCACTTCATTTCTTTGCACCTCTCTTCACTTATCTATAAAATGAGAGTGTTGGGCTAGATGTATTTTATTTAAATTTAATTGTATTTTTTTTAAATTTTTCTCAATTACATGTAAAAATTTTTTTAACATTTTTTTTCTTAAATTTGGATTCTATATTCTCTCCCTCTCTCCCTTCCCTTCTTCCTCCTTGAGAAGGCAAGCAATTTGAGACAGATTATACATGTGCAGTCATAAAAAAAATTCCCTATTTGCCATGTTTAAAAAAAACACAAACCAAAAACCAAATGAAAACAAACAAAACAAATCCAAGAACAATGAAGAAAGTTTTTTTCTTTTTTTTTTTTTAAAGTATGCATCAGTCTGCATGCAGACTCCATCAGTTCCTTCTCTGGAAGCAGATAGCATTTTTCATTATAAGTCCTTCAGAATTGTCTTGGATCATTGTAGTGCTGAAAACAGCTAAGTCATTTACAGTTGATTATCATACATTATTACTGTTACTATGTACAATGTTCTCCTGGTTCTGTTCATTTCACTTTGCATCAATTCATGTTAAGTCTTCCCATGTTTTTCTGAAACCATCCAGCTTGTTGGTATTAAGTGATTTGCCCAGGGTCACACAGCTAGTAAGTGTCAAGTGTTTGGTCTGAGGCCAGATTTGAACTCAGGTCCTCCTGACTTCAGGGCTGGTGCTCTACCCACTGTGCCACCTAGCTATCCCTCAGCTTGTCATTTTTTAATAGCACAATAGTATTACATCACAATCAAAAACCACAAATTGTTCCGCTATTGCCCAGTTGATGGATGTCCCCTCAATTTCCAATTCTTTGCACCAGAAAAAAGAGCAGATATGAGTATTTATGTACATATAGATTCTTTTCATTTTTCTTTGATTTATTTGTGGTACAGACCTAGTAGTGTTATTTCTGGGTCAAAGGGTATGCACAATTTGATTGCATTTTGGGCATAGTTCCAAATTGCTCTCCACAATGATTAGACCAGTTCATAACTCCATCAACACTGTATTACTGTTCCTATTTTCCACATCCCCCTTCAACATTTGTTATTTTCCTTTGTTTGTCATATTAGCCATATTAGGTAGTGGCTAGATTATTTCTTTTCTTTTTTTTTCTTTTTTTTTTTTTTTGCTTCTTGGTGAGGCAATCAGGGTTAAGTGACTTGCCCAAGGTCACACAGCTAGTAAGTGTCATGTGTCTGAGACTGGATTTGAACTCACATCCTCCTGACTCCAAAGCTGGAGCTCTATCCACTGTGCAACCTAGCTGCTCCCTAGATTATTTCTTAAGGTTCCTTCCAACTGTTAGTTTATAATCCTGCTCCAAATGATAAAATCTTTGAGGGCAGGACATTTCTTTTCTGTTATTCTTCTACTAAGATAATGCTTCACAAACAGTTGGTGCCCAATTAAGAAATGTTCTTTAATTGGACTGGATTACAGAGTAGAAATTTTCATGTTAACTATTCCCTCTGTAATCATTTGCATGATTCAATTAAAATGTAATAAATAACAATGAAAGCATGGAATAAACAAAAAAAATAAGATAAGCTAATTGGAGTTCTGCCTGTTACAATGACAAATTGTCTCATCTCTCAGTTTTGATTGATGTATCATTACATATCAATGAGGATTAATTTGTAAAATGCCTCATAGACTTTGATTGACATCAACTGACTGGCTAGTTGTTGCTTCACTAATGATAAGACAATCACAGCATTCTCAAGGGTAAAGGAGTTATTAGGTAACCACTGAATAAAATTCCCAGAGTTGGAATTCTTTCCCTGTGAAGAATGATGATTTAGAGCCTCAGTACTCAATTTGGGTTATCAACCTTCACCACTAATGTGCATGTTGCCATAATTTAATTTTGCAGAAAATGTTTGATATCAGTAAATAAAGACATTCATTAAACATTGGCCTGCCATGCTCATTTCTTTCCTGAGGATGGCCAAAATAATTGTGACTCTCAGTTACTATGCAAATATATGAGCAAACAGCAAATAGGTATTCCTAAATCAGTGCTGCCTAAGTCATCACTGTCAGCTAAGGGTATTTTCAAGAGTGGCAAGTTAATTGTATCAGTTGTTTTTGATGGAAATGGGATTTAGTAGCTATTCACTAAAGAAAAAAAAGAGACAGAATTGAACTTAATATAAGTACAGTGCATTTTGTGTGTGTGCTAGAGAGTGCTACTGGTACATTGCCAATTCAAACATAAGTTTATTTTGCATCTTATTTGTTATGTTGATGAGGGACAAAAAAGCAAAACAACAGCTATAATCACCTCATTAAGTATGGACTTTTAAGAATTTCAAGTAGCAGCTGTCAGCCAGAGAAATCAGGCTGCCAGTGCCTTTCACTTCCTCCTGTCCTTTACTGTGTATGTCAGAACCACTACCCCTTTACCTGCAGCTCTTTGTCCAGCAAACTGAGAAGGGATTAAGATGATTTCAATGCTATAGTTAATTCCAGTTATTTAAATATGTATAGATATAGATAGATAGATATACAATAATATATACATATACTTGTGTATATATGTATAATCTTTACTGATCTTGAACATTTTTTATAAAATTAGATTATGAATGAAAGTTGATTGCATATCTAAAAGACATCCTAATGTTTTCCATACCAGCTTGAAATTTAGCCCCAGAATGGTCACTCCCTCTAGCCCATTTTCTTCATCTCCTACTCTTTGGAAAAGGAAATATTTAGTCTTCTCTGGGTTAAAGAGAATTTTCACTCCTATTGTAGTCATCCTCTAAAAAGTAAGGAAATCTGACATGGGCCCATCACATTGTATGGACAGAATATCCACACATACACATGAAAAGATAAGTGGGTTTGAGGAAAGGTTCCTAAGTTTGAATAGGTTCACTGTTCATTGGAGTTCATTAAACATTAAATTTGAATATTCTATGAGAGTTCTATGCTCTACCTTCTCATGCAAATAATATATAAAAAGGTGGTAAGATTTTTCACATATACTCCAGTTAAATTCTACCTATATAATGTGATATTTCTTGGTTTTTTTTAGAACTACTGTAATTAGAGTGAAAATTCCTTTTTGCCCAGAGAAGACTATTTCCTTTCCCAAAGTGCAGATGATCAAAGGAATGGGAAAAAGGAATAATCTCAGAAGTCTGAATTTCAGACTTATTAGAAAGATTAGGATGCCCTTTAGGTAAGACATTTATCCTCTGTGGGACTCTATTTATCTACACAATAAGAGTATTGGACTAAATCATTTCTACAGTCTCTCCAGTCCTAACTTTGAATGATTCTTTGGTTCCAAGAGCTTGCTATGTTCTATGAAGAAATGACACTAAACATACATACATACACAATATACATATAGAGATATGTATATCTATGCATACATGCATGTATGTACCTATAAACACATGTACATCATATTATAAGAATATATACCTATACTTACATAAGTGTTTGTATATATGGATATACAATAGAAATATGTAAAGTAGGTATGTTGGTATCACAGGAATGTAAACTCAACAATTTTAAAGTTTTGTTCTTTATATAGTCACATTCCTTTTTTTTTCTTTTTGATTGGCCATGTAATGAGGGGCATAGTTGCCTCATTTTACATTTCTAACTATAAGTAGATAAGGGAAGAATTGAGGTATCTCTGATCTGTAATAACCTTTAAAGCATATTTGGTGCTCTATGGATATCACATGGATAATGCTGTGTTTTATACAGGACACATTCTACTGAGTTAGTTTTTCTCTGTGGTTTGGCTTAGTAACTTCCCCAAGTACTAAGCTTATTGAATGGTATTCAGAAATGTATAACTTTGGAGATAGTATGGCAGTGGCATGGTGATTGGAGGTCAGCTTTGGAGGCAGAAAGACATGGGCTCAAGTTCTGCCTTTTCTACAGATTAGGTGTAGGTAAGTTAATCTGTAACACAGTAAGCACTTATTAGGGACTTACTGTGTGTCAGGCACAATGCTAAGAGCTGAGTCTGTAAAGAAAGGTGTAGGTAACAATCTAAGACTACAAACAGCTGAAGAGTTGCCCACTCAGAAGTTGCCTACACAGGTAATATGGAACAAAGTCTTGAAAATTTTATTATTTCACAAACTTGATCCTATGCCACAATAACTACATGGCAAAACACTTAGCTTCCACAAAAATAAAGTAGATGGTTTAAAAAGTCATGTTTTTAATAGATGAGAGGCTTTCTTTTCCTTATCAAAACTGATGTGAGAACATTGTAAATTCTCATTTTAAAGAACCAACTAGAACCCAATTTCAATTTACAATATATAAAAATGAAAGAAAAATTAACTACATTAAAAAAAAAACTTGGCATGTTTGGTCATCACAAAAAAAGAATTTCACAGAATTAGATATTGCCCTTTACTATATTATAGGTTTCAATAGGCAACTCAGATCCAGAACTATTATTATCTCCTCAAAGTCTTAGACTAAAACTGAAAGATGAGCTTCAGCTGCAAATATGTAGCAATTATCATGAAATGAAGTTCATTGCACATTTTTGCTAATCACCATGGTAACCTGCATCCAGTAGATTTTTCCTTGGAAATATTCCAGACTTGATCAAATGTTTTTGGTTTAGAAGTTTAGGATATTTTTTACTTAACCAGTTGCTTATTTTCTACATTTGATGAAAGACTGAAGATTTATACATAAATACATATATAGAGAGTTTGGCTTCTGATTGCAGTATTCAACTGAAAAGGCTTTCTACAAAGTTACCAGTAATCTCTTAATCACCATATCTAATGGTCTTTTTTCAATCCCCATCATTTTTGACCTGTCTTCAGTTTTCACACTATCAATCACCCTCTTCTCATTTATACCATGTACTTTCGAGGTTTCTGTGACAATACTCTTTCCTGATTTTCTTTCTACCTATCTCAATTTCCCTCAATCTCCGTGTGGTGGATCTTTATCCAGGTTACACCAGTTAATGGTGAGTGTCCTACAGGACTCTGTCCGGTGGTCTATTTTGTTCTCTGTAGAAACAATTTCACTTGTTGATTTCATCAGCTCTCAGGAATTAAATGATTATCTTTATTCCAATGATTCTCAGATCTATTAACCCAGGCCCAACCTTTTTGCTAACTTTCAGACTAGCATTTCCAGGTACCACCTGGGCATTTTAAATTGGATAGTCTGTAAATATCTTAAACTCAACATTTCCAAAACTGAACTCACTATCTTTCCCCCACATCCTTCCCACTTTTCAATTACCCTATTACTGTTGAGGATGCCACTATCTTCCTGGTTACCTAGGCTCTCAATCTTGGTGTTATCCTCAACTTCTTACTCTTTCTCATCCCCATATCCAATCTATTGGCAAGTCTTATTGATTTTACCTTAGTAACATTTCTTAAATGTGGCCTCTTCTTTTCTCTGTTATTGCCATAATTATAGGGCTTACCCCCATCTCCTCACTCCTCGACTACTGTAACACTCTGTTGGTTGGTATCCCTGCCTCAGATGCCTCAAGTCTCTCCTCACTCCAAGCTATCTTCCTCTCAGCTGTCAAATTGATTTTGCTAAAGCTCAGATTTGACCATGTCACTCCTCTATTCAGCAAACTCCAGGACCTAGAAGATCAAGTGTAAAAATGCCAAGCATTCAAAAACCTTCACAATCTGACCCTCTCTTATTTTTCAAATCATCTGATGCCTTAGTCCCCTCCAGGTACTCTATGATCCAATATCACTGGCCTCCTCACTATTCCTCACATTCCATCTCTTGACTCCAGGCATTTTCACTGCCTGTCCCTCATGCCTGTAATTCTCTCCAACCTCATCTCAGCTTCCTTGATTCCCCTGGCTTCCTTTAAGTTCTAGCTAAAATCCAATATTCTACAAGATGGCTTTTCTGGTATTTAATTCTGTGTTCATAAAGCACTTTAAGTGCAAATTTGGAGATCTTCAAGGCCTTTAAAAAGGTGTGATCCAGGGCAAAGTCTGATTGCTACCCACCTAGTTTTTTTTAATGCCTTGCCATCTCTTGACCCTAGTTTGGGTCTGAGTAACATAACTATGGCCTTGCTCCTAGTTCAAGCTCTAATAAACTGTGGCTAGATCCAACCACCGACAACTATCTAGAAAGTGCTAAATGTTAAGAATGATAGAACTGCAATATCTCCTATGGTCTAACTTCCCTGGCCTAGTTATTCTTTTGTAGACTTCAAAGTTAATTAGACTGGGGTTAGAGCTGAGATTCTGTTCCACTCTTAAGTCAGAGTCACATAGATGTTTACTTCTGCTTCTTCTCCTTGCCCAGTATACAGTCTCTGGCCTGTAATTTTCTTTGCTGTGGTGTATCACCATTAGGTACAGGTCCCTTGTTCAGTTTTCACTGAATATGAGACCCAGGTCTGGAATATGAGTAATGGGGCTTCCATTTGACACCTTTTCCTCTTCCTGTGCTGGATCCAGCAATTCTTCTCACCTTAGTGTACAACCACAGGCTCCATTTCAGTCTCAGATCTGGTAGGCTCTGTGGAATGCATTCCTGGCAGAAAAGTATCACAGTGGATAGAGTGTTGAGCTTGGAGGCAGGAGGACCTGAGTTCAAATCTGGCTTCAGACACTTCCTAGCTATGTGACTCTGGGTAGGTCACTTAATCTCTGTCTGCTTCAGTTTCTTCAACTACAAAATGAGGATAGCACCTATTTCATAGGATTGTTATGAGGATCAAATGAGACAATATTTTTAAAGTGCTTAGCACATTGCCTGGAACATAGGATTAATAAATGAAAGTGATTAATAAATGGTTTTTCACTCTGTCTCCCTTTCCCTTCCCAGTCCCCAGAGTCTGCAGACATTTGTTTGCTGACCCCTTCCCCCAGTGATGATCTTGTCCAAAAAAAGACTTGATTTTTTCTTACACTTCCTAATCAGGAGTTGGTCTGGTGTATTTGCAATGTGAGGTAGTGGGGAGGGGGTGAATGATGTACTGTAATACTTCTTCCTGAAACACCATCTTGGTTGATCATAAGTCTCTGTCTTTTTTAAGCAGATATTTCTAAACTAGTAGTTTACTTTTATATAATTCCATGTGTTCCTATAAGCTGTCAATGTAGCCAATCCAAATAGCATATTTTCTTTGATTTTTGCTCCTTTTTTTCTATACAAGTAGCCCTATAGGAAAAGTCATTTGAGTTTGTGTGTATACACACATTTGTGTATACACACATGTGTATATCTCTGTGCATGAGTGTGTATCCCCTTGCATTACTACTGCTACTACTGCTACTACTTCTACTCCTACTCCTACTGAAAATAATAATCAGTTGAGTAGTTATACAGTGGTTCACATGGGAAAAAATCCCTAGGAATTTTGATAGACTTGAAATTCAATATGAATCTCATTTTTGTGCAAATGATTTTTAATTTTAGTTCAAAAATTAAAATTTATCTGTATTTAATTTTATCATCACAGATTTAGTGTATTATTGAAAACTATTAAGATTTTTTCAGACCTTGGATCAAGGAGCTTACATTCTACTGATAGTAATAACACATACACACATAAGTGCATACAAATTACAAAGTATACAAAATCACAACATATTTTTAATTTATCCTTATTTTCTTTTATTTATCTTTCCCAGTTCCATGCCCTGTTAAAATTTTATAATCATGACATGTTAGAGGGAAATAATCAGTGTCAGGGGTAACTGGACTTGGGAGCAGGAAAGAACTCATTTAAAATCCCAGGTATTTCTTACCTTATTAAGCTGCTTGATCCTGCCAGTTCAATCTCTCTCTTCTTCAGTATCCTCATTTTGAAAATGGAGATAATTATATTTGTACAACCTATCTCATATGATTGTTTGAGGAAAGCAATTAGTCACATTTACATAGTGATATAAGGTTCACATAGTTTTATGGTTTCAAATGTGTGACAGGGAAGTTAAAAACACTAAGGGAATATAAGGCAGTTTTAAGCAAAATGTAAAATCCATCTGTATTTTGCCCTAGTCAGATCATATTTGAAGCAATGTGTTCAGTTCTAAATCACTCTACAATATTACTAAAGAGGTTTATCTTTCTCTTGTCTGTACAATGACTATTCTCCAGGACTCTGATGCTCTACCTCCTCACCTCTGACTATTAGAATCCTTTATTTCAAAATTTAACTAAATTTCTATATGAGTCCTTTCCTAATTTCTCCAACTAATAGTGCCTTCCTTTGGCCCCCAAAATTACATTGTGTCTGAGGTACTACTGCACACCTATCAGATTGGCTAATAATGGCAGAAAAGGAAAATGACAAATGTTAGAGGGTGTTTGGGAAAATTGGAACACTAATGCATTGTTGATATAGTTGTGAATTGATCTAACCATTCTGGAGAGCAATTTGGAACTATGCTGAAAGGGCAATCAAACAGTGCATACACTTTGATCCAACAATACTACTACCAGGTCTGTATCCCAAAGAGATCATAAAATAAAAAAGGGAAAAGGACCAACATGTACAAAAATATTTATAGCAGCTCTTTAGGTTGGGGCAAAGAATTGGAAATTGAGGAGATTCCCATCAATTGGGGAATAGCTGATTAAAAAGTAGTTCATGATTGTGATGGAAAACTATTGTGCTATAAGAAATGATGAGCAGGTGGATTTCAGGAAAACCTGGAAAGACTTACATGAACTGATGCTGAGTGAAGTGATCAGAACCAGGTTAATATTGTACACAGTAATGGCAACATTGTGAGATGATCAACTATGAATGACTTAGCTCTTCTCAGCAATACAGTGATCCAGGACAATCCCAAAGGAATCATGATGGAAAATGTTATCCACATCTAGAGAAAAAACTATGGAGTCTGAATGCAGATCAAAGTACATTATATTTGTTTTGTTTTGTTGTTTTTCATGGCTTTTCCCTTTTGTTCTGTTTCTTCTTTCACAACACGACTATTGTGGAAATATGTTTATATGATTTCATATGCATAACTGATATCAGATTGCTTATTATCTTGGGGAGGGACTATGGAAGGGAGAGAGGCAGAAAAAAAATTGGAACTCAAAATTTTATAAAAAATGAATGTTGAAAACTATCTTTACATGTAATTGGAAAAAAATAGAACACTATTTCCAAAAATAATGCTATGATTTCATATATTTTATGATTTGTACCCACTTACATGTGTATGTGTTATTACTCTCAGTAGAATGTAAGATCCTTGAGGGCAAGAGTGGTTTCACTTTTGTCTTGTATCATCAGAGTATATACCATGTATGGCACAGAATAAGCAGTAAATATATCCTTAATGGCAGATTGATCCATTCTGGGCATTAGATTTTCTGAATAAATTGAAATGTTTTCACAGGAGTGAGATAAGAGTTATAAAAGGACTGGAAACTATGTCATACAAAGAGAGGTTGAGTGATCCAAGGATACTTAAATTGAACAAGGGATGATATAGTAGAGACACGATGACAATTTTCAATCCACAGAATCTCACAGTTGGAAGGGAGCCCTGAGTCCAGTTAGTCAAATTCTTACTTGAACAAAATCTCTTCTACAACATTCCCAACAGGTGATCATGTGACCTTTGCTTGTAGATTACTGAAAGTGCGCTGAGATTACCAATGACCTCCTTTTATCCAAATCCACTCAGCTTTTCATTCCTCACTCTTATTAATTTCTCACCTTTATTGAATATTCTCCATGTCTCTAAATTATTCCTTTGACTGCCATGATATAGAATCAACTCCTGAAGGGCTGTTGTGGGTCTCTAAAGAGATAATGTACATATAATGCTTTACTTTATAATATTTCTCTAGATTTATTCATTAAAAGTAGCAGATATTTCATGGATTTGTAAGACAGCACAGTGTTTGTTATTGGGAAGGTACTTAATAAATGCTTGATTTATTAGGAAGATCAAATGCAATAATATGTGCAAAGTGCTTTGCAAAATTTAAAGTGCAATATATATGTTAACTATTATTATATTTGAAGGACTTCTAACCAGAAAAAGGGATTAGACTTTTTTCTTGGTCTTAGAGGACAGAACTATGAGCAACACAATCAAGGTACAGAAAGTCAGATTTTTATATGTTAAAGTTGTCTAAAAATTAAATAAACTTATTTAATAAGTAATGAGTTCTGTTTCACTTAAGCCTCCAGGTAAAATTAGATAAGTCCTAAGTTTCTTTCTAGCTTTGAGAAGTTATTAAACTTAAACCTCCAACAGGCCTGTTGAAGAGCAGGGAGGTACCAATAAATTTCTATTCTATAAACCCCTTTCAACAATAATAACAATAATATCAACACTTGGGATCATTTAGTAAACTACTCATAATATCTCTTTAGGTTTATTTGGTCAGGGTTTACAACAATTGCAATGATAATTCTTGTCCCTCAAATCTCTAAATTAAAATTTAAATTATGCAATTATTTATAAAATATGAATTTTTGTTCTATCATTGTAAAACCTCTGCACATAAAATTGTAAAACTCTAATTATAAATTGATTATGCATGTTTCATGTGGGATATTCTGTAAGAATTAAATGAAGCAATCTGGTAAAACTTCATATGTTTATTATTACCTGCAAGACTTAATATTAAATTTCTTTAATTTACAAATTTTGTAAAAGGAAACATTTTAGTGGGAAATACATTAGAATTTAGATGTTTAACATGAAATAATAATCCTACATCAGCTTAATGTTGATGTTGAACTTTTTTTTATTTAATCAAAGTTTTAAACATTTTGCTTAACACCAGACAAATACAGTCTTAAATCTGGTTATACATTTAGTTTATTTCTGTATTTTCATTTTAAATAAGGCAAAAGTGAAAATGCTTGCTCACACAAATATGTGGTATGAGAATTTTATAAACTGTTGCTGAGAAATGGAAATTCAGCTTTTACTTTTAGCAATATAAACTATCAGTAAAAATGATATAAAATAATGATATAAAATATTTGTGTTCATTCTGTGTAATGGAAAGCACTATATTAAATGATAAATCTATACTAAGCTCAATTGCATATGTTATGTCATTTTTGAAAATATTTATATGTAAACTAACATTTGTATGGAAAAAAAGTCTTCAGACATGAATTTCTTCTCTGCTACCATTAACATACTGGCTGCACACACTCACAGAAAATCTATTAAATGCCTTACAGTGTTGCCTAACAGTTCATTTGAAAATTCACCAGATAGACACAAGCCAAGGACAACTTTGAATTGAAAAAACAGCCTTATTACTACAATAAGAAACAACATATGGTTTGTTTCTGTACACGTGATGGTCCATGATAATTTCAAGGTGGTTTTTAATATACAAGCTCAGTAATCATGGTTTTCAAACAGTCTAACACTTGAATACAAGAATGCAAGCTTAATATATTGATGATGTGGTTAAAAAGATAATGGAGAATAATTATAGGTGACAGAGGGGAATGAGGGAGCTACTAAGTGAAACTTAGAGAAATGTAGAATTCTTAGCCCAGTAAGAAGTCGGATAAAATTCAGTTTTATGCTGTTAGTAGCAATCCAAAGTGCTTTTATGATACCCTGAAGGCTAATTATAAGCCAATAACCTATGGGCATCTCAACTACTCAGTCCTGATAGAGCCACATTGATTAGTGGTAAGGACACAATCCTGAAGAGATGGGCTGAATACTTCCATAGTGTTTTCAAAAGACCATCGTCAACCAATACTGAAGCCATTGACTATATACATCAGGTTGAAGTCAATACCTCAGGAACTTACACCTGAAGAAGAAGTTTTGGCTTCTCTCATGTGGCAAAGTACATGGTGCTAATTCTAATCCTGCTGAGATTTACAAGGCAGGGTGTCCACTGTTCATACAAAAGCTGACTGAAATATTCTGGGTTATATGGCAAAAGGAGGTTATGCCCTAGGAGTTCAAGGGTGCCCCTATTGTCTATCTATATAAAGGAAAAAGAAATAGGTTGCCCTGCAAAGATCATGGGGGTTGGGGTGTCTCTCTTAGTCATTACTGGCAAGATTCTTGCCAGAGTCTTCCTGTATAGATTGATCCCTCACCTGGAAGGTAGTTATATACCTGGGAGCCAGTGTAACTTCAGAAATGTCCGAGGAATGGTTGACATGGTGTTTGCTACCCAAGGACTCCAAGAAGAATTCCAGCAGCAGAACAGAGGCCTGTAAATAATGTTTGTTGATCTCACAAAGGCCTTTGATACTGTCAGTCATAAGGGTTTGTGGAAAACTAAAATAAGATTTCATTGCCTGAAGAACTTCATCAGTATTGTATGTCAGTTTCATGATGGTATGCTTGCATGGGTTCTGGATAATGGATGATGCTCTCACTCTTTCCCAGTCACTAATGGAGGGTAATGTGCTTGCTCTGATGCTTTTTAGCATGATATTTTCAGCGATGTTGTCAGACACCTTCAATGGGGACAAAAATGACATCAAGTCAACTACCACACTGACAGTAAATTATTTAAAGCCTATAAGCCAAGACTAAAATGGAGGGAGGGTTGATGTATGACTTTTTGTTTGATGATGATTGTGCACAGAATGCATCCTCTGATGCTGAGATGCAACAAATTATGGACTAATTCTCTGCTGCCTGTGCTAATTTTGGCTTAACAATTAGCACCAAGAAAACACAGGTTCTCCACCTACCAGCACCACACCATACATACTTGGAATCATTAGTTACAGAAAGTGGAGAATTTTTGAATGCTGTGGATAAGTCCACTTATTTGGCAATATATGTTTCAGGGACATACACATAAATGATGAAGTTAATTCATGAATTGCCAGAGCTAGCTCAGTGTTTGGAAAGATCCATAAGAAAACATTGGAGAGAAGAGGTTTAGACTGCCTACCAAACAGAGCTATTGTGATGACCTCATTGTGAAACCTGGACAGTATATTAGCACCCTGCCAGTAAACTAAATTGCTTCCATTTGAATTTTTCTAAGAAGATTCTGAAGATCACCTAGCAAGATAAGGTACCAGACACAGTTCCTTTCTTGAGCTGAACTGTCAAACTTTATTGCAGAGAGGACAACTCTGAGGGACTGACTCCATTGTTCAAATGCCAAACCTACATTTGCCTAAAAGACTTTTATGGAGAACTCAGACAAGGCAGAGGCTCACACAGAGGTCAGAAGAAGGGAGAGTGTCACAAGGACATTCTCAAGGTCTCTCTGAAGTACTTTGCAGTTTATTGTGACACATGAGAAACATTAGCACAGGATCACCCAGCATGACATACTTGCATCAAAAAAGGTATTGTGTTCTTTGAGCAAAGAGGAACTACAGCAGCTAAAAAAATTGGGATGCACACATTTTGAAATACTTCTACTCCAAATATTTATATGGACTATTTGTGCCCACCCTGTGATAGAGCCTTCTGAGCTTGTATCACTGATCAGTATTCTTATCAACCACAGTTGGGCACATTGTACCTTGATTCCAACATCGTAGTGTCATTTTTGTCCTCTTTGAGTGCAAAGGACAACAACTAAGATACCATTAAAGAATTTTTGGTATGAACCCCTGGTGGGGGGGCACTGTTTTAAACTACCACAAGAATCATAAACTGCAAAATGTGAATACTGTTGTAGAAGAAATTCCTGCTCAAGGAAAATTAGATAAGTCCTAAGTTTCTTTCTAGCTTTGAGATGTTATATTAAACTCTATACTACATAAATATGTAAATATTGTTTTAATGCAATCTTTTCCTTCCTTTTAAGTTGTTAAAAAATGTGGGTAAATAGTTCAAATAAACAAATGGAAAAATTTGAATTTACCTGCTAAAATACTGTCATGTAGTTTTATTATTTTCTAAGTGATGAAGTTGATTGCATAAGTGTGCTAAACATTATTTTAAAAATCTTGATGAATTTTTGAACATTTAATTTATACTTTTTTGTACATTGGTAGAGTTAGAAATTCAAGGAGGTTCTTCTGGGACATATAGAAGCAATGAAGGGCTCTTTTAGAGGGAATTAAAAATGGTTAGGAATTCTATCAATATTTACTACCTGGATGTCCTTGGACAAATCACTGGGTTTCAGATCTCTCATTTATAATATAAATAGGTTGAACAACATGACCTCTGAGTTGCCTTCCAGGTCTAAATCTATTCTCCATTTAAAGTTCTTGCTTTCAAGTGGATACATATTGTTCAGTTTTTGTTGGAAATTGCTATTACTTTTTTGGCAGAGTGATTTAAGAACTCTTTAATATATTGGCTCTTTAATGAGATAATGGCTCTTCTAATTACCTATATTCAATAATTAGAGTGTCCAAAAAGCTTCAAAAAATAAACAAAATTGGTTGGGAGTTGAAATCAGAGAAACCTTGATTGAATTAAATATGTTTATGTTTGTGATAGGAATACTTAAATTACTTTGTTACAGTAGTGGAGAGGGAAATTAAGATATTTTGTTTCCGTATATAGATTGACATTCAAGGGAAAATTTTCTTTTAAATTACCCAATTTAGGCCCATAAAATTTGGAAATTTAAATGAGTCACAAAGATCAATGTTTTCCTGGCATTTTTAAAAACAGTGCACTCATACATAGCTGGTGGAAATGAAAATTGATAAGTTTTCTTAAAACAATCTAGTGGCACAAAACAAATATTAAAAAAATCATATTTGTTTACCTGAAAATTTATATATTATAAATTTACCCTAAGATTCAGTTATAAATAACAAGACCTATCTGCATAAAGATATTTATAACAAAATTATGTATAATTTCAAAGAAGTGAACACAATCTAAATATTCAACAATTGGGTCATATTTAAATAAATTATGGTATATCACATTTTAATGTGATACTAGTATTAACATAATGACTTCTGAGGTCCATTCCAGTTCCAAATATTATTCTACAAAATTAAATGCATAAATTATAAAGAATTTAGACATCCATATGAAGTAATGTGAAGAAAGCAGAACCAGTAATAGTGTGTGTGAGAGAGAGACAAAAAAAGAGAGAAAGAGAGAGAGAGATACAGAGAGACAGACACAGAGACAGAGACAGAGAGACAGACAGACAGAGTCAGACAGAGAAAGGCAGGGACTTAGACAATAGACCAGAATCAATGCTTATTCAAATAAAGAAATGAACAGTTAAAGAAAAGAGAAAAAGAGAGGACAAAACAATATTCCCAGCTTTTTACTCTCTTTGGGGATTTCACTTATGGATACTGGTGACTAAAGATAGCTAACAATACCAGAGAAAAGACATACTTGAGATGAATGATATGGATAAAGGTGTGGTATAATCAGAAATACAAAAGAGAAACCAGAATGCTGTGTGAAATCAAACCAAAAAGTTTAGTGAGTGAAAACAAACTCAAGCATCCCTTTCCCTTTTATTCTACCATCTTTGCATTCCTGTGGGTCTGAATAGAAATAACTAATAACTTATAATAGGCATTGACTTTACTAAATTATTTAAAAGACATAAATTGTTTAAATGTATTTTCTATTGTTTTTCAAAGTGCATAAAATTATTTAATAAAATAAAAACAAAACATTTTACAAAATTATTTTTCATGAGATGAAATGAAATAAAGTTTTCCATATATACATACATATCCCTATTTTCATGTATTCTCTAATTTTGTGTGATCAACAAAAATACATGATATCGCAGTCAAAATTTAGCAACATTGTGAAATATATCAATTTTCTCTTTATAATATTCAGAAAGAATTGAAGAAATAAGATGGAAAGTAATTTCCATTGCAACAAACAAATATTTTCATGACTAAATTAAGGTTATTATTAATATGAATAATAATCATGACAATAGTTTGATAAAAGTTAATAGAATCATAAAAATTCTTTTTTTTTGCATAACCTGCTAGCTGTCATTTTGAGTTATAAACTAATCTCTATAATTTGCCTTACCTTTGTCAGCAAGAGCTAGTACTTTTCAAAATTTCACTCTTTGAATCGTATAGTCTGACATGAACTATTTCTATGTATAGACGCATTTATGCATTCAAAATTGATTTCATTTATTTCACTTCCTTGCATTCCTCTTCTTTTAATTTAGTTAGATTAGAAGTAGTATAAATAATAGTTGACTTTTGAAAAAAGTCTTGAACTTGAAAACTTGAAAATAGCAATCTCAAACTTTTCACAAAATATTGAATGTTTTAAACAAGCATTTGAAAATTGGTGAAATTTTTTAAATTACCAAAAAGAATGCTCCTTATAAAGTCAGTGTTTTCAAAGAAAATTTCATGTCTTGGCATGGCACCATAATTTATTGTAGAGTATTTATGTGCATGTGTGTATATTACATATGTGTGTATACATATATTTAGTATTGGAACATGTAGGGCTTAGTAGAGATTCAGGAAGCACATGAAATGCATCAATGGTTATTTTGTCCTTTTTATAGTGTACAGATTATCATTTAGCTAGGGCATTAAAGAGGGTAGAAGGGCTACTATTCTTGTCTATGGATATTTGACTGACTGTAAACTTGTTGCTTTTGAGCAGAAATGTCTTATGAATAAAGAAAAGCAATCTAAGTAAGGCTTTTGGATTCTGGAAGGTGTTGTTCTACTGTTAATATCTTGGAAAACCTTCTTTTTCATTGCAATTTTGTATGCCTGAAAATGGGATGACCCACTGAAAAGGCAGCAGGTGTGTTTGTGTATGTGTTTTTGTGTAAATCAGCATCTGTGTGTGTGTGTGTGTGTGTGTGTGTGTGTGTGTGTGAGCACTAGGCTCTGGAGATATATAATAAAAATTATAAAGTCCCTATTTCAAGGAGCTTTTATCCTATTGGAGAGGGAGAATACAGTATGTACACAGAGAATGATGAAATCAAAGAAGAAATCATAGTTTTCTATATGTATTTGAGGGGACAGAAGGATGACAAAAAGGCAGATGAGGAAAAGTTACTTTGGTAAAAGTATTAGAAATGAAGGAAGAGAAGGAATCTAAAGTCAGAGATGAAGAGGCAGGACATTCCGGGCAAGCAATGGGTAAGGTGACATGTGCAATGAATGGAAGTGAGAGATGCTATGTTGAAACCGTAGTTGAATTTGTCTAGAATGTAGATGGCAAGAAAAAGAGAAATACAAAATAAAACCAGAAAAGTAAGCTAGAATTAGATTGTGGAGGGTTTTAAAAGCTAGCCAAAAAAAGGTTTGTGTTTTATTCTGTAGGCAATAGTGAAAGCACTAAAGGTTTGGTTAGTATCAAAGTGATGTGGTCAGGCCTGTGCCATAGAAAAGTTATTCTGGCACGTATGTGAAGGACGGGTTGCCAAGAGAGGAACTCGATGTTGAGAGGAAAAAATAGGTGAATATTAAAATATTTATGTTCAAAAAATTAGAGAATTTTAAAAAATATATTTATTTTTAATTCTTTTTTAAATTTGAGTTCCAACTTCTTTTCCTCCCATTCTCCGCTCACCCATTGAGAAGCAATATGATATCAATTATATCTGTGAAATGATGAAAATGTTTCCATATTAGCCTATCATGCAAAAAAAAAGAAAAGAAAAAAGTCAAATCTATAGTTCAATTTGCATTCAGAGTTCATCAGTTCTTTGCAGATTTGTCAGTTCTTTCTTTTTTGTCATGAGTCCTTTGGGATTTTCTTGGATCATTTTATTGATCAAAGTATCTAAATCTTTCACAGTTGATCATTATTAAAATATTGCTGTTACTGTACACAATGATCTCTTGGTTCCATTCACTTCACTTTTCATCAATTCATGTAAATCTTCCCAGGTTTTTCAGAAAGCATCCTGCTCATCATTTTAATAGCATAACAGTATTCCATAACAATCATATACCACAACTTGTTCAGCCATTCCCCAATTGTTGGACATCTCTTCAATTTACAATTGTTACCATGAAAAGAGTTGCTATAAATATGTTAGTACATATAAATCCTTTGTCTTTGATCTCTTTGAGGTACAGATATAGTATTGGTATTGTAGTGTGAAAGGGTATGCACAGCTTTAGGCATAGTTGTAAATTATTCTCCAAAATGGTTGGGCTGGTTTGCAACTCCACTAACAGTTTATTAGTGTACCTATGTCCCCTAATCCCTTCCAACATTTATCATTTTTGATAGGTGTGAAGTGGTTCTTCAGAGCTGTTTTAACTTGCATTTCTCCAAACGGTAGTTATTTAGAGCATTTTTTCATTTGACTATATGATGTTTTGATGTCTTCTGAAAACTTCCTGTTCTTATCCCTTGACAATTTATCAATTGGGGAATTAATTTTATAAATTTGACTCAGACATCATATATATATATATATATATATATATATATATATAATGTGTATATAGTCTTTCCTCTTTGAACCAATTCCAATAAGAGTGAGGTTAAAGTATTGCCCACCACATTTCCTCTGCATTGTAAAAGTTATATATATATATATATATATATATATTTCTAACTGCCTTAATAATTATAAAGTTCTTAGGAACTACATGTATTACCTTCCCATATAGGAATGTGAACAGCTTAATTTGAGTTTCTTAAGATTTCTCTTTCATATTTACCTTTTTATGATTCTCTTGATTGTTGTGTTTGAATATCAAATTTTCTATTGAGCTCTGATCTTTTCATCAGAAAATCCACTATTTCATTAAATGCCCATTTTTCCTCTTGAAGGATTATATTTATTTTTGCTGTGTAGGTTAATCTTGGTTGAAATCCTACATCCTTTGCCTTCCAGAATGTCATATTCCAAATCCTCCACTCCTTTAATGTGGAAGCTGCTAAATCTTCTGTGATCAAGACTCTAGCTCCACAATATATTAATTGTTTCTTTCTGACTGATTGCAATATTTTCTACTTTGGAATTTGGCTATAATATTGCTAGGAGTGTCCATTTTGGAATCTCTTCCAGGAGGTGATCAATAAATTCTTTCAATATCTATTTTATCCTCTGGATGTAAGATATCAGGGCAGTTTTATTTGATGATTTCTTGAAAGATGATATCACTTCTCTCTTTTTAATCATGGCTTTCAGATAGTCCAATAATTCTTAAATTATCTCTCTTTACTCTATTTTCCAGGTCAGTAGTTTTTCTAAAGACATATTTTACATTTTCTCCTTTTTTTTTCATTCTTTTGATTTTGTTTCATTGTTTCTTGATATTCCACGGGATCATTACCTTCCATTTGCCCAACTCTAATTTTTAAGGAATTATTTTCTTCAATGAGCTTTTAAAAATCTTTCCCCATTTGGTTCTTCAATGAATTTTGTACCTCTTTTTTTATTTGTCTTATTATTCTTTAAAGGAGTTCTCTTCAGTAGATTTTTGTGCCTCTTTTACCATTAGGTCAATTCTGTGCTCCTCTCTGCCTTGAAATTTTGACTAGCGTCTCTGTGCCCTAGTGACCCACAACAAAACCAACAAAAACAAAAATTGGCAAAGTCAATGTTGGAGAAATTTTGGAAAAATAGGAACACAACTGCATTGATAGAACTATGAAGCTATCCAATAGTTTTGAATATCAGTTGGAAATTTGGGAGAAAATTAACTAAATTGTTCTTACACTTTATTTCAGTGATCACATTATTTGACCTATTCCATATGGAAGTCAAACTGAAAGTGTACCAGTTGTATGCCAATATGTAGCAAAAGTATACCAACACATAGCAAAATATTCATAGCAGCATTCTTTGTTATGGTAAAGAACTGGAAACAAAGTAGGTACCAATTGAAAAGGGAATGACTGAAAAAAATCTATGCTATTTGAATGTAATGGAATATAACTATACTATAAGAAATGTTTATTGAGTATGAGACACATGAAACTTTCATAAACTGATGCAGAATAAAATAAGCAGAACCAAGAAAAAAAGCATAATGACTCTATTAAAAAGGAAAGAAGTAAAACTGAGTAACTTAAAAACCTACGAAATTCTCTATTTATCCCCATTTACGGCAGAGAAGTGGGAGTATGTACAATTTTCTAGATGTTATTTTATATGATCACCATCAGAATTTTTTCTTATTTTTCTTCATCACAATGGGGGATTCATTAAATAACTATCATGTAAACATGAAAGACATCTATAAACTGTTGGGTTTTGTTTTACTTTTATTTTTTATCTATTTGTTTATTTATCTATTTATTTATTTTTGATGAATGTTAAGGGAGGAATCCAAGGCACTGAATATAAATAATACTTTATAGGAGTTTTGATTTGATTCAGAGGAGGTATAAAAGACAATAGCTTGAGGGAATGGCAGAACCAAGTAAAGAATTTATTTGTTTTTGGATAGGGAAGCTACTAGCATGTTAATAGGATGCAGGGAATAAACCAAATGAAAATGAGAGAGAGACAGACAGAAAGAGAGAGAGAGAGAGCAAGAGAGAGAGAAAGACAGAGACAGAGAGACAAAGACAGAACAAAGACAGAAAGAGAGAGACAAAGACAGAGACAGAGAGGGAGAAGAGAGAGTGGAAGAAAGTTCCTGAAGTAAATAGGAAAAGATAGGCTCAAGGACACAAATAGCAGACCTTTCCTGGCTAAGAGAAGTACAGATTATGCTCTGATACTAACACAAAGGAGTAGAGGAGAGGTGAAAGATATTAAGGCATAGAGTAGGAAGACCTCCATCTTCCTACTAACCATGGATGGCCTTGATTTATTAAGAATCAAGAAATTACAAGAGTCAACAAATTACAGAAAATGAGAATTAGAAAGGACTTCTGAGGACATTTAGTCAAAATTATATCTGAATAAGAATCCTTTCTATGTCATCAGTGACAAGTGACAATTAAAATATTTATTTTAACCCATTCAGTATGGGGTATCATGCTGATCCTGAAGCAGTTTATTTAACTTGCAGGAAATACTATGTCTACAGACATTTTTTTCCTTATATAAAAATCTGGCTGGAACCAAAATGGTGGAGTAAGCAGTAAATCACCATACTTCTCTCATATTTACCTCCAAACAACCATAAAATAGTGCCCTAAAACAAATGGTGGAATGGCAGAACCAACAAAAATATGGGGCAAAACAATGTTTTAACTTAAGAAGCTTGGAAGATCACTAATAAAGGTCTGTCTCACTTGGACAAAGGGGGAATGCAGTCCAAGACAGGAAGCATCACAGTAAGCCTTACCTCAGTAAGCCAGTGGGAGAAGCCTAAGCCCCAATGTAGTGGACCAGGCAAACCTCAACACCACAACTTCCTATGTGCCTCAGCATAGCCAGGGGAATGGGAAGATTCCAATTCCAAGAACCCCTACATACTTCATCATAGCCCTGAGCAAACCAGCAACTTACAGTGGCCAGACAGTTACATGCTTTATTGTATCCCCAAGGAAAAGCAGAAACACCCCCACCAGCCTCAGCACATGCTAGATACCACCACTAGGATTCCAGCATTAGGAGCCCAACTTAGCACCAGGTAAGCTGCCAGACCCATACGGCTTATAGTCTCCAGCAGCACCAGTCACCCCCACTCTCACCCCTCAGCTCAGCACCAGACATGAGAGTCCCCTGTGGGCCTCAGGGCAAAATACGTGTAGCATAAGGTAAATAATCAGGGCCTGCAGCCACTGGCACAAAAAGCATGAGACAGTACCCTTTCCACCCTGGGAGTAGAGCAAAAATTTAAAAGGAAGGAAAAAGTCCCAAAAGATGAGGGAAAAAAATAAGAGCAAAATACTTCTGGGCAAAACCTTAAAGAAAAATGGGAAGTGTTCTCAAGCATAGAAAGAACTCATGGAAGAGCTCAAAAAAGAGCTTAAAAATCATATAAGAGAGGTAGAAGAAAAATTTGGAAAAGAAATGAGAGTGATGCAAGAAAATTATGAAAAGAGTCAGTGGCTTGGAAAAAGAAAACAATTGCTTAAAAAGTAGAATTGGCCAAGTGGAAGTACAAAAGGTAACTGATGAAAATAACTCCTTACAAGTTAGAATTGGCCAAGTGGAAGCTAATAAGTATATGAGATTACAAGAATCAAACAAATTCAAAAGAATGAAAAAAATGGAAGAAAATGTAAACTACCTCATGGGAAAGAAAAAAAAAACTGACCTGGAAAATAAATCCAAAACAGACAATGTCAGAATCAATGAACTATCTGAAAGCCATAATCAAAAGGAGAATCTGCACAGCATATTTCAAGAAATTATCAAGGAAAATTGCCCTGATGACCTGGAACCAGAGGGCAAAATAGGCACAGAAAGAATCCACAGATCACCTCAGGAAAGAGATCCCAAAATAAAAACTCAAAGGAATATCATAGCTAAATTACAGGACTATCAGATCAAGGGGAAAAAATATTGCAAGTGGCCAGAAAGAAACAATTTAAATATCAGGGAGCCACAATCAGGATTACATAGGACTTGGCAGATGCAACGTTAAGGGATCAGAAGTCATGGAATATGATATTCTGGAAGGCTAGGACTACAATCAAGAATTGCTTACCAAGTGAAATTAAGCATAGTATTTTAAAGATAAAAAAATTGTTCATTCAATGAAATAGAAGGATTTCAAGCTTTCATAAAAAGAAGACTAGAATTGAACAAAAATTTTGATCTGTAATATCAAGACCCAAGAGAAGCCTAAAAAAGGTAAAAAGGGAAAAGAAAACATAACAGATTCAATGGAGCTGAACTGTTTACATTCCCACATGAGAAGCTGATGCTTGTAATTCTTAAAACTTGTACCACTAATGGTACAACTAAAAGGAATATACGTAGACAGAGGGTATAAGTGTAAGGTGAATTTGAAGAAATGACATAAAAAATAAGTAAGGGATGAGAAAGAGGAATACACTGGGTACAGAAGGAAGGGAGAAGTGCAATGGGGTAAATTATTTCACATGAAATGGTGCAAAAAACCTATTACAGTAGAGGGTATGATGGGAGGGAGGGTGGGTGAGGGACATTGATTGAACCTTACTCACATCAGTATTAGCTCAAAGAGGGAATAATATACACAGCCAATTGAATATAAACATCTGTCTTACCCAACATTGAAGTAGGAGGGGAGGAGATTAAGTGAATGAGGGGACTGACAGAAGGGAGGGCAGATCAGGGGAGTGCTGGACAGAAGCAAAACACTAGTGAGGAGGGAAATGGTGAAAGTAGAGGGGGGACAAACAGGAGGAAAAATAGGATGGAGGAAAATACACAGTAATCTTAACTGTGAATGTAAATGGAATGAAGTCTTTCATAAAATGGAAGTGGATAGCAGAGTGGGTCAAAACGAGAATCCTACAATATGTTTACAAGAAACACACTTGAAGCAGAGAGACACATAGAGAGTAAAGGTAAGGGGTGAGAACAGGATCTATTATGCTTCAGCTGAAGTAAAAAAAAAAAAATCCCGATCTCAGACAAATCAAAAGCAAAAATATGCCTAATTAAAAGAGATAAGGAAGGAAACTACATCTTGCTAAAAGGTACCATAGACAATACAGTATTATCAATACTAAACAAGTACGTACCAAGTGATATAGCATCCAAATATTTAAAGGAAAAGTTAAATGAGTTACAAGTTCATGACCAAGAAGTAGAGAGCATTATGAAATGCAAAATATGTAATATTGATTATATTAAATTAAAAAGCTTTTGCACAAACAAAACCAATGCAACCAAGCTTAGAAGGAAAGCAGAAAGCTGGGAAATAATCCTTACAGTGAGTTTCTCTGATAAAGACCTCATTTATCAAACATGTAGAAAAAGGAATTTATAAATATATAAGTCATACACCAATTGATAAATAATCAAAGGGTATAAATAGGTAGTTTTCAGATAAAGAAATCAAAGCTATCTACAGGCATAGGAAGAAGTGTTCCAAATCACTTTTGATTAGAGAAATGAAAATTAAAACAACTTTGAGGTACCACCTCATACCTGTCAAATTAGCTAACATGACAAAAAAAAGGAAAATGATAAAGGTTGGAGAGGATGTGGGAAAATTGGGGCACTGATACATTGCTGGTGGAGTTGTGAACTAATTCAACCATTTTGAAGAGCAATTTGGAACCATGTCCAAAAGGCTATACAACTATGCATACCTGTTGATCCAGCAATACCACTACTAGGTCTGTATTCCCAAAGAGATAATTAAAAAAGGGAAAATGACCCATTTTTACAAAAAAATATTTATAGCAATTCTTTTTGTAATGACAAAGAATTGTAAATTGAGGGGATGCCCAACATTTGGGGGATGACCGAATAAGTTGTTGTATATGAATGCAATGGAACACTATTGTGCAATAAGAAATGATGAACAAGCATATTTCAAAAAAAATAAAACAGCCTGGAAAGACTTGTATGAATTGATGCAAAGTGAAATGAACAGGACCAGGAAAACATTTTATACAGCAACAGCAACATTGTGTGATGATCAGTTATGTATAACTCAGCTCTTCTCAGAAAAAAAAAATTGATCAAGGCAAGTGCAAAGGACTTACGAAGGAAAATGCTATCCATATCCATATTTAAAAAAAAATAAACTCATGGACTCTGAATCCATATTAAAGCATACTTTTTTCTCTTACTTTATTATTTTTCATCTTTTTTCCCTTTTGATCTGTTTCTTCTTTTACAACTGTGACTAATATTGAAATATGTTCTACATGATATCAAATTGCCTTTGATTTAAGAGGGGAGAGGAAAGAGGAAGATTTTAAAAATTGAACTTAAAATTTTATAAAAATGAATGCTAAAAATTGTCTTGACATGTAATTCGGGGGAAATATTATTTTAAAAAATCTACCCCTGCAACTTCCCTCTACTGTTCCTAGTTTTGTCATCTGGGGTCAAACAAAATAAGTATAATCTTTCTTTCACATAGCAGTCATTCAAGTTCTTGATGGCAGCTATCGTGTCTTCCAAATTTCTTTTCTTCTTAAGATTATATTTTGCAGTTCAATGAGATGTCATAATAAACATTCTATCATCCATTAACCATCCATTTTATTTTTTATATTATGAATCCAAGGCTTTCATGATATCTGCTTCAGTAACCAATTTTCCATTGTTGGTCAAAATCAATCATTTAGTCAGTCAACTAAAATTTATTAAGGACTTACTTTGGGCCAGATGCTATGCCAAGCATAGGGAATACAAAGGAAAAGGCAAGAACAACAACTCAATCCAATTCCTGTTCTCAGAGAATCAAATTAGCATTCTAATGAGGGGGTGTAGTGGGGTGGTACAAAATTCATACTTCCCTTGGCAATCTTTCTATCTTTGTAAAAAGTATTTTATTTTTCTCTCCCAATTACATGTAAAAACAATTTTAACCTTTTTTTAAATTTTAAGTTCCACATTTTCTCCTTCCTACTCTTCCCTACTCCCTCATTGAGAAGGCAAGCAATTTAATCTAGTGTTATACAGGTGCAGTCATGCAAAATTTATTTCCATATTAGACATGTTGTGAAAGAAAACACAGATCTGGCCTCCCCCCAAAATTGAAGAAAAATAAAAGGAGTTTGTAAAATATGCTTTGATTTGCATTTACACTCTATCAGTTCTTTCCCTGTAGAGAGATAGCATTTTCACCTTAAATCCTTTGCAATTGTTTTGGATCATTGCATTGTTGAGAATAGCTAAGTCATTCACAGTTGATTATTGTACAATATTGTTGTTACTGTGTACAATGTTTTCCTGGTTTTGCTCATTTCACTTTGCATCAATTCACATAAGTTTTTCCCAGTTTTTCTGACAGCACCTTACTTGCCATTTCTTGTACCACAGTAGTATTCAACCACAAGCATATATCACAACTTTTTTAGCCAGTAACCACTTGATGGGCAACTCCTCAATTTTTAATTCTTTGCTACCACTAAAAGATCTGCTAGGAATGTTTGTGTATGTATAGACCCTTTGCCTTTTTTTATCTCTTTGAGATATTGACCTAGTAATGGTACTGTTGGGTCAAAGGGTATCCACAAAAAGACAAAGTGAAACAAATTTCCAGCCCAAGATAACCTGGATGGTTGATTGGAAAGGTCTATTGCTCCAGGCTGGGAGAGGAGGGCAGTTCAGCATTGGTATGCAGGAGAAGACCAAGCCTCAGGGGACTGAATCCCAGGCAGTTGTGGTGGTTTCCAAACTTCTAAACCCACAAATGCTAAATACAACTTAGAAGGTTAGTAGGAAAGGTCTGTGATCATGGTGAGAGAGAAGCTTGGTCCCAGCCCCAGTCCCAATGCAGCCCTGAGGGAGCAGCTTCTTCTGGAGCTCTTGGCTCACTGACTGAGGGGTAATTTAGTGGCTGATCACAGCGGAATTACAGGGATCTCTCTGCTGGTGCTGAGGCAGCAATCTCTGGCTTTACCTGTGCTTGGATCTGGGTCATAATTCTGGGTGGTGATCCTGGAGCAAGGAAGAGTGCTGGTGTGTGGAGCTTGTAGTGGTAGTGGTGAAGAAATACTCCTCACAGGCCCAAGACAGAAAACAGTGCTTTTGGTTTCTCATAGACCAGAGCCCAGGCCAGGAAAGTAACACCTCATCCTTGACCGTACCACCTTGGAAGAATGGAAAATTTACAAATCCCTTGAAGTATCTCTAAAAACAGCTGCACAAATCCCCGAAGCTAGGGCAATGCATTCTCCACAATGGAAGTAGACTCCTACCTTAACAAAGAGTTTAAAAGTTAAGTAATTGGTTGGGAACATGATCAAATTGCAGAAAAAAAGTCAGACAATAGAATCTTTCTTTGGTGACAAAGAAGATCGAAACATACAACCAGAAGACAACAAAGTCAAAGGTCCTACATCCAAAGTCTCCAAGAAAAATATGAATCAGTCCCAGGCCATGGAAGAGCTCAAAAAGGATTTTGAGAAGCAAGTAAGAGGAAAGGAAAATCTGGGAAGAGAAATGAGAGTGATGCAAGAAAATCATGAAAGACAAGTCAACAGTTTGCTAAAGGAGACCCCCCAAAATACTAAAGAAAATAACACCTTAAAATATAGACTATTTAAGTATTTTACTTCCTTTTCTGTTAATCTGGACAATTTACAGTTTTGTAAATATTCATCCATTTCACTAAGATTGTCAAATTTATTGGCATACAGTTGGGCAAAATAGTTCCTAATTATTGACTTCATTTCTTCTTCCTTGGTGGTGGATTCACCCTTTTCATTTTTGGTGCTGGTAATTTGGTTTTCTTCTTTTGTTTTTTAATTAAAATAACCAAAGTTTTATCTATTTTATTGATTTTCCCCATAAAATCAGCTCTTAGATTTCTTTATTAGTTCAGTAGCTTTCTTAATTTCAATTTTATTAATTTCTCCTTTGGTTTTCAGTATTTCTAATTTTGTGTTTAATTGAAGATTTTTAATTTGTTCTTTCTCTAGTTTTTTTAGTTGTATGCCAAATCCATTGATCTCCTCTTTTTCTATTTTATTCATGTAAGCATTTAGAGATATAAAACTTCCCCTAAGAACTGATTTCACTTCATCCCATAAGTTTTGGTGTGTTGTCTTATTATTGTCATTCTCTTGAATGAAGTTATTGATTGTGTCTATGATTTGCTGTTTGACCCATTCATTTTTTTAGAATTAGATTATTTAGTTTCCAATTAATTTTTAGTCTATCTTTCTGTGGCCCTTTATTACATATAATTTTTATTGCATCATGATCTGAAAAGGATGCATTTAATATTTCTGCCCTTTCTGCATTGGATTGTGAGGTTTTTAAGCCCTAGTACATGGTCAATTTTTGTGTATGTGCCATGTACCACCAAGAAAAAAGCATATTCCTTTCTATCCTCATTCAATTTTCTCCAAAGGTCTACCAGACCTAACTTTTCTAATATTCTATTCACCTCCTTAACTTCTTTCTTGTTTATTTTGTAGCTAAATTTATCCAGTTCAGAGAGGAGGACGTTGAAGTCTGCCACCAATACGGTTTTGCTGTCTATTTCTTCCTGTAACTCCCTGAATTTCTCCTCTAAGAATTTGGGTGCTATATCATTTGGTGCATATATGTTTAGTAATGATATTACTTCATTGTCTATGGTGCATTTTAGCAGGATATAGTTTCCTTCCTTATCTCTTTTGATAAAATCTATTTTTGCTTTTGCTTTGTCTGAAATCAGGATTACTACCCCTGTTTTGTTTTTTTTACTTCAGCTGAAGCATAATATATTCTGCTCCAGCCTTTTACCTTTACTCTGTGTGTGTCCCTCTGTTTCAAATGTGTTTCCTGTAAACAACATATTGTAGGATTATGGTTTTTAGTCAATTCAGCTATCCACTTCCGTTTGATGGGAGAGTTCATCCCATTCACATTCACAATTATGATTACAATCTGTGAATTTCTCTCCATCCTATTTCCCCCCATTTATACTTTTCTTTCTCCTTCCTCCCTTTCCTTCCTCACTAGTGTTTTGCTTTTGACCACCACCTCCTTCAGTCACTCCCCTCTTCTATTAGCTCCCTCCCTTTTCTTCCCCTTTACCCTTACTACTTCCTCCTTTCTTTCTATCTTCTCTCCCTTTTCTTTACCCTTTTCCTTCCTACTGCCTTAAAGGCAATTTAGATTTCTATACCTAACTGATTATGTTATTCCCTCCTTGAGCCAAATTTGATGAGAGTAAGGTTCAAACAATGCTAATCTCCCTCCCTTCTTTCCCTCTACTGTAATAGTTTTTTGTGCCTTTTCCTGTAACATAATTTACCCTTCTCTGCCTCCTCCTTTCCTTTTCTCTCAGTACATTTTCTTAGTTAGATCAGATTAATCCACTTGCTTGTATTTATTTAACTTACTCAATTAGATTTTTTTATCATTAAACCAAAGTCAACTTATACCCACCCCCTCTATGTATACCCCTTTCATGTGGTGTAATAACAATACAGTTCTCAAGAGTTACAAGTATCATCTTCCTTTGTAGGGATGTAAACAGTTTGCCCTTATTAATAACATGTTGCTCTTTTTTTCTGTCCCATTTACCTTTTTATGTCTCTCTTGAGTCTTGTATTTGAAGATCAAATTTTCTGTTGAGCTCTGGTCTTTTTATCAGGAAGGTTTGGAAGTCCCCTATTTCATTGAATATCCATCTTCTCCCCTGAAAGATCACGCTCATTTTCACTGAGTAGTTGATCTCTGGTTGTAATCCAAGATTCTTTGCCTTACAAAATATTGGATTCCATGCCCTACAGTCTTTTAATGTAAAAGCTGCAAGGTCCTGCATAATCTTGACTGTGGTTCCATGATATTTAAATTGTTTCTTTATGGCTGCTTGCAGTATTTTCTCTTTGACCTGGTAGTTTTGGAATTTGCTGTTTTCAATTTGGGATCTCTTTCAGGAGGTGATTGGTGGATTCTCTCTATGGCTATTTTACCCTCTGGTTCTAGGACCTCAGAGCAGTTTTCCTTGATGATTTCCTGAAAGATGCTGTCCAGGCTCTTTTTTTTAATCATGATTTTCAGGTAGACCAATAATTTTTAACAAATTGTTTTCTTCTATTAGACTTTTTCCTCCTTCTCCATTTGGCCAATTTTAGTTTTTAGGGACTTGTTTTCTTCAGTGTATTTTTTCCAGTTGGCCAGTTGTAAAAACTTTAGCAAGCATAATATGTAATGGGAACAAGCTAGAAGCATTTCCAATAAGATCAGGGGTGAAACAAGGATGTCCATTATCTCCACTGTTGTTCAACATTATACTGGAAATTTTAGCTTTAGCAATAAGAGAAGAAAAAGAAATTAAAGGTATTAGAATAAGCAAAACAAAAAAGAAATTACTCTTTGCAGATGATATAATGATATACTTAGAGAATCCTAGAGAATCAAGTAAAAAAACTACTTGAAATAACAAACAACTTTAGCAAAGTGGCAAGCTATAAAATAAAACTACATAAATCATTGGCATTTCTATATATTACCAACAAAGTCCAACAGCATGAGACAGAAAGAGAAATTCCATATAAAGTTACTGCAGACATTATAAAATATTTAGGAGTCTACCTACTGAAGCAAACCCAGGAACTATGTGAACACAATTACAAAATACTTCCACATAAATAAAGCCAGATCTAAATAATTGAAAAACATTAGTTGCTCATGGGTAAGTCAAGCTAATACAATAGAAATGACAATCCTACCTAAGCTAATTTACTTATTCAGTGCCATACCAATCAAAGTACTAAAAAAATATTTTATAGAGCTAGAAAAAATAATAGCAAGATTAATTTGGAAGAAAAAAAGGTCCAGAATATCAAGGGAACTAATGAAAAGAAATGCAGGGGAAGGTGGCCTAGCCATTTCAGATGTTAAATTATATTATAAAGCAGCAATCATCAAAACTGCTAGATACTGGCTAAGAAATAGAGTAGTAAATGAGGGGAATAGGTTAAGTATGCAAGACACAGTAGTCAATGACTATAGTAATCTACTATTTGATAAATCCAAAGTTTTTGTACAAACAAAGCCAATGCAAGCAAGATTAGAAGGAAAGTAGAAAATTGGGAACAAATTTTTACAACCAATGTCTCTGATAAGGGCCTCATTTCTAAGATATATAGAGAATTAAGTCAAATTTATAAGAATACAGGTCATTCCCCAATTGATAAATGATCAAACATTATGAGCAAGCAGTTTTCAGATAAAGAAATTAAGACCATCTATAGTCATATGAAAAAATGCTCTAAATTGCTATTGAATAGAGAAATGCAAATTAAAAACAACTCTGAGGTACCACATCACACCTATCAGTTTGGCCAACATGACAAAACAGGAAAATGGGAAAATTGGAACACTAATGCGTTGTTGGTGGAATTGGGAAATGATCCAACCATTTTGGAGAGCAATTTGGAACCATGTCCAAAGGGCTATAAAAATGAGCATACCCTTTGACCCAGCAATAGCACTTCTAGGGCTGTATCCCAAAGAGATCATACAAATGAGAAAAGGACCCACATGTACAAAAATATTTATAGAAGCTCTTTTTGTGGTGGCAAAGAATTGGAAATTGAGAAGATGCCCATCAATTGGGAAATGATTGAACAAGTTGTGGTATGTGAATGTATGGAATGCTATTGTGCTATAAGAAATGATAAGCAGATAGAACAGAAAAACCTGGAAAGACTTGTATGGTCTGATGCTAAGTGAAGTGAGCAGAACCAGGAGAATGTTGTACACTGTAATGGCCACATTGTGCAATGACTGATATTAATAGACTTAGCCCTTCTCAGCAATGCAAGGATCTAAGACATCTCCAAAGGCCTCCTGATTGGAAATGCTATCCACATTCAGAGAAGGAGATATTGAGTTTGAATGTTGATCAAAG
>NW_020946557.1:14761875-14798771 GCF_900497805.2 Vombatus ursinus | reverse complement strand
GGATCTGCGATCTCGAGTTGGGGACACCTTTTGCAATGATGTAGAACACAATCTGTCTCTGTCTGCTCATCTTGTGTCTATGCTCTCTTATATTTCCACTATGGAGCATTCACCCAGCATTCTAGGCCTTCTTCATGTTCTTTTGATATTGCATGCATTTGATATTGGAGCACATGGGCTGTCCCTCAGATATTTCTTTTTATAGTAATAGGATTGGCCCGTCTTTTTTTTCCTGGTCAATATTCATCTTATAGCAGCTGCAGCTAGTTATAGAAATATCTAAGGTTGTTTTTAAAAGTTGCAGTTAATTTTGCTTATTGAGAAACTTTAAAAAGGCCTTCTGGAAACATGATATATTTAGATCCTATCTTATGACAAAACTTTTTTTGTTATTCTGTGTACCTCAAAATAAGATTTTAAAACTGAGCATGAAAATCGTTCCCCATATTATGCAAAATTTATAGTAATTCAATGAAAACTTGATTGAGTAATTGATACCATGGGATTCATTTTCCAATTTCAGCTAACCTGGATACTAATATGATCCATTATTCCCAAACACCTTATATTTCCTCTGATGGCACACTAAGAAATAATTTCAGGAGAAAAAGAAAGATTTAATTATGGGCTGTCTTTCCCCAAACTCAATTTGACTAATTAATTTGAAATCTTCCAGGCTTACTTGTCATGTCAACTTTGGATTCAGGTATGATTCAGAGAATTCAGTAAAATAAAACTTGAAAGAAAAAGTGGAACTTTATATATTACACGTCTTTCTCCAACTCCCATTAAGTATTATCTATTTTCCCTTATAAACAGGTTTTACTTTATTTTTTACTTGCTTCACTTTACTTTCAAAAAAAAAAGATTTTACAATCACACTAAATTAAAAAGCAAATATTTCATAAACTATATCTTATTACAGTGCTGTGGATTGTATAGACTATGAAATAACTTTTTTTAAAGGTGGTGAGTTAAATTAAATGTCACACCCAATAAACAAATAATAAATGAATGTTTATCTATTGTGTTGTCTTAGGCAATGGTGGTACAGTGGATGGTCAGGCTTAGAGTCAGGGAGACTTATCTTCCTGAGTTCAAATCTGGCCTCAGACACTTACTAGATGTGTGATCCTGAGCAAGTCACTTAACTGTGTTTGCCTCAGTTTCCTCATCTGTAAAATGAGCAAGAGAAGGAAATGACAAATCATTCCAGTATCTTTGCCAAGAAAACCCCAAATGGGGTCATGAAGAGTTGAACATTTCTGAAAATAACTGAAGAACATCTTTTATGACAAAGTACAGTCATAGACTGTAGCAAGTCTTACTCGTTATAGATGTTTAATAGTTAAGAATCAATGAACTAGGGAACCGCAATGGGACTTGCTCAGAAAAAGTTACTGGGGCTTTTGATCTGTGTCACGATATATTGCTTCTCATAAGAGTAGTTTCTAAATTATGTTACTTATGTCATGATGAGAAACACCATTAAAAATGTCATAGCAAATTAAGTAATGAAATGATTTGACACATGAAAGAAAATTTTAAAATAGTAGTTTTTTTTTCTATCAGCTGTCACAACTCATTTCGATAACAATTGTCTATAACTGGAAATCTCTGATTCAAAATGTCAGCAAATGTCTAGCTGAGCAGAAAAGAAAAAAGCTGTGGCTCTAAGGTGAATATGAATATTAATACCTGGGGTTTATCCATCTCCATCATCCTGATTGCTTCCTTGTCCTACTAATTTTGAACAAGCATACAAAATAGGGTTGGAAAATGGGAAATTGGGGGTAAGGAATACTGAAAAGGCATGAATCAAAAATATTTCCAAGGATATTCTGAGTAAAGTCTGATGTTATTCTGAAGATTTATCCCCTTACCCTAGTGTTACATCACATGTACTCCATAAATCCTTTCAGTACTCTCCTCGAGGCACCTGCAATATATCTGTGAACAAAGGGACTAGATAAGAGAGGAACACCCGGTTTTTAAAATTTCCTTGCCTTTGTCCGTTTATGTCACAGTCTCATTGTTACTGAAATGGCCCATTACAGGTTATAAAATGTCATTTTTTTTCCTTTTGGGATAGTTTTTTTTTTTTTTGTAAAGGAAAATTTCATTCAAGTGTTTGAGAATTGTCATGATGAACCTTAATCAGCTCTTTCATGATCATTATGGGGTATAGAGATAGCCAAAGAGATAGTCCTATTTAGACAGAGGTACTTGTATTGAAGTTATAATAGAAAACTGCTGCTGTTAGAGTTAGATATCAGCAGAGTATTACATATATCTATATATCTGTACATCTATATAGAGACAGAGATATATAGATAGAGATAGAGATATATGGATAGATGGATAGATAGACATAAGTGCAACATGTATATATGCATATATGCATGCATATAGCTCTCTTTCAATAACTTAAACAAGTGGAGATTCACTTTTATTTTAAAAACTATAAGCAAAAGGAAGAGAAGATATATATTTTTGGCAAGTGGCCTAAATTAATTTTAATTGGTTTTTATCATGCAGTATAACAGAGTAAAATAGTCTTGCTAGGTTGATTTTAATTTTATAAAATCAACTTAAGACAATCTGTCCTTCCCCAAACTCAATTCCAGTACTGCCTGTTGATGGATAGATAGGATGAAGTTCATCTCGTGTTCTAATATACTTTCTTTGGTGGCAAATTCAGCCTGTTTTGGTGACGAAAGATACCTTGGGTGCATTTGCAGAAGACTAGATATACTAGAAATGTTTACCAGTTCCAAGTAACTGTGTTTTGATAAGAAATTAGAATGTGGAAAAGGGCCATGGCAAGAGATGTAGGGAAAGAAATGGACCCCAATATTCAACATTTTAGAACAGAGATGTCTGTCTGTGGGCCAGGGCCCACAACCTTCCTAAGTGAACCAAAACAAATTAAAATGGAATTGGGAAATATTTAACAAAATAAATGAAAACAAAATAGACCATAGATAATGTCAATATGTGTTTGTTTATTTGTTTGTTTTTAAGTGATTATGTACCCACAGCCATCTTTATATATGATTTAGTGGCCTCCATTTCTACTTGAGTTTGACACCTTTGTTCTAGAGGACATAGCAAATTTCTCCAGATGTTTAGACCCTATTCCATAGAATTTTGAGAAAGAAAATGATATTTTTATTGATATTATAATCATTTTCCAATATATTCCTGCTACTTCACCTTACTAGGTTCACAATGTAACTCTCCTTATAACAAAGAAAAACAGTTAAGCAAAACTAATTGAAACCATAATGGAAGAACACCTTATGATATAAAAAATTTAAAATAATTGAATTTCTATATCAGGGAGCAAGTTCTTTTCTAGATTTATTTGACAGAAGTTGGTATCCTCATGAATTTCTATAAAGTTTCCTATGTTTTTGGCAAATATGTTGTTCCTTTTTCAATTTTTAAAATTTTATGCTTCTCTACCAACTTTCAGCACAACTCAATTTCTAAAATGCACTAGCTTTGTAAAGAAATATTATTGAGTCACAAGAAGTGACCAGTTACAGGAATTTAGACACAACCAAGCCACAAAGAGCATTTGCATAGGAAGTCTTGGATATACAGCTTATCCATTAAGGGACATTAATCAGCTTAATTTTAAAGAATAATTCTCTTAGAGTAGCAATATTTAGGGAGGCAGAGAGATATAATTCCAGCACAGTACCACCTCTCTGAAGAAGACAGAGTGGTCATCTTCATGGCACCAATCTCTTACTCCCCACCTGGCTTTCTCTTTAAGAAAAAGTTGGGCAGAGGACACTCTAGAGATATCCGTTCACATCTAGACAGACCCATGCGGATGTACATAATCTACATGGGCAAAATATACATGCAAACACCCACATACTCTTTACATAGAGAAACATAGAAAACTTTGTTTGAACTGATACAGAGTGAAATAAACAGATTCTCCTGAGGAGGAATATACACAATGAATACAAAGCATGTTAAATAAAAATAAATATTAAAAAGCAGCAGAACTCACATTAATTATCATGATCATTTTGTGTAACCTGGCAAGATAATGTATCCTCTCAGTAATGTAGGCAATTCTCTATGATAGTTGCAGAATATGGGTAAGGCGTGCGTATTAGAGCAATAGACGTGGTAGAGTACTGGACCTGGAGTCAGGAATATCTGAGTTCAAATTTGACATCAGACATTTACTTGCTGAGTGGCCCAGGGTAAGTTACTTAATTTCCATCTGCCTCAGTTTCCTAATCTATAAAATAGGGATAATAATAACACCTGCCTCACAGGGTTGTTATAAAGATCAAATGAGAGAATATTTGTAAAGCAGTTAGCACAGTGACTGACACATAATACACACTTAAATAATAAATATAATATAATATATATTATACACACCCATATATATGTATGTACACACACAAACACAAACACATACACACACACATATATATATACACATGTATACATATATATATATATATATATACATATATACACATGTATACATATATATATATATGATACATGCTTATTCCCTTCCCCTCACCCCCAGGGAATTTCCTCAATAGCAGTTAAAACTACAAGTCCAGACACACACATAAGTATATGTGTGCATCACTAGTCCAGCATTACTCTTTGTCCACATCTCATCAGGTTATCCTTTGCTCAAATGAAACAAACTCAAATGGACTCATGAGAGTCAATAGATAAATTTTTAGTGTGAACATTTAGGCAAATACTATTAACCAGTGTTTGATTTAATGTTTTGTTGATTGTCTAATCTACACATGAGAAATTATGGAGAAAATGTTAAGAATGCAAATTTAACTTAAAAGTTTATCATAGGTATATATATATATTTTTTTTCTTTTCATGTCAGTTATGCATTTACCAGCACACCCTTACCTCAACCATTCTTCTCATAAGAGTAAATAAAAATAGATGTTAATTTGTAAGCCACAGGTAAAGGGTACTGTCTCTGAGAAAGAGGACAAACAGCCTTCTGACCCATAAGTTTGTTGCTGTGCTAAACAAACTAAGCAAATATCAATGGCATTTTCAAATGCAAAATTACTACTAAACCCACTGGAGGTTTCCTTTGGGGATACTGTATTAAAATTTGTTAAATTAGTTTCAAATATGGAAAAGAGAGTTCTTCCAGGTATAGACCTCAGAATTCAATGTCAACAATTTCAACATTTAAAAAAATCCACAAAATACAAAAGTAAGGCTCCATGATGTTGAGCATCTTAGCAGCAGAGAATTTTACCAGCTCTCTTTTCACTACATCCCATCATTTAGGTTCAGAGAGATTTATACCCTTTAAAAACACATTTACGTTCATATGAATATTTTTTGTAACACAAAATGCATTGAATTGGTAGTGGTGAAAAAGAGCAAACTAATAAAGTCAATGGATATATGAAGCTAAAATATTTTAAAATCACCATTAGAGTTAATATTATCTGAGAAGTCATATAGTTAATAAAGGATATCAGACATACTACTATTTTATATTGTAAACTTTTCAAATTCTCTCCAATGTCAAATGCTCTAATAACAGATTAAGAATTTACTTCTGCCTTCATTGAACTGAAGCTCAGGTATTTACAATGATTAGATTATCAGAATTGTTATTGACCTTATACCTTAATTCTGCAAGGATACATGGCTTCATTCATATGGTTATCTCTGCTCCTGACTCAACACTGCAACAATCTTGATGTTAATAAACTGTCCTCATGAGTTACTCTAGCTGAAAACTTATCTGCATTGCCAATTTGATGGTTATGAGACTGAATTTTTCTAGGCTAAAACTTGGACAATATTGGCATATAGTCTGTTACTGTCAAAGCTTTTCCAGTATAGTAGGATGTGATAGAGCTTGTTTCACCTTCCACTGACAGGGCCTCCTTTCTCCTTCATTTTAAAGAAATAAAAAATTAGTTGCTATTGTTTTGATACAGTAGGCTGTTTGCAACAAATTCCCTGACTCCCTCCTGCCTTTGGGTTAAAGGTGGTGCTATCATAAAGCAGTTGGCCTGCAGTCAGGAAGAGCTGAATTCAAATCCAGTCTCAGTTATGTACTAGCTATGTGTCTCTGGGCAAATCTTTTAACCACAGTTTTCTCATCTGTAAAATGGAGCTAATAATAGCACCTCCCTTATCTTTTTTAACATAATAGGCTCCATTCCTTCAAATCAGGTCTCCTATCCCCTTTTGGAAGAGGAGAAACACCATCCCATTAAACAATAGACTCCTCCTTTCCAGAGAAAGGAAGGATAACCATTCTATTAAACTTCCAACCTGGTCTCCTCCCTTAGGGGAAGAAGAGTAAAACTACTCCTTTAGTTTCAAGTACTTGTCCCTTGCCTGAATTGCATGACAGACTGAGATGACTCCAACCTGAGGTCAAATTCCTGTGGACAATGAAAATCTACTTAAATTTGTTCCTAAATAATTAACAAAATTCCCCTGGTCATACTCTCCCCATCCCAGTAATTCTGACCCCTCTGCAATCATCATTCAATCTCCTTCCATCTCCTCCATTGTCCAACCTTCCCTTTCTCCATAAAACCTAATGTCCTATTCTAAATCTATCCACTCCTTCCACTATGCTCTCTGAAATGCCTGCAACATGGGCATACAATTCACTTCAATCATATTTTCCTTTCCCATTTGCCCCATCTTTTGACTCTAATGAAGACCTGGCTCCCTGCTGATGATACAATCACCTTGGCCTCCTTTTTTTAAACACTGAGCAAATTTTCTCTCATTCCTCTCACATACTGCAAAGAGGTGAGGGAATTAAAATATTCCCCATTCTCACTTCTAGGTACTCCTTCTATCACCATCACTCCATAACCAATTCCTCTCCTCCCTTATGGTTTACTTAATCCATATCTAGCACCCAATCAATTGATTTTTATTTTCTGCTTGTTTGTGAATTAATAAATATTCATTGATTTCTTTAAGATGCCTTTCTATCCCCTCCACATCACTATCCCAGTCCAATTACTTACTCATTACCTCTATAATCAGAGTTTCTTCCCCTTTGCTTGCTCAGCCTAGGCAAGAGTACAACTCTTGAAATCTTCACATCTGCTTCATAGCTATGATTAAATTGTGTTTACCTGTTGTACCTGATTTTAAAAGATGCCAACTCCTCTCCTCTTACTACCCTTTCCTTCCTTCCTTCCTTTCTTCCTTCCTTCCTTCCTTCCTTCCATTCATTCATTCTTTCTTTTTCTCTTTCTTTCTTTCTTTTTCTCTTTCTTTCTTTCTTTTTCTCTTTCTTTCTTTCTTTCTTTTTCTCTTTCTTTCTTTCTTTTTCTCTTTCTTTCTTTCTTTTTCTCTTTCTTTCTTTCTTTCTTTCTTTCTTTCTTTCTTTCTTTCTTTCTTTCTTTCTTTCTTTCTTTCTTTCTTTCTTTCTTTCTTTCTTTCTTCCTTCCTTCCTTCCTTCCTTCTTTCCTTCCTTCCTTCCTTTCTTTCTTTCTTTCTTTTTTTTAAAAAAATTTAGACCTATAGTTTGTACCTCCTGTTTCCTACAGGAAAGAAAGTACATCTGAAACAAAATACACTTCCCAATAGACAATAATATTCTCTACCCTTTTTTAGAATGTGAACAGTAGAATATCCGTGGGCGAACCAAAATGGTAGTGTAGAAGAAGCACTCCAATGAGCTCTCCCAACATTCCTCTCCCAACAATGTTAAAATAATATCTCAAATCAATTTTCTGGGATGACAAAGCCAACAAAATGTTGGGTGTGAGATACCCAGTGTTGAGTGTGAGAATGTCAGCTTGAGACATTCTTCTAGCCCAAGAACACTCAGGAAATTGGAAAGAGACATCTGTGACATTGGTGGGGGTGGTGGAGGCTAGCCTGGAACCCACATAGGTGAAAAACCAGTGGTGTAACTAGGTCTTAGTGATGTGATATGAAGGCAGAAAAAGAAAGGCAGTGGTCAGAAGCAAAATAAATTGTAGATAAGGGACAGAACAAAAACAGAGAGAAGGATAAATAAAATAAAATGGGAAGAAGGAAAATTCATAACTAGTAATCATAACTGTGAATGTGAATGACATAAACTTACTCCTAAAACAGAAGAAGATAGCAGAAAGGATTAGAAATCAGAATCCAAAATTATGTTGCTTGTTAGAGACACACTTGAAACAGAGAGACACAGATAGAGTTAAAATAAGGAGCTGGAGCAGAATTTATTATGCTTCAGCTGAAGTAAAAAAGGCAGGAGTAGCAATCATGATCTCAGACAAAGCACAATCAAAAATAGAATTAAGTAAAAAGGATAATCAGGGAAACAACATCTTGCTAAAATGAACCATGGAGAATGAAGTAATATCAATACAAAATGTATATGCACAAAATGACATAGCATCCATGTTCTTAAAGGAAGAGTTAAATGCATTACAGGAGGAAATAGTAAAACTACACTATAGTGGGTGACCTCACTTTCTCTTCTCAAAGCTAAATAAATCTGCCCATAAAATAAAAAAAGAAAGAAGTCAAGGAATAGTTAGATATGAAAGCCCTTTATAGAGAACTGAATGGGAATAGAAAGGAATATACCTTTTTTTCTCAGCTGTAGATGATACCTTCACAAAAACTAACCATGTATTAGGGCATAAAAACATCACAACCAAATTAATGAAAGCAGATATATTAAATATGCATATTACAATAATGCAATAAAATTATATTTAGTAAAGGGCCATGGAAAGAAACATAGACTGAAAATATTGGAAACTAAATAATTTAATCTTAAAGAGTGAGTGGGTCAAATAAAAAATCATAGAAATAGTAATAGACAGTATAAAATACTCAGGCATCTACCTGCCAAGACAAACCCAGGGGCTATATGAACATAATTTCAAAATATTATTCACACAAGTAAAGACATCTAAACAATTGGAAAAATATTAATTGCTCATGGCACAATTCTACATGATTTAACTCACTTATTCAGTACCGTACTGAATACCAAACTACCAAATAATTATTTTATAGAGCAAGAAAATAATAATTATAAAATTCTTCTGGTAGAACAAAAGGGCAAGGATATCAAGAGAAGTAATACAAGTCATTCCCCAACTGATAAATGGTCAAAGGATATGGACAAGCAGTTTTCCAATGAAGAAATCAAAACAATTTATAGTCATATGAAAAACTGCTTTAAATCATTATTGATTATAGAAATGCAAATTAAAACACCTTTGAGATATCATTTTATACTTACCACATTGACTAAAATGATAGAAGGGGAAAGTAACAAATGTTGGAGGGGATGTGGAAAAGTTGAGACAATAATTCATTGTTGGTGGAATTGTGAACTCATCCAGTCATTTTGGAGAGCAGTCTGGATTTATGCCCAAAGAGTTATTAAACTACCTATACCCTTTGACCCAACATTATTTTGTCTATTTCCAAAGATGATTAGGGAAAAGGGCAAAGATCCTATGTGTTCTAAGATGTTTATAGCAGCTCTCTCTGTAGTGGCAAAGAACTGGAAATTGTAGGAGTGCCCATCAATTGGGGAATGGCTGAATAAGTTGTGGTATATGATTGTGATGGAATACTGCTGTTATAAGAAATGATGAGCTTAATGATTTTAGAAAAACATGGAAAAACTTGCATAAGATAATGAAGAGTAAAATGAACAGAACCAAGAGAAGATTGTATATGGTAACAGCAATATTGTTTTATGAATAACTTTGAGCATAAAAGTTATTTTGACTATTATAAATATCCAAATTAACTATAAAGTACATATGAAGAAAGATACTATCTGCATCCAGGGAGAGAACTGATAAATAGAAGTGTGTATAGAATAATTGTGTGTGTGTGTGTGTGTGTGTGTGTGTGTGTGTAATGTAATGGTAACCATCTCTAGGGCAGGGGGAAGGGAAGAAGAAAGGGAAAAATGAAACTTACATGATAATTTTGTCATATATTTGAAAGAAATGGCAGGTTGTGCATAGCAAATTTGCAGTTTCATGTGCAATCATCATTTTCATTGTACTATGTTAAGGAAATACTTGTTTTATTATATAAATTAAAAATAAAATGAAAAAGAAGTTAAATGGATAATTGTGATTGCATGAAATTAAAAAAGGTTTTGAACAAACAAAACTAATGCAGCAAAACTTAGAAGGAAAATAGGAAACCAGGAAAAATGTTTAGCAAGTTTCTCTGATAAAGGTTCATTTCTCAAATCCATAGACCACTGAGTTATTTTTTTTAAAATACAAGCCATTCCCAAATTGATAAATGGTCAAAGATATGAACAGGTAATTTTCAGAAGAAGAAATCAAAGCTATCAATAGTCACACAAAATGCTCTAAATCACTATTGGTTAGAGAAATGAAAATTGAAACAACTCTCAGACACCACTTCATATCTATCATACTGGCTAACATGACTTAAAAGGAAAATGACAAATGTTGGAAGGGATATGGAGAAATTGGAACACTGATGTTTCATAAGTGGAGTTGTGAACTGGTCCAAGCATTCTGGAAAACAAGTTGGAACTATGCCCAAAAAGCTATAACACTCTGCATACCCTTTGACCTAGCAATACTACTACTAGGTCTGAGTCCTGAAGAGATCAAAGAAGAAAGAAAAGGACCTATTTGTACAAAAAATATTTATAGCAGCAACTTTATTTGTGGTGGCAGAGAGCTGGAAATTGAGGGCATGCCCATCAATTGGGGAATGACTGAACAATTTTTGGCAAATGATTATTATTGAATACTATTGTACTACAGGAAATGATGAGCAGTATCATTTCAGAAAAAAAAAACTTGGGAAGGCACATATGAATTGATACAAGGTAAAGCATCAGTTCATGTAAGTCCTTCCAGGTTTTTCTGAAGTCCACCTGCTCATCATTTCTTACAGCATAATAGTATTCCATTACATTCATATACCACAACACATTCAGCCATTCCCTAATTTATAGGCATTCCCTCAATTCTCAATTCTTGGCCACTACAAAAATAACTGCTATAAATATTTTTGTAGATGTGGATCTTTTCCCCGCTTTTATTATCTCTTTGGGATACAGCCCTAGAAGTGGTATTTCTGGGTCAAAGGGTATACACATTTTTATAGCCCTTTGGGCATAGTTCCAAATTGCTCTCCAGAATGGTTGGATCAGTTCACAACTCCACCAACAGTTAATTAGTGTTCCAATTTTGCCACATCTTCTCCAGCATTTATAATTTTCCTGTTTTGTCATGTTAGTCAATCTGATAGGTGTGATATGGTACTTAAGAGTTGTTTTGATTTGCATTTCTCTAATCAGTAGTGATTTAGAGCATTTTTTCATTTGCTTACACATAGCTTTAATTTCTTATTAATCTGAATTTCCTATTAATCTGAAAACTGCCTATTCATATCCTTTGACCATTTATCAATTGGGGAACGACTTGTATTCTTATAAAATTGATTCAATTCTCTATATGTTTTAGATATGAGGCCTTTATCAGAGACACTGTTTGTGAAAATCCTTTCCCAATTTTCTACTTCCCTAATAATCTTGGTTGCATTTGCTTTGTCTATGCAAAAACTTTTCAATTTAATGAAATACAAATTATTCATTTTGAATTTCATAAGGTTCTCTATCTCTTGTTTGGTCCTAAATTCTTCCATTCTCCATGAATCTGGCAGGTAAATTATTCCTTGCTCTCCCAGTTTGCTTATAGTATCAGCCTTTATATCTAACTCATGTGCCCATTTTAACTTTATTTTGGTGTATGATGTAAGAGGTTGGTATATGCCCAGTTTCTGCCATACTATTTTCCAGCTTTCCCAGCAGGTTTTATCAAATAGTGAGTTCTTATCCCAGAAGCTGGGGTCTTTGGGTTTATCAGACAGTAGATTACTATAGAAAAAAATGTTCAGTGAGTAATCCTGAATGATTTTTACTGGAGTTTCTTACTGTATGATTTACCTCTTTTTGAATTTTTGTAGTATTTTCTTTTTAATCCATGTATTAGAGAGCTTTGCAATATTTGTGTTAGTTAAACCTCAGATTCCTCTCTGGAATTGCACTGTAACTTATAACAAACTGAACTTTTTCTTCTGGTCTCAACTTTCTATTATCTTCATTATTTTCTTAAGGTTTTTTGACTCTTCTAAATTTTTGATTTTCTTTCAAATGTTTTATTAAGGCATCTCACTTTACTCATATCTCTTCTTTAACATTTTTCACTCGGCTTTCTAGGATCTTCTAGAGTCTTCATAATGATATTCTTCATATTATTATTAGTTTCTAGTTACAGTTACTGCAGTATTGTTCTATTCATATAGAGCCTTCTCCTGATATTCATAAAATCATAAAATGAGAGCTAGTAGGAACCTTGAGTGTCACCTAATCCAAACCTACACAGAAAGTGAGTCCCAGAGAAGTTAATTGACTTGCCCACAGTCATGGAAGTAGTGAGTAACTTTATATTTCCCATTGTAATACATACTTTTCTTTACCTATTCATTTTGCTTGGATTTTCTCTTGGCTTGTCTGTGGACATTGTCTTATGAAGGTTCCTTTTCTTTCTTTTCTTTATGTTTGTTCTTTTACTTCATTTGCTGCATGTCTTGTTGCTTGAAGTAATGGGGACAACTGGTCTTATTTACAATTTCTAACTCAGTCATCTTGTTCATTCTTCTTAGTTAGCATGTTTTGAGGATGGACTTGAACCTAGGTTTTCCTTACTCTCTATCTATTGAGCTATTCTACATTTCTAATACAAATAAAGTTAATAATTTTTATATGATTGCTTTAAATATTTTACCACATTCATAATACATTTCAATTAGCCAATGAGTCAGCTGGCACTCTCTGCTTTAAAGCTCAGTCTAGATGATAAAACAAGTTGTTGAACATTGAAAAATTAATTCCTACCAGAAATTTTTTGTCAGTTAAACATACAAAAATAAAATATTTGTTCAGCTGAATTCACCATTAAACACACACACAAGTGCACACACACACACACACACACACACCCCTAAATTCATTTTAACTTGATTTTTTTTTGTATCAATACAACCTGAATGGCTTCAGTTTAGTCTTCATCTAAATTAATATTAGTGGTGAAATGGAACACTTGTAGTAGCACATTTTAGGAGGGTCTGAGTGGTCCTACAGAATTACACATGAACATTCTTAAAAATAATTCATCCAACAAATGTTTATTACCAAGTGCCAATCAATTTAATTCCACAGGAATATATTAAATGACAATGGTGTGTAAGGCATTGTTATACATGCTATTGTTAAAATATGATAATATCAAGGTATAGGATAATTTAGGGGCAGCATAAAGTTTCAAACAAAGAGTTCTATGACTATTTGATGGGAAGCATTACTTTCAATTAGGTTTTATCAAAGTAGACTTTTAAGGACAAGGTAGTACTTGGGCTGGGTCTTAAAGGAAGAAAAGTATTCTGAAAGGTAGAGATGACAATAGGGATATAGAGATGAATAAAACAGGATCCTCATCTTCAAGGAACTTCAACCGAGCAAGGGAGATAGGGCATTCATACAATGAAAACATAAAATAGAGTATGACAAATGAATGAGAAGCACAAAGTAATGCTTTGATCAGCTCTGTCTGGAAACAGCAGGGATGACCTCATAAAGGAAGTAGCATTTGAACTGGACCTTAAAGAATGGGGTAGACAGATGAGGCAGATCAATTTATGAGTAACGTATTTGTGAAAAAATGAAGGTTTAAAAAAAACCTTATGGTCATTCAATATAATGCAGACAGTTATCTGCAAAATTGGAGTTCTATCAACATAATGCTGTACTGCGCTTTTCTGAAGAATTCATTTCAAGTCCAGAACCAAATTACTCAATCAAATATCCAAATGCCAAGTTCTGGAGTAAAAGCTCTCATCAAATTCAACTTTGGCCATTTGGTTTCAGTAATACTGGCATAAAAGCACAGGTGACATATGAAAACAGATGTCAAGATTTTTAATATCTTTTAAAGCAGTAGTATCAAACTCAAATAGAAATGGTGGCCATTAAACCATTCATAATAATCCCTGCAGGTCACATATTAACTTAATTTTAAAAAGTAATATTAGCTATGATTTATTGTATTTTTATTTATTTTGTTAAATATTTCCCAAATGCATTTTAATATGGTTCTGCTTCACCTGAGATTGTCATGGGATATGTGTTTGATAACTCTTCTTTAGATCATTTCGCCCTCCCCCCCCACTTTTGCTTTCTACCTCTAGCTCTGGGAAGAGTAACCCAATTATCACTCCTATTCCTGGAAAAAAAAAAACGGGTTAATCAAATGCCCTATATAGTAGGCCCATTCATCCTCTGACCTCACAGATGAAAATAATATGCCTTGACCATCATTTCTCGGTGTGTGTGTGTGTGTGTGTGTCTAATAGATTCTAAGCTCCATGAGGTTAGGGACATTCTCCCTTTCTGATTTTGTATCCACAGTCGTTAGCACAGTTCTGGGCACGTAGTAAATAAGTGCTTTTTCATTTATTCACTTGTTCATTCAATCAATAAGACCTGATGACTAGTTAGATTGTCCTAAAGAAATAATGGTTTAAGGGAGGGGAGGAGATATAAGCTGCATTTATCATGGTACTTTGTAGATCCATAGTTTATTGGATGCAGACATTTTATTCATTGGAACATACTATAAACAATCCACACCTTTTCGTTTATTGTCATTCTTATATTTTCAGAAATAGTCCAAAAATGATCCACAGAGTCCATGGGAGGCCTTCCTCTATTAGTTTTTTTGTTTTGTTTTTTAATGCCTCAGTGTTGTCAAGTACTACTTGGACAATTCATCCTTTATCAATGATTCTTGCTAGATGACAAGCCCATCATGTTCTTCATGGTATCATTTATATTTCATTTTGATCTATTCATTTTTGGTAACAAACTGTAGTCAAATTATTTTTATCATGCATCTTTGCTTCCTAATCAATCAATTACCAAAGAAAAATAAAGAAATATGTGGTTTACTTGCCTCAAGTTCTAAAAAATTTTGTCTGTTATCTGACAACGGACATTTGTTTTGTTTTGTTTTTTAAATATGAAAATGACACATCTACTAGAAAGCTGAAATCATCTTATCTGCAATGGAATTAAACAGTTAAATTATAGGCTTAATTCTAATGGTAGTGACATACTCCTTTTCTCTCTTTTTTTATTTATTTATTTAGGCAATTGGGATTAAGAGACTTGCCCAGAGTCACACAGCTAGTAACTGTCAAGTGTTTGGTCTGAGGCCGGATTTGAACTCAGCTCCTCCTGACTCCAGGGCTAGTGGTCTATCCACTGCACCACCTTGCTACCCCTTATACTCCTTTTCTCTTGAAAAACAATTTCTCCTATCTGTCTCTTTCACCAGCTATCTATATCATAACTGAGCTTTCAGGACTTTCAGACAGATCACTTGTCTGGAAATAATTCACCTTTTACAAATTTCCCTCTTATCTGAATATAAAATTGAGATTCAGATAATTATTTCTTTGAAAAAGTAGTACAAACACCTCATAGAGTGGTTTACCTGTCAAATAATAGGGTCAGTTCTGTTTGACACAACTCAGGAAAGGTCACGTAAGTCTACGCAAAGCATCATTTTGTGTTCCAATGAATAGTGAAAGGAATTCTTTTGTCATGTTTTGGAACACTGCTGTAGGCATGTTATGGGATTTGGAACCCCTATATGCTAATGCTGACAAGGCAATGGGGTCTTGGAACTGAGTAGTTCTCAGCAGGGAACACAGCTGCTTGTGAGTAATTGCAAAAGTTTTTTCCATGTATTTGCTATTCTATGGGAAGCTGCTCTTTGAGGGGGCTAATATGATCACATAGTGGCCATTTTTTCCCTCTGCCATAGAAAAGCCAGAGAACTGAGAGTGGATCTTAGAAATTGTCTAGGTCAGATCCTTCATTTTATAGGTGAAAAAAATTGAGGGCCTAATTGGCTAAGGGACTTGGCCAAGGTTACTTACACGGGGAAAAAAGTAACAAAGCTGGATTTTCTGATTCTAAATCAGTCAAAAGGTTTATTAAGTACATGCTATATATGGGACACTGTGATAGGCTATGATGATTCTAAGATCAAAATGAAACTGTTCCTGCCATCAAGCTTTTATTCTATCAAAGGGAGCAATATATACATATCTACTACCCCTTGTACTATATAACACTGTCTGACAGCACAATTTACTACAGTTGTCTTAGTGTTTTCTCTTTTGACAGGTAAATGTTGTCATGACTGTTAAGATGGAGCATTGGTTTCTAAAGTGAAGTATGCACATCTCAGGGGGTACACAAGATAATGCATTTGAGTGAATGAAGAAAATATCTGAACTGAGGAGGGCAGTACAGGTGTTCAGTGTTGGAAAATACTGTCTGCCTCTGCTCTTCTCCTCACTGCCAGGACCTAGTGAGTCCTGTGTGGGATAGTCAGTCACGGGCATTCTTCCCTAGGAAGGCAGATGGCAGTCAGGCAATCATCCCCTTTCTGGCTCCCCCCCTCCTTAAAATGAGACCAGTTTATGGCCTCATCCTCAGGTCACAAAAGATGGAATAGACACACTGTAAGTTGGGGAAGAATGGGAGCACTCTATGGTAGAATCCTGGGATAAGGTTTCCTTTTCTGGGCCCTCACTATTTCCTTGGTTTCCTTTCCTTCCTCCACTATTTCCTTCTTCTTGTCAGCTAGAACTTTCTTCTCCATCTTATCTTAGGAAAACAAGAGAGGTTCATGCAAGGTCTATGAAAAACTTCTGGAGACATTAAGAAGAATAGGCACATCAGTCCCCAGAAAAAGTGAGAGCAAGCAGCAGCAGCAACAGCAGCAGTGAGCAATACTGGCTGCCATTATGAATGGGCTTGGGGCTCAAATAACTGATGACAGAACTCTCAGGTCTATGTTCTGCTCCCAAGATGCCCTTTCCCCTCTTCCAAAACCCTAAGCAATTAAACTTCTTCGAAGCAAATGAAAAAGGTCATCTATCACGAGGAAATTGCCTATCCATAAATCTTGCCATCTGCCTTGCCAGTGTACTCTTCCCCCTACCTGGGATGGCTAATCTCTTGACTGGGACCTGAACTCAAAATCCACACTCACCCATCCTTTTAACATCAAGGAAGATAGAAATTCACTAGCAAAATTTCAACAAAGTTTGTATTCAGTTGTGTCTGACTCTTTGTGACCCCATTTGGGGTTTTCTTGGCAAAAATACTGCACTGATTTGCCATTTTCTTCTCTAGCACGTTGCACAAATTAGAAAACTGAGGCAAATAGGGTTAAGTGATGTGCCCAGGGTCACATAGCCAGTTAAGTGTCTGAGGTCAGATCTTCCTGACTCTAGGCCTGGTACAGTGCCCACTATACCATCTACTTTTTCACAATTAATGGATGAGATTTAAAAATTAGTATCTTGGTTTAGCAAGTAGAAAGCAAAGAGTTTATTCAATTTGAATTCACACAACTTATGAACTATATCACATATGACAACCATTAAAAGTAAGTGCTCAAATAAACAGAACCCGATCTTCAATGCCATATAGGAAGGAGTTAAAGTTTCAAAACATATTGAAGCAGTCACATTATTCTCACTAAAATATAAACTTTTTGAATGAGATTAAAAGTTTGTACCATTAATAAATAAAACAAAATTCTTTTAAAATGTTTATCAGCTTTTATCTCATCTTTTAAAATATCTACTTTTGAGATGTTTCATAATGAAATTTAATGCATTAGTCCAATAGTACATAAACATAATTTATAAATAAATATACATCATTCAAAGGTGCATGCACCAAATTTTTTTGTTAATAGTCTATGTGGTCAAAATGTTTGAAGGCCATTGGTGCAGAGGATTTATAACTTTGACTTTCCACATTTTAGAAGAGTAAGAAGGTGCTACATCAAGCATCCTAGTCCCAGTTGGAGGAAACAGACACTAAGAAACAAGAAAGATGGAGTAAAAGGAATACTATTTTTTGTTTCTTTTACATTTGAAAATTGACACAATCTAGAGTTTTAGAATAATCTAATGTGATTGACAGTAACAAGTGATGTCACACTATTAAAAAAATAACCTGAACATATTGCTAAGTTGCAAAACCTTTAATACTCCAACCTCACTCCTCTGCCCTTTAAAAAATGTCTCTTTCTATATTTTTTCCTTCCTTGGAGCATTTGCAGGTGCCATTCTTCACTCAGTTTCCTTTGCATTCATTCTTATGAAAAAAAAATGAAAACTGCAAAATACAAAAGCTCCACATTTAGATGTTCAAATGAAAGAATGAAATCTCCAACTCAGAAGAATATTGACAGCTCTGACAGATCCTGCTCTGACTTTAACAGTGGAAGACGGTTGCATGGAAACAATAACACTCAAAAATAACTTCTTTTGTAACAAAAATAATGAGGGTATGAATTGAAAGGATTTTAGGGCCCAAGCAAGTATCATGAACTATTATTTTGAAGTTTTGGACCTGACATTTTGTCGATTAATTTTCATTCTAAAAAATTCAAACTGAGCTCCAGTGAAACTTGCATCAGAGTTTTCTCATTTAAATTGAACATTGAATCTTATGATACTTTCCTTCTACAGTGACTATTTTAAAAAAAATGCTAACATATCCTTTCAAAGCCTACTTGGTTCTTCTGAGCCTGGATTCCTAAATCTTACTTTGTCCAATAAACAATTTATTTCTTCCACAATAACACTATACTAGGTCTCATTTTCTTCAACCTCTACTAGTTCAGACACTAGTTCAAAAGTGGTTCTAATATCCTCTTCTACCCAATTTTTGAAATACTAAAAAAAATGAACTATAACCTGATGTGATTTCATCTGCTAGATTCAGAGAATATAGACTCACAAAACATTTTAAAGACAATTTCAGTGCTGCATGAAGTGGACTTTCAATCAGATGTAGAAATGTGCATGTATCACCAGAACAATAAGCAAATTCAGTGAAATAGCAGATAAACTGGTTATTTGGCATAGACTAAACAAAAAAATTGTTATCTACTCTTCTTCCTTTCCCCACAGAATTTTCAAAATTTATGTTGATGGCATATTAAAGAAGTTTCAATTCTCAGGAAGTTTGAGATTAGCTAAAATGTGGACACTTTCTAGCTCTAGTGTAACTCTCTTTCTTATATCTATAAATAACTTTTTAATAAAATTTACCTTTTCATGAATTCTATTTATTTTCTCCCCATGAAAGCCTGTCTGGTATGCCCATCTCTCATTAATATTCATTGGAATTATTTAGCACTTTAATTTATTTTTCCTTTTTATTTCTCTCCTCTCCAAGCACATTGTTATATTTGGAGAACCTAAGATCCATTAATTTTGAGCCAGTCATATTCTATATCTCATTTCAAAACATCCACATAGCACTCTGTTATAAGATTTGGCCCAAGAACGTTACTTCTGAAATCATTTCCTGGTTATTTGTGATTGTAATGTGGGTGTTTGTATATTTATGCTTTATATGTGGAAAGGGTAAACAAGCTAGTCAGGCTGAATTTATTATATGGACAGTACAATATATTGCAACTAAAAGAAAGGAGCATGGAACTTGAAAAGGTTAGACCACAAAGTTTTGAAGGCCAGCTTCATTAGACAATTTACAATTTTCTAATAAATAAGGTTTATATTGTCACTGATACGAGAGTTCATTTGTTCTCATAGTTTTCTAAGAAAAGATTTCCCTCAGTATATGAAAAAATTTCCTCTCAAGTTCACAAACAAGGGAGAGAACATCTACACCTTGGGGAGGAAGGTTCCATGGAAGAAGATTACTTTAGCCAAGTGAGCAAATAAAATCACTGATTTTCTTTAGTCTCTTTTGCATCGTCTACAATTTAAAAAAAAATTGTGGCAAATTGAGAATAGTAGAATGGTTATAATTTTACATGGGTTTATATAAAACATATTTACAAGAGGTAGAAAGAATAGCTACTAACACCAAAAATCATGGAGAATTCTTTCTAAGTCAAAGCTATCGTGCTATTTGGGTCAAAACAACTTGGAAGAGTAAGAACTGTTGAATGTGAGAAATATGGAGATTTATGAAAAGACATGAAATGATGCAAAATGAAAATCAAAAACAGGAAAACCATATACACAAGGCCTCTAATAATGTGAAGGAAAGAGAAACAACTAAACAATCAAAACTGAATGACAAGAAATTTTAAATACCAAACAAAGACATATAAGAAGGAACCGTCCACTGTTTCTTTGCAGAGGTTACTGTGGGTAAGGGACAGTGCCTGTAGTCAGAAATTATTTTGATTAGTTTTACTGAAATACCCCCTTCCTCTCCTCTTTTCATTCTTTATTGTTGTCTTGGAGACAAAAAGACTTCCACATTGGAAAACGAAGTATAATAAAAACAGTAATTTTTTTCATAAAAAAATAGCAATAATGACTAACCACCTTCTTTCAATAATTTTAAGCTACTCCCTTAAAAAAATCATATGTACAACCTCACTATCCTCCAAATGATGTAATAAAGGCTACTCATCATGTAACACAACAATTCAATTCAGTTCAATTCCATTTAACCACCTCTATTAAGAACTATACAAATCAATTCATCTCATGTTTCTTGCTATCTGCCTTGTCACTGCTCCCTACTCCCCATCTAGATTGAATCTCATGCCTGAGTCATTGGAGAAGCTAATCCAGCTGCTGTGGAGCCAACCTATCCTGATTGGTGAATGACTGAGGGCAAATTCACCTATGAACACATTAGCATGGGGGGTGGGGAGGATGATATGCTACCTACAGGGGAAGGGGATTATGTGCTTTAGGATATAAAAAGCAGATTAAACCAACATAGAAATCATAGTGACAGAAGGAAAAAATATAGGAAAGATCACCCCGAAAGAAAGGGTTATAACAGTGAAAATTTTCATTAATTTTTATTGATGAAAAGAAACCAAAATAAAGCCAGAAATAAGAAGTCCAAAAGAAGAGTAAGTTAAACAGTAGATAATTTAGAACATATTACAGAGAAACTTTTCAGTGTACTAGAGGCTCTGAAAATGTAAACAGTAAATTTGGAACTCAAAAATACAGAAGTGAAGGAAAAATTAGCAGGAGAAAGGACAACTTTGAAAGAATATATAAATTACATATAAGACATAGCAAGTGACCCTGAACACAATAGAGAGATAATTATGCCTTGTACCACTTCTAGAACAAGAGAAGAATATGTTAAAAAGATATGAATTTAAAACTGAAAAAATAATACAAGAAACTTACTAGAATTTTTGAAAATAGATAGCAAAGTATTAATTCCTAGAATCAATAAAATGTCATATGAGAAAATGCCCCACGCTTAAAACTCAGAGGCATGTAGTAGGCAAGTTTCAGAATTCCAATAACAAATAACACATTTTGTAAGCAGTCAAGGGAAAGACCTCCAGATGTGAAGAAAAACAAATTTGGATAGTATTAATTTGCATCTACAAAAATAAGAGAAGAGTTAGAGTGCAATCATAGATTTAGAGCTGGAAGGAAATTTGGAGGTCATCAAACCCAACCCCATCAGTCATTATGAAGAAACTATGTACAAAATATCAGTCATAGAGTCAGGAAGTTTGAGTCTTGCTTAAGATACTAGCTGTATGACTCTGGGGCAAGTCATGTAATCTCTCTGGTCCATAGTTTGTGCATTTGTGTGTATGTGTGTGTACATGAGTATGGGCTTGCATGTGAACTTGTGTGTGTGTGTGTGTGTGATATCTAGGTCTGTCTTCCCCATGTTTGACAACTCTCTGTAATAAAAGTTTTCTTCAACATACAGATTGTCATGAGTACCATGCCTAAATGGAATAAATAGGAAGGGCAAAAATAATATTGAGTTTCTCATTAATCCAACTATCTGGTAAGCCATATGCTTACCCTGATTTATTTATGATTTGTTTAGAAGGATCCAGTGTGATTGAATGAAGTTCTTAACTTGGTTTCAAGAGAATACAACTATATTCTTTTCCAAGTTTCTTTACCAGATAACCCCTTTGATCCAGTTTTATGGTTACCTGTACCAGGGAATTTCTTGTTTGGATATTGCTGAAGCTTTGTATTTTGTCCATTCAACCAAGATGTTTAAGCCCCAATTCTACCTCTCCTTACCCCCTTGTCCATCCCTAGTGTCTTATAACATAAAGAAGGCACTAAGAGCAACTAAGCCAAGGCCATTCCACTGAAAAATATCAGATGAACTATTATTCTGCAATGATTTAAATTCCACGCAAAGAAAGTGGCAAGTGTTGTTATGCCAGGATTCAGATTACAATAGTCTAATGATATTAAAACAGGGAAGGAGTTAGGTTGGACACATTCAGAACTGGCAAGCATCATGAATCAGTTACACGAGTCTATGAGTAATTTCAGAATGGTTAGTTAAGACAACGAGGAGGATGCTACTATGATAAATGTAGGTAGACAATGGGGCAAAATAGTGAAAGCAAGGATGAGGCACCTATTGGTTCCTATTGGCAAAACAAAGGATCAGCAGATGAAGTAGAGGATATGGGAGGAAGAAAGAGTAAGAAACCCAAGCCAAAGTTAGTCAAACTAATCAGGAGATATAGATTCCAGAAATGGGTTACCAGTTAAAAAAAAAACCTCACTTGGCCTTGACAAGAATTACTTTATTTTTGACAAATTGGTACATCAAGGGATATGATAGATATAGAAATATCTCGATTTCAACAAAGACTCTCCTATTGTACTATCAGTTTCCTCATCTGTAAAATGGATAAATGATAGTACCTATTCCACAGGGTTGTTTTGAAGATCAAATAGATATATAAAGCACTTCATAATCTTTAAAGCATTATGTAAATGTTTATTATTATAATGTTATTGTTATTATACTCATTATTAAATGATCCTATTACAGTTAGGTGAGTTTGAATCTCTTTAAATGACCATAACCAAAGAGACTAATGTTAACCTAGAGAGTGATATAGTGGAGTTCTCAAGGATCTCTCCTTATCACTCTGCTGTTCAAAATATTTATCAATGATTTAGATGAAGTCAAATCCATAAGTGGCAATTCTGGCCAAAGGGACAAGCTTCGTTAAAAAAAAGAAAAGTGTAAGGGGGAAGGGATAGTCTTCACACTTCAGTACACATGCTTTTAGGGAAGAGATACTGGTGCCCAAAACCACAGAGACTGGTAAATAGACTCCCAGAACTTTGGTAAACAGAGACACTTGAATAATATGTAGCTACTACTGAAGGACATTTTCAAGGTGCAGAGAAAGCTGTGTGTGGCCAAGCCAGGAAGGAGCTCCCCAAGGAGGCTGCCATTAGAGCTTCCTGCTTTCACTATTTTTGCTAACTAGGTGCTAAGCTCATTTCCTCATACTGGGTAAATAAGTAGGAGCACAGTCTGCATACTCTAAATGTTGATGTCCTGCAGGCAAATACCTAGGCACCACACCCTCTGTATTGAGCTATCACTCTGGATGAAAATATTGATAGCATGGTTTTTAGATAAAAGAATGACAAAAAACTGGGAAGTATAATTAAGACAATTAATAACATCTCAAAATGTCTTGACAGGTCAGGAAAATGAACAGAATTCAGTAAGGTTAAATATAATAGGGATAAATGGAAAATCTTTTACTTGGGCTCAAATAATCAACTACATGAATACAGGATAGGAACAATAGAAAATAACCAATGTGATAAAAGATACTAATAACTAACATTTATTTGGTGCTTTAAGATTTAGGGTTTAGAAAACAGTTTATGGACATCTTCTCATTTGGTACTCACAATAATCATATGAAGTGGATCCTAGGGACAGTATTGTCCTATTTCACAAATGATGAAATTGAAGCTTAGAGAGGTTAAGTGACTTGCCTATATTCATATGACTAGTTAATGTTAGAGCTGGAATTTGAACCTACATTTTCCTGACACTGAGTCTAGAGCTTTATTATATCACACTGCCTCTGGGGATTTAATGAAGTGCGCACTCAATGTGAATCAAATCTGGGCATCACATCTAGGAAGGACATTGACAAACTGCAATGCCACTATAGGAGGGAGAAGAGAATAGAAAGAAGAGAAGAGACCATGACAAATGAGGTTCAGTTGAAGGAACCTATCATGTCAAGACTTAAACAGGAGATAAGAGAGCTGCCTTAAAATATTTCAAGTGCTATAATGCAGAAAGAGGGATGAAGCTTGTTATTCTTGGCCCCAGAGGTCAGAATTTGGAACATTGAATAGAAACTGCCTGAGCAGTTTTTAACTCCATAAGTAGTGGAGCAGCTGGGGCACCTCCTTACACGTGGGTCCCCAAAACCCACCCCCAATTTGAGTCACTCTGTGAATCAATATTCATTCAACACCATACTGCCTGAGCTCACACTCATGTGTTTACTTTTACCAATCAGCAGGAGCACACATTAAATAAAAACAAAGGACATTCAATCAACTAGCTTAGCAAGTAAAGCGACAATAAAATATGCTCCCATCTACGGAGGATAAGACATATTCTCCCACACTTTGCCACACCACCAGTGAGAAAGGGCAGATATGCAGAGAAGACATGTGACCTGGAAACACCTAATGAGGGTACAAATATAGAGGTACATATGACTGAGGCAGTCCATAGCTCTGATGCTGCAGAGCTGCTCTTGCTCTCTGAAAACATCAATGCAGTGATGTTTACTGAGTGATTTCTGCTGGTGAGGTCATTGTGCTTCTCTTGTATGTCTTATATAAGTATTGTGTTTCCACTGTCCGCTGGGCATTGGGCCATCTCTGCCATCTGCAACAGTTACTGCATGAAAAAAAGCACACTAACTATTGATGGAACCATGATTTGGTCTAACTATTCTAGTAAATATTTTGAAATAATATAAGAGGAAATAAACAGTTAAGGGAATAAGCATTTATTAAGCATTGACTATATACAAGGCAGGGGCAGATAGGTGGTACATTGGATAAAGTTCTGGGCTTGGAGTTGGGAAGACCTGAGTTCAAATCTGGCCTCAGACACTTACTAGCTGTGTGGCACCAGGTAAGTCACTTAACTCTGTTTGCCTCCATTTTCTCACCTGTAAAATGAGCTAGAGAAGGAAATGGCAAACCATTCCAGTATTTTTGCCAAGACAACCCCAAATGAGGTCACAAAGAGTTGGACAAAGTTGAAAATAACTAAACAACAATACTGTATAATGCACTGTGTTAAATGTTTTATAAATATCATCTCACTTAATCTGATTTGATACTTACCATAACCCTGTGAGATAAGCACTTTTGTTTTCCCAATTTTACAGTTGAAGAAACTGAGGTAGAAGGTTAGGTGACTTGCCCAGGTTCACAAGGCTAGTGTCAGAGGCTGAATTTGAATTCAGCTTTTCCTAATTCCAGGTCCAATGCTATATCCATTAAAAAAAAAGTACCTAAATTGCTCAACTGCTAATACTCTTTCATCCAGAAATGCTGATGCTGCACATATACTCCAAAGAAGTAATTAAAACATTCAAATATAATATTCATATATAACATATGTTGTTCAGTTGTTATTGAGTCATGCCCAACTCTTTATGATCCCATGTGGGGTTTTCTCAGCAACTATACTGGAGTGGTTTACCATTTTCTTTTTCAGCTCATTTTACAAATGAGGAAACTGAGGCAAATGGAGTTAAGTGACTTGCTTAGGGTTAAACAGCTAGTAAGTATCTGAGGTCAGATTTATATTCAGGAAGATGAGTCTTCCTTTCTCTAGGCCTGGCACTCTATCCACTGTGCTACCAAGCTGACCAATAACATATAGTAAATATTCATATATAATAACATTGTGACAAGCATAAAATTTTGAAAGAGTTTCTGTGTAATTAATAATTAATTTATTAACTAGGTCAGTTAATAATCAATAAATTGATGATCACTAGTCTCGATAGCCAAAGACAAAGACTGGAAGCCTTCATATGCTTTTAGAAAAAGGGGTGCCCCTGACAGATAAAAATCAACCCTGATTAGTGAACAATTAATAAGAAGATGGGCATTTAAATGAGGAGATGGGCCAGCTCCTCCTTCTAAGAACATAGTTTGATCAGACTCAGCCCCCTCTAGCAATGTAGACAAAAGAATCCATCTCTACCCAGACCACTCTGGTTGGTTCTCTCCTTCATGAGGGGGTTACCCTAAACTCCAATAGGGGAAGTACAAGAACATGAGCCCAATGCTTGGGGGCTGGAATTCACCTAGATTAGATTCTGTTTACACTGAACAAAAGAAAGTTCTCCTAATTGGTTGGGGTGGGCTCTCATCCAAGACCTCAGAGCACGTACCCCAAGGATTGGGCCAATCTCATCTATTGGACTTGTTCTTTAGAGAATAGCTGACTGGCCTACAGAGGCTGATCCCTGAATGAGGAATTGTTTTTTAAAGCCTGGATCCCAATTTAATAATCGCTTATTAATAAAATATAAAAAAATTTCAATATATATTAAAACATTAATAAGCATTTTGTGTAGTAGTAAAAAACTATTAAGTTATGTCCAGTGATTGGTGGATAGCTGAACAACTTATGATATAAGAGTGTGATAAAATACCATTGTTCTATTTTAAAAAAATAAAACAATAATTATGAAGAATTCAGAGGAAGATGGGGAAGACATAAACTGATGCCGAATAAAGCAAATTCATGAAAACAGTACACAAAAAATATTATTACTACTAATTTCTAACCTTTATACAAGAATCTTAAGGCTTACAAAGCATAGTTTTACATATTATATCATCTCATCATTCCTCACAGCAATCCTGTGAATAGGTACTATCATCCCCATTTTACAGATGAGGAAACTGAGAGTCAGGTTAAATGACTTTAAAAGGGTTACACTGCTAATAGATGTGGTTAGTCAAGATTCAAATGCAATCTTCCTGAGTCCAAATCTATAGCTTTCTCTGCAGCAACTCAGATGCTCAGGCACTCTCTGGGGTAAGACACTGGCAAACTTCTTTTCCATAATGTGGATAAATGAAAATAAGATGTTTGATCTAAGGATCAAAGGATTTAGAACTTGATAGGCCTTAGCTTAGAAGGCCAACAAATGGAGGTCTAGGATTGTTACCTTACCCAAGGTCACATTCATAGAATGTACATAGCAGATGCTAGATTGACACTCATGGCTACTGATACCAATCCAGAGTTCTTTTCACTCTGTCACACCCAATACGTTTATTTTTATTGTCTTTTTTGACTGTCTATATTTTGAAATAATAGCGCCACTGAGGTGCTTTTAGATTATAGATGCTTTTTATTTATTTAATTTTTTGTTGCTTTCAGTTGTTTTTAGTCTTTCTACTTAAAGATGAGTGATGCTACTAGATTGATTAATCCAGCGGAATCAAGATGTAATCAGTGATGAAATCAAGTGTGCTTGGAGTCCTCACAATTTTCAAAGCAGAAACAAAAATATATTTGCTACTCATTTGACTAGCTAAAGTAATTGCTGATTTTTTTTAGAACCCATAAAATATTTTACGTTGATTGGCCAAAGGGAAAGAACTGGTTCTGTGGTTATTACACTGGCTACTTCTATCAGAGATAGCATCATACCCTGGAAAGAGTATTGGTTCTAGAGCACACAGGTGTACTCAGAGGGTTGTGGGTACTGGCACACCCTGGGGCAGCACTCTCATAAAGAGGGGATTAATTAATAATAATGAAAATGACAGCTAAGTTTTATTTCGTGTTTTGAGGTTTGATCCTCAAAACAATGTTGCAAAATAGTTGCTGTTATTATCTCCATTTTATGAATAAGGAAACAGGCAAGTAAAAGTTAAATAACTTGTACAAAGTTACATAGCTGTGAGTAAGGCAAGATTTGAAATCAGGTTTTTCGGACTCAAGGTTCAGCACCCTCTCTACTGTGGCACCTAGGTGTCTCAATGATTAAGGATTTGTTAAGTTATCTCCTAAACACTGCCAATAATTTAAGTGTTTAATATGCACCACACCCCTGAAACAAGGGCTAAATGAGAATGAATATTGAACCCATACTTTATGCATATCCATCCTCCAAAGTTCAAATATTGACTAACATGTATTCCCTGTGTGACCTTAGGCAGGACATTCAAAGGTCCTGAATTAAAATTCTTTCTGAAAAAATAGTATTTTATTTTTCCAATTACATATAAAGACAATTTTTAACATTCATTTAAAAAAATTGAACTCCAAATTTTCTCCCTCTCTCCCTCACCTCCCCCCTCACTAAGATGGTAAGCAATTAGGTATAGGTTATATACTGCCTTCATATTCTGACTGACAATTAATAGGCAGGACACAACTTTCCTGTATCTTAGTTTCTTCATCTATAAAATGAAGGGATTGGTTTAGATCAGGCCTGCACAACATTCAGCCCACAAAAGGATTTCAAGTGTCTCTCAAAAAATGTAGAGGGTAGAGGTTGTAAAACAAGCCTGTACAGCATACCTCCCTCTGGGCGTAAATTGTGCAAACCTGATTTAGATGGTCAATGAGACCCCTTCCAGCTCTAAATCTATGTTCAGATCCTATTTGTGGAGATAAGGCTGAGTAAATTGGACAAGGAAGTGCATTCACCTTCTACAACCTCCTCTAACTTTCCCTCAAAGAATCACACCCCTACAATGTGCCAGGCCCTGATCTACCATGTTCTGCTTCTCCTAATGTGAATGGCTAATACTGCTTAGGAGGTACTCACATTTTAACAGGATCTTTGTAGAGACAATGCTGTCAGTTAAAGAGTGGATCTCTAAGGGTCTTCAGGACAGAGACCTTTTCAGGCAGCACACTTCCCATTTCACTGTCTATTTCCACTCTTCATGAGGTAGGCAATGCAGTGACCTGTTTACTCTGTAAGTATCTCTCAGGGGCTCAGATTTGTTCTTTGCACTCAGGTAACTTCCATTGTTTCCCAGTCCTGTTCTAAATGTAGAGCCTGTGATTTCCACATAGGATGTATCAGTTGACAAAACAAGTTCTTCTATTTCTAATGCAAATACTACATGGACTGACTTTCTGAGAGTTACGCTCGAATAGCTAGGGGATGTATGAAATAGAAAACAGTTCTGGGCAAATGAAAGAAAAAGCAGAAAAAAAGGAGGAAACACATTTATTTGGTTAAATGAAAATGATCAGTACTACTTTGTTGTATTTTAAAGATATTTAAAATGGAATAAAGATAGGTTTTATAAATAAGGACATCCACCCGGTACCACAGCCTCAGAGGATTGAGACATCATAAGTAATCATATCAGTTCCAATGTGACAAATGGAAGATAATGACTTCAAATGAATAATGAATATAAAAACAACAAACATTCCTGAAAATATTTTTTGTGTTAAAATGACATTTAACATTTATATTTAACAAATTAGAAGCCATGTTAAATACAGTAGCGAATAGAAGACTGACATTGGAGTCAGAAAGGCAAGAGACCAAATATTTAAATACTACCAAAACTGTGTTAGGACAATGAGGTGGTGCAATGGATAGAGTGGTAGACCAGGAATCAGGAAGATTCATCTTCCTGAGTTCAAATCTGGCCTCTAACATTTACTAGCTGTGTGACTTTAGGCAAGTCACTTAACATTGTATGCCTCAGTTTTCTCATCTCATCAGTAAAACAAGCTGGAGCAGGAAATGGCAAATGACTCCAGTATCTTCACCAAGAAAACCCCAAATGGTGTTACCCTGTGTTACCCTGAAAAAGGCACCTAATCCTTCAATGCTTCAAGCAACTTTCTAAGACTATAAGTTGCAGAACAATATTAATAGGACCTTCCTCCCCAGAAATTCTCCAAATCAATGAAATGAGGGGTTAGGATAAAAAATTAACGTAGCTCTATTTATTTTCAATGCTTGTGACAGTACATTGCCATACACATCCCAATTCCTTGTGATAGACCCTGAAATAATATATTCAAGGGGTGTGTGTATGTGTGTGTGTGTGTGTGTGTGTATACTCACATGTGTCTGTGTGTGTTTTGGACAGGACATGTGATTTTATTGGTACAGAGGACTCATTGTAATGTAACTCCTTCTACAAATATAAATCAACAAAGATTCTGAAATGTACAGTCTTAGAGATTTATTTGGGGACAATAACTGGTTCTAGGGCAGCTAGTTGGTACAGTGGATAGAGTACCAGGCCTTAAGTTAGGGAGACTCATTTTTGTGAGTTCAAGTCCAGCCTCACATGCTAGATGTGTCACTCTGGGCAAGTTATTTCACCCTATTTGCCTCAGTTTCCTCATTTGTAAAATGAGCTAGAAAAGGAAATGGCAAACCACTCCAGTATCTTTGCCAAGAAAACCCCAAATAGGGTCACAAAGAGTTGGACATGACTGAAACAACAATAATAATAGACCCTTGCTGAGGGTCACATAGCCAAAGACGAAGGACTTGAACCGAGGTCTTCCTAGCTCCCAGGACATCTTCCCACCCACTACACTGTGTATAGACTTGTTGCTGTTTTTGTTCTATATACACTCTTAAATTGATTATAGAAAGTGAAGCCACCTATATATATATATACATAGTCATTTCCTAAAAGAGGTTTTATTCTTGCTAGGATCTTTTTGATCCTTAATGGTAAAGTTTGTTATTGTTGTTGTTTTGTAGGCTGTCCAAGGTGCCAAGATAGGAAAGTTAAGCTTAATCCAAATCCCAAATATTGAGGACTGGAGGGAGTTGGGGACTAGAAATGTGTGAAATATAAAATGACTTCCTTATGGTTGGAGATACTCAAGAAGAAGTTAATGACTCTAATCAGCAATCAGGAGCACTAAACCAGATTCAACAGATTGCTCAGTTAGAGATGCAAACTGTCATAAATATAGAAGGCAGCTTGGTAAGCAATGGAAAAAAGAGTCTGTAGGAATAGCCATTTTGCAAGAGAAAAATGACCTCCCAGAAGTCGTTTATTTGAGACCTTTTTAATTGGTGTGCTGCCCTTTATGGAGAAGAAAAAAAAATACACAAATTGCTACCAAGATGCACAGTATTACAAACAACAATAATAACAGAAAAACTAAAAAAAACTAAAAGTCATATACACTAGTGCCTGAGAAGTAGTGACAATGGCCTCTATTAGTCTCTAGTCATTTTCTCTGTCTGTCCCTCATTCATAGAATGTTCTCTTCCCTCCTCATTTCTGCTTCCTGCCTTTCTTGATTTCCTTCAAATCTCATCTTCTACCAAAACAAACAAACAAACAAACAAATCACATTTCCCAATTCCTCTAGATTATAGCACCTTGCCTTTTTTAATTATTTCCTATCTTTACTGTATATAGGTTGTTTGTACATATCTGCTTGCTGTCCTCCCCATTAAACTGTGAACTCCGTGAGGGCAGTGACTTTTTTCCTCTCTCTCTTTTTTTTAAACCTCTAGGGCTTAACATGGTGCCTACCTGACACATACAGGTTTCTAACAAATGTTTATTGATGGACTGAGTAGACATATCCATTAGAATTAAGGATCTCATGGTGAAGAACAAGGCCCATGAAATTCTAGGCTCAGATTAAAAAAAAAGGCAAGATAATAGCAGAAACCAAATACCAGGCCAATACTTTGAAGACTTTAAAGAGAAGAAAGAATATTTAGCACTATCTTTAACTGAAGATTAGATTGACGCAGGCAATTTTCTGAAAGACTTCTTTTGACAGTGTCAAATAACAATGAAGAAAGATGACTGATATTAGAGACTAAGCTATTTATGTGTCAGTGTTAGAGAGAGGAAAGTTTTTAATTGCAATGGAATGCCCTCTGTCATTTGAAACAAGCTTGGAATTGCGCAGTTTCCAAATGATTAGACAGTAAACTAAAATTTTGGAAGGAACTTTCACCCCTGTCTAAAGAAATGAGCATAGTCCCTTTGGATTCTTTAGGTTCCTTCACTAAATGGAATTTTAAAAATTAAGAATTAGAAAAGTAAATTATACCTGAGATAAGGTAAGATGATAGAATAAATAGGTCAATTGGGCTGGAGGGTTTTTTTATGCCAGGGCAACTTAGACACCACACTAGAAACTTGAAAGGAATTTAGGGGTAAATTTTATGTTAATCAACAGCCAACCAAATTAGATATTGAAAAAGGTATCTGAGATGAAGCCATGCTAAGAGGAATCTATGGATGATGGCTGCCATACATTTAGCCTGGTAAGACAAGAAAAATTGGGGTTATGCAATGTTAATTTAGACAAAGTAATTGGAAAATATAACTATGGTTTCAGAGTCAAGTGGATATAAATATTACAAAACATGTCTCTCAATGATTTTTTGACTTTTTGAAAGGAAACCAGATTTTCTTTTATATTTGTTTGCTCTAATGATTAAATGAAACAACACTTCTTTTTCCAATTACTTTGCCCCAATGAATACTGCTTATTCTCATTTTTAAATAACCTACAAGGCTAAATGTACAACAATTATAATCCATAAATTCCCTTCAGTAAGCTGCTTCTGCTCAGATGCCTTTCCCAATGTCTTATTTTGTTGGTTCTCAATTAGAGAAGGTTCTTAAGTGGTGACTCTCTCAGTCTCTTTGAAATCACTCTGTTTGGCTCATCATCTTTGTCTTCTGCTGGAGGAAAAAAAAACAGCAACAAAACAAAAGTAAAAGCAAATGGACTTTAAAATCAGACCATCAAGATTGTGCCAAATCTCCTTTTAGGATTCACACAAGGTAGCATATCCAAACCCACTTGGAAACTAATCAAATTGATTTGTAATCTGCCTATGATTATGCTGTATTTTGCTACATCCTTTACTACCTTCTATTATTTCTCACCCACTCCCCCAGGCAGCCTCCTAAAGCAGCTAGTTTTATAAATTTATATATGTATATGCATATGTGATGTATATATGTATATGTATATATGTATATATATATATATATGTTTGCATATGTGGATGGGAACTAGACTTTCAATTTCATCAGTTAAAGACAACTACCTCCACCAATGAAGACTATCATTCTCCCTGCAACTTTAATTCTTTCTTTTATTAATTTATTTTGATTTATCAATAATCACTTCCATATGCTTTTGAGTTTAAAATTGCAACTTAAATTCTTATAAAATTGTCATTAGTATGACTTGCCCATGGTCCCATAACCATTATGTGTTAGAGGTGGGCTCAAAACCAGGTCTTTCCAGCACTTAAGTCAGTTCTCCATTAACTACATCACATTGCCTCTTTTACATATGACATTGAAGGGATATATAGAGAGAAGGGAAAGCATCCCAGGTATAGGAAATACCTTGAGGGAAGATTCCTTGACAGAAGATGTGTTAGGGAGACAGGAAGCAGTTCTGTTTGGCTAGATTATGTCATAGAATCTGTCAAGGAAATTAGCGTAAAAAAAAAAAAGTCTGACAAAAAGGTTGGACCTTCAGGGGACATTCTAGACATCCAAAAGAATTAAATCTACTATTCATAAAATCATTTATGTATCCTGCCTCACATTATGACAATCATTATCAACTGGCATTTTGGAAACTGTTGTGCACATGGCTCCATACTCCATCTGACAGCAAAAACAGGTTGTCATCACTCACCTTGAATTTCTGATTCAAACAAAATTCAAAGATAACTATAGCCCCAGGTGGTCTTAGTTCCTTCTTAGCTGCCATGACAAAAACAATTAAAATTAAAGAAACCATTGTACTACTAATAGCATAAGAAGGAATGTACATAGACAGAGAGTATGGGTATAAGGTGAATTTGAGGAAATGACATAAAAAATTGATGGATGAGAAAGAGGAGCATACTAGGTGAAGAAGGAAGGGAGAGGTAGAATGAGGTAAATTATTTCACATGAAGATGCATTACAAAACTATTACAGTGGAGAGAAAGATGGGAGGGTGGGCAATGGGCATTACTTGAACCTTACATCAGTATTGGCTCAAAGAGGGAATAATATGCACAATCAATTGGGTATAGAAATCTATGTTACAGGGGCAGCTAGGTGGTGCAATGGATAGAGCACTGGCCCTGAAGTCAGGAGGACCTGAGTTCAAATTCAGCCTCAGACACATAACACTTACTAGCTGTGTGACCCTGGGCAAGTCACTTAACCCCATTGTCTAGCCAAAAAAAAAATCTATGTTACCTGGTAGGAAAGTAGGAGGGAAGAAGATTAAGTAAAGGGTAAGGGAAAAAGATGACAGACCTGGGGAGGCAGTAGACAGAAATAAAACATTGTTGAGGAGGAAAAGGATGAAAAGATCAAGAGGACAAACAGGAGGAAAAATAGGATGGAGGAAAATACACAATTAGTAATCCTAACTGTGAACGTAAATACGACAAACTCTCCCATAAACTAGAAGCGGATAGCAAAGTGGATCAAAAGTCAGAATCCTACAATATGTAGTTTACAAGAAACACACTTGAAGCAGAGAAACAAACACAGAGTGAAGGTAAGGGGCTATAGCAGAATTTATTTCCTTCAGCTGAAATTAAAAAAAAAAGCAAGAGTAGAAATCCTGGTCTCAGACAAAGCAAAAGTAAAAATAGATATAATTAAAAGAGATAAGGAAGGAAACTACGTTTTGCTAAAAGGTACCATAGACCATGAAGTAATATTAATCTAAATATATATGTACCAAGTGGCATAGCATCCAAATTCTTAAAGGAGAAGTTAAGTGAGTTACAAGTTTATGACTCAACAAGAGGTTGAAAGCATTACAAAATACAAAATAGATAATTTTGATAATATTAAATTAAAAAGCTTTCGCACAAGCAAAACCAATGCAACCAAGATTAGAAGGAAAGCCAAAAGCTGGGAAACAATCTTTACAAGTGTCTCTGATAAAAGCCTCATTTCTCAAATGTATAGATAACTGAATTTATAAGAATGCAAACCATCCCCCAATGGATAAATGGTCAAAGGATATGAATAGACAGTTTTCAGACAAAGAAATAAAAGCTATCTATAGGCATATGGAGAAGTGCTCTAAGTCACTTTTGATTAGAGAAATGTGAAATAAAACAACTCTGAGGTACAATCTCACACCTATCAGATTGGCCTATATGATAAAAAAAAGAAAAATTATAAATGTTGGAGATAATGTGGGAAAATTTGGATGCTAATACACTGTTGGTAGAATTGTGAACTGATCCAACCATTCTGGAGCAATTTGGAACTGTGCACAAAGGGCAACAAAACTGTGCATACCCTTTGATTCAGCAATAACACTACTAGATGTGTATTCCAAAAAGATCATAAAAAAGGGAAAAGTACTTACAATGTGCAAAAATATTATGGTAGCTCTTTTTGTGGTGGCAAAATATTAGAAAGTGAGGGCATGCCCATCAATTGGGGAATGGCTGAACAAGCTATGGTATATAAATGTAATGGAATACTATTGTAAAATAAGAAATGATGAACAGGCAGATTTCAGAAAATCCTGAAAAGACATGTATGAACTAATGCAAAATGAAATGAGTAGAACCAGGAAGCATTGTACACAGTATCAGCAACATTGTGTGGTGACCAGCTATGAATGACTCACCTCTTCTCAGCAACACACAATGATCCAGGACGAGTACAAAGGACTCATGAAGGAAAATGCTATCCACATCCAGATAAAGAAGTTATACACTATGAATGCAAATTGAAGCATATTTCTTTCACTTACTTTATTCTTTTTTATGTTTTGTTTTTCCTTTTGATCTGTTTCTTCTTTTGCAATCATGATTAATATAAAAATATGTTTTACCTAATAGCACATGTACAACCTATATCAAATTTCCTGCCATTTTAGGAAAAGGGAAGGGGATGAAGGAGGGAGAAAAATTTGGTACTCAAAGTCTTGTAAAAATGAATGCTAACAATTGTCTTGAAATATAAGTGGGAAAATAAAATACTATTATTAAAAACACTGGAAAAATATTGGGAAAATCTCCTTAACTGCTTGTTCAGGGATGACAGAGGATGAAAGGTAAATTGGGGAGCAATGAAAACTTACTTTCAGTAACAACAGTTTCATACTGAGGCAATTCAACGGGGAAACTAGTTATAAACCATTAGCCAAGGTCTTCCTTCCTCCGTTTATAAAAAATTTCTCTGGTATCTCAGAGTTGGAAATGATTCTCCCCTCAGGAGCTACTCCCAAAGTACTCCCAAAGGAGAACTTTGTAGTATTATGTGTATTCTAATTTGCATTGTGTTTATCTGTGTACATGTCTTATGACCCCTACCAGACCATAAGCTTCTTGAAGGCAGAGTCCATGTCTTATTTATATTTGTATCTACTCCCCTCCAGTCTCTAACCTAGTATAGTGCACAGAGTAAATTCTTAATAAATGTTGAATTAGAGGTATAATTAGATCAGAGAAATAACATGTTTTAAACCATCGAATAGGATATTATAGACCTAAATTCAATTCTAGGCCCATGTGGACAGTGATAGATCAGTTATTAAATTTCATTATTTCATATATTTTTCATTTCGCAAAAACAAAGACATCTTTGTCATTGCACCCTAGGTACCATGGGACTTTTCCATTTGATTTGAAGCTGAAGCCTTCCAAATGTGTGACTTTCTCATTAGAATGTGAGCTCTTTGAGAACAGAAAATGCTTTACTTTTCTTTTTGTATCTTTGGTGCTTTGCACACAGTAAGTGCTTAATGTGTGCTTCATTCATGCATTGTAGGAACTATGAATGTAATTTTTTTTACTAAGTAACTGCTCCTTAAAAAAGATTGCTTTCTTTCTTTCTTTCTTTCTTTCTTTCTTTCTTTCTTTCTTTCTTTCTTTCTTTCTTTCTTTCTTTCTTTCTTTCTTTCTTTCTTT
>NW_020946557.1:14693744-14761865 GCF_900497805.2 Vombatus ursinus | reverse complement strand
TTTCTTTCTTTCTTTCTTTCTTTCTTTCTTTCTTTCTTTCTTTCTTTTTGTGGTAACTAGCACACTGCCAACACCTAGTAGGGGCATCATAAATGCTGGTTGGTGGACTGATTGGAAAGAAGAAAATTAACTAGATATTGTGAAGAGAATTGTTCACCTTTTAGACTGAATGATGATTCTCGATTATATGACACTTTAAAGGGCATACTTCACAGGCATCCTCTGAGGGAAATAATATAAATATCATTCCTACTGTACAGATGAAGAAACAGTCTTAGAGAAGTAAAATGGCTTGCCCATGATCACATACCTAATAATGCTGAAGAGCTAGGATAAGAAACCAAATCTCCCTACTCCTCCTTATTTAAGTCTTCCAGGACACTTTTATAAAACTATAAAACCTCAGAGTTGGAAAAGACATTGGAGATTGGAGACTACGTAGTCTAACCCACACCTGAACCAGGACTCCCTCTATAATATCACTCATAAGTAGCCATCTAGTCTCAGTTTAATGACCTCAGTCCACTGGTACATAAGACAACTACCCATAAATTGACCTTTAAGATTTAAGGGTTTAATGAGTGTCTCAAAACCAAGCAGCTTATTCCCTGGGAAGGTATATTCATTATTTGAGTTTCCGGGAGAAAGACATTATACTCACCTACTGAAATGCTTAACAGATGCTTGTTTGCTAACTGATTGATACTTTCATTGAAAAGACAGTCAGGTTTTTGTTTTTTAAAGGTATCAAGTGATCCAGTTTAGCATCAAAATCGTAATTTACCAAAACCTGAAAAAGACTCTTATGCCTTTTCAAAATAAGAAATGCATTATATACTCCATGACAGAAACATTCATAAGCTCTTTTTTATGGGAGGCTGAGAAAATAATGTTTTAAGCCAGCACAAAGATTTTTTTTTCTTTTTTTAAAACAACTAATTTGTGTGTATGTGTGTGTGTATGTGTTGTGTGTGTGTGTGTGTGTGTGTGTGTGTGTGTGTGTAGAAGGAATTGGCAAACTGAATAGCAGCAACAAATGTTTTGTTCTCATCCTCCTTTTCTCACATATACCTCATGAATGAGTTTGGGGAGAGGAACACTAATGAAGCACTATGTGAATGTTATTCTTTGGTGGTTCCAGTGTGGCACCTCCCTCTACTGAAGATAAAATATAAGCTTCTTGAGTGTTGAGTCTGTTTTTTGTGTCTTTACATCTCTAGAGACCAACACAATGCTATGCTCATAGTAGGTACCTAATGAATGACTACCGATTGGTAATAAACGATTAATTCTTCTGTTTTATAATTCTTGTATGTCACTCAGCTAGTATTTCTCAGATGCTGAACTTAAAATCTTCTTGATTAGTACTATAGAGCAAATTTAAAACTTATGTTTGACAATACTGACTGACATAAGGTTATTTTTCAGGTGGGGGGGCTTGTGGCACAGAGGAAATTTGGCATTAGCAATTGAATAGCCATTTTATTTAAGGCAGTTAGGTGTCACAGTAAATATGGCTGGGCTTAGAGTCAAAGATCTGTTTTGCAATCCTGTCTCAAACTTAATAAGTGTTTGATCCTGGGAAAGTCATTTAACCTCTTTTGGCCTCAGTTTCCTCTTTTATCCAATGGCCTCTAAGATAATATTTATAAAGCACTTAGCACAGTGCCTGGAACATAATACTTACTATATAGATGCTTATTCCCTTCCCTTTCTCTCTAAGGACCTTGCCAGCCCTAAATCAGTAATCTTGTGATTTTCAGACCTGGGAAAAATTGACTCTATTCTCTATTTTTATTTGCTTAGATGACTGACTATACAGAAAAGCTATTAAAGTATTTGATGAATTTAAATATTAAGTCCTATTTTCTCCGAAGATTAAAAATGCTTGAGTGGAATTGAATGAAAAAGGCTTTGGGATATAGAGTGGGAAGGAACTAATTGCCCTAGTATCAAATGCTGCCTATTTCAGGCCTCCTGGCCTGCATTTTTCTTCAGGGTGCTCTGATTCTTCTAGTAAACCAAACTGTGACACTAACCATTATCTGCAAGTAGTAAGAATGTGAGTCCCACTGGAGGTTTCCATATGTAGAGACTACAACACAGCTGGAGAATATTCATATTCTAGCAGAAAAAGCCAATAAGTTGAAGATAAAAAGGTTAGCTAACCTAAAGTTGTCTTGGTTAGGAGGATGAAAGTCATACATAGGTACTGTAAAGAACTTGGGACTGTCAAGACTTGAGAATTCAGGAATTGTTTATGAATTGTCAATGGCCTTTGAGCCTCCTTCTCCACCTCTATTATCAATCATTAGAATATTTCTCTATTCATTATCACCTTAACCTAGGTGGGAAGGTGAAATATAATCAGCTAATTTGGCAGATTAGCAGCCTTGATCATCTTGGAGGAGGAGGGCTAGAGAGAAGAAACTTGAAATTACTAAATAAAGTTAAGTTTGAGAATTACTTGTGAATATAACCCTTTTTTCACCTTCCCTCTGCCAGGATGGCTGCAAGAGATTTAAATTTTTTGCAAAATTCTTTATTGTATGTAAATGCTTAGAGTGCATGGATCCACCAGTATTATCTAGTACAGGGGTGGTGAACCTGAGGCCTCAAGGTCACATGTGGCCCTCTAGGTCCTTAAGTGAGGCCCTTTGAATCCAAACTTCCAGAAATAAATTCAAAAGCTGTAGGTTATTATTGTTATTATTTTCTTTCAGCATTTAACAGCCACTTACTCCCATCTGAAACTATTAACTTGAGGGAAAAGCTACAGGTTTTAGTGTCTGTACTGACAAATGTGACCTTACATAAATGAGTAGAGTCACCAAGGGGAGCTGGGACAGACAGGGACTCAAATTGGAGAGAATTACCTAGGTCTGTACTCCCCTTTGGCTCTGGTAGACAGCAAGGGACCCTCCCCAGCCCAAATAAGGAAGGGAAGAATGTACCCAGCATTGAGAGCACTAAGAATAAACCTGAGCTCCTGTGGATAAGGTTACTCTCAACACATTTTGTTTTCTGTGACACAGACCCCAAAGATCTGTAATTATCCTGGGATTGCTGTGGGGGTTTGCCTGCTTCTTCCTAGTTATTTTGCCTGTGTGTGAGCACGTGTGCATCTGTTTGTGCCTGTGATCTTTCTCTTTCTTGGCTTTGTTGTCCCCCTTTGGCATTGGAGATCTGGTGTGTGTGTGTGTGTGTGTGCTCCTGTGTGTGTGTGCTCCTGTGTGTGTGTGTGTGGCGGGGGGTCTCAGCACTGCCAAAAAAGATCTGCTGAGGAGTCCGAGGGAGGCAAGCAGGGCTATTTTTGTTCGAGGCTGATACTTTTTGCATGAGTTGAAGTCACCGCCTAGAAGAGGGCTCAGGTTGTTTCCGGGGGGAGAACTGTGCAGAAGAGACCCAAAGTTCATCGAAGGCCCAAGAAGCAGCTAGAACAGCAAGGAAAAAGCAGAGGCCCCCCACAAGTGAACAGTGCACCCTCTGGCTGAACCAGCTCAAGGACCCTGAAACATTCTTCAGACTGCCATCTTCACAGCACCTTTTTAAACTAACACTCACCCCTGCCACCATGACTGAGATCTCATCAGAAGGTACTGTAACCATTTTCTGACACAATTGTAGGGAAATCTCAAATTTGACAGATGCACTGGATAGATGTACGACAGATGGAAAGAGGTCCCTGCCATTTTCAGATTGGAATATACTGGATAGTGAATGTTGTCTGTGATTGTGTAGGGGGTTGGAACCTCAGGGGAGTTTGTCGTGGGGGTGAGATGGAAAGGGTTCTATATTGTGTTTGCTTTGTGTGGGGAACTGTTGAGGGCTGGCCAGTGGGCCTACTAGTTAAAAAACTTGTTGCCCCCAAGTTCTATTAATAGCTATGTATCTGTAATATGAGAGCAGATGACTGAGTATAAACCTGCCATGACAGTGGGTGGAGTTTGTGCTAAACTTAAACCATTAGGCTTAATACTTATCCTTTAAAATATCTTGTTTTTAAACACATACACGTGTATGTGCGTATACATATTTATGTACATACACACAGAGCTAATATGAAAATAGTATTTTACCCCCCTTTTTAATAGCTTGTCATATACAGAAACATATATGTATATACCTACATACATATGTGTATATACATATATGCAAAAGTCTTAGTGCAGTTTTAAACATTAATAGATTAAAAGGATTAATAGTTTAAAATTGTACTTAGGCTTTTGAAATACTTTGTCTATGTAGTCACATAAACATGAAGACATGCTTAGTCCAAAATGGTCTTGATATATTTTATATTCCTGTTGAACATTCAGTGGCATATTTTTATAGTAAGACAAAATTACTTTAGATCAATGAGAGAGAGAGAGAGAGAGAGAGAGAGAGAGAGAGAGAGAGACAACAACAGCTTAGTTTCCAAAAATTCAAATTCCCTGGCTACTGATAAAGAAGAAATCTGCTGAAGGAAAGAACTCACTCTATTCTTTAGAAAAAATGAGTACACATTTAATATAGCTTTTGAGTTTCAGAGTTTAGAGCTAATCTATCTATAATTTGCTTCTGGCAGAGGAAAACGAAACAGGTGGTACTTACTGCTAGACAGTTTCCAAATTGGAGTGTTGGCCAGAGAAGCTGGTGAAATAGGAGGTTTGTGGTCTTAGTTCTTTGTGAGGTTATTAAGCCAGGGTCAAATTTTCAGTTCCTTATTTTTCTTTGCAAGATTGTAGCTGGAAACTGTCATGAGAGTCCAAGAAATACTAATTTGGATTTTCAAAATGTTTTACACCTTGTAATTTAATAGATACCAGAATTTAGTCTTATTCAATCTAAATTTAAATCAATTTAAAATGAGGGGGCCGAATGTGAACAGTTTTGTATTTTTTGTTTTGTTTTGTTTTTCTATTGTTTGGACAATAACAAGGACTGGCATCTATATAGTAATTTGACATTTGCAAAATGCTTTGCATATATCATTTCATCTGAGCCTTAAAACAAACCTTTTTTTTAGTAACTATATACATTGTGATCCACATTTTATATATGAGGAAACTGAGGTTCAAAGGGTTTAAGTAACTCTCATGGTCATAAAGCTAGTATGTATATGAGGGGAGACTTGAACCCAGGTTTTCCTAACCTGAAGTCCAACATTTGGCAAGTGTTGGATAAATGCTTATTAACTGTTTGATATACCACTCACGTTCTATTTGGTTTATTCTTGGAGAAGGCTCTCCATGATAACCACAACTTCAGGCCTGTGCATGGTATTTAGAGACATGTGCTCTTAGTTCTCTACTTCTGAATAGTGTTGACCTTCAGCAGAATTATAATATCAAGTGGCTAAAATAAACCATTCCTTACTTGTACTTGGAGCAGGCTCAGTAGATCTTTGCATTTGTTTAAGGGAGTCTTCTGCAAATGAAGTCTTGGTGACATGCTAAAATGCTAGTTCCTACTGTCCCCAAGTGTAACATTTTAAGAGGACTGGGGACAATATCCTTCATTTTTGTATATGGTAAATACAGTAACCAACATTTAGAATTTAAATTTTTAAATGCCTCTCAGCCAGAACTCAGAATATTTCCTGTTACCTGACTACTCCAGCTTCATAAGATCTTAAAACCTCTGCATCATCATTTCCAGCTTTTTCTCTCTCCTTTTATGAGTTTCATTTCAGTGACAGTCAAATGCCATTCAGGCTGTCAGGTAAAGAGAGCTTGCCTCTGCAGATAGGTGCTGGAGTTAATCCATAAGGGTGTTCAAGGTGCCCTCTCCAACTATTAAGCTGTGTATTATAACACACTTTCTTGGGCATATCTGCTTAACTTAAACAATATGTCACACTTTGCTGGAGCTAAACTATTTATCAAATGGCCTTCTCCTTCATTTGTCACATATCAAAGAAAAGGATCATGGAATTTTAGAGCTGCGGGAGACCTCAGAGACAATCTAGTCTACGATGCCTGCCTCCTCAACCCTCACCTTTATTTCTGTATGAGAAAACAGGCCCAGAAAGATTGAGACTTGCCCATATTCCCACATAGAGTTAGTTTCAGAAGGCTGTTCAGACTTGTGCCACTAGTGCCAGAGATACTGGAAAACATTTAACTCTGTGCATAGCCCATGGCTTTCCCCCTCCAGCCCCTCTGTCTGTCTCTCTTCTCAGTTACTATCTCTACACAGATGACTACCAGATGAATATATCTAGCATTATTTTCTTTGCTGAGCTCCAGTTCCACATAACCAAATATCCAGTGGACAAGAACACTAGATATCACATCACCATCTCAAACTCAACATGTCAAAAACCAAACCAAAACAAAACAAAACTAAAAGCCCTCATCATGCCCTTCCCTCCTAAACCCACCACACTTCTGAGCTTCCCTAAATTTGTCAATAACTCCTATTCTTCCAAGTCACAAAAAGTTCACAACCTCAAAGTCATCATTCAATTCCTCACTCTCCCTCACCCAAGATATGCAACAAGCTGCCAAATTATGTAATGTCTACCTCCATGGCATCTCTCAATCTGTCCCTTTATGTACCTCTCAAATGGCTAAAACCTTAGGTCACCCATCCTTTGGCCTATTGTAATAGTCTCCTAATTAGTCATCCTGATTCAAATCTTCTCTCTCTCTCTCTCTCTCTCTCTCTCTCCCATTCCTGCTCCATAAGACTACTTAAATGATATTCCTAAAGCACGGGTCTGATTATGTCACTCTCCTGATCAATAAACTCCAGTGTCTTTCTGTTACCTCAAGGATCAAATACAAACTCCCTTAAAATTCTCACAATCAGTTTCCTATCCATTTTTAGACTTATATAATTGTTCCTTTCCTACACCACACTGGTCTTATTGTTATTTGCCATACATAGCATTTCATCTTCCTTCTTCATACTTTTGCATGAATAGGTGTGCCTTTCATACCTAGAATACTTTCTCCCTACCCTCAAGTTACACATCTTACATGAGACAAAATTTCCGGAACCACCCTCGTACTTATACTTCCCCAATAAAATTATCTTGTATATATTTATATATGTGAATGTTGCCTCCCTTAATAGAATGTAAACCATTAAAGGCAAGGACCATTTCATTTTTGTCTTTAAACCACTGGTACCTAGCAGATTGTCTGGAACATAATTAATAAATGCTAGTTAACTGATTGATTTGATTGACTTGCAAAACTTAGGTAACTTGTGAGCGGTTTGCAGGGACCTCCCTAAGGAGACAGGTTTGCTATATCCTTGATGTTGAATCTTCTGATATGATAATCAAGATCAGATCTCAGATTGTACCAGGCTCCCAAAAAATCTGGGATGAAAGACTGGAACATCTATCTAATGTCCTCTTATGGTTCTAACCCTATATTGACATATGCCATGAGATTTTGAACCGTTCTTCTTTGAAACATACCAGTTCTGCCTTCATTTTAGGATAAGCACCACTTTTAGTGACCGATTGAGGTGCTCCATTTTTTAGAGAATCTTACTGCAGAGCTGTATTCCTTCTAGATATTAGGTGAGCTGAATACCTGAGTGTCAATTTATTATTGACTTAAAGCTTACAAGGGAAAAGTTTTCAAATGTAAAAATCATGGAGTGAGACACATAGCAGGTCAATATTACTATCAAAGACAGTAATATATATATATATATATATATGTATGTATGTATTAAACATAACTTTGTGTTTACAGAATTGATAAAAGTGTACAGAAAATAACTTTTGATGATTGAATGGGAACTATTAAAAAGAATTTGAAAAATGATTATATGACTGTTACCAGTAGTCTCCCAGTTACATAATATGGATATTAATCATAGAATACTACACACTTAGAATAAATGGACCTAAAGGGTAATACAATAAGAAGATGTATGGTGGGTATAAAGAAGCTATAGAATAGTATAAAAAATTAAAATAAAAAGTGATATAAAAGATCATTTAGGACTCTCATAATAAGGGGGAAAGGAGATATACTGCTCAATAAGCAAGACTTCAGGATAACAGATAGAAGGTATGAAGAACAGCAAAATAAAGATGCCACCAAAGTTTCTAACCTGGAGAGCAAGTTTTATTGGTAGAAAGGGAGGGAATGGAAAATAATAAGTTTGGTTTTGAAAACATTGAGTTTAATGACACAGTAGAAATGAATATGTAGGCAATTAACGATATGGGAATACTAGAGGGTCAAGGGAAGATATAAAAAAACTTGAACATATTTGAATGTAGAAGGAAAAGAACCTGTGAAGAAAAAAAAAAGGATCATGAAATAATTCTAGTGCTATATTGGAGATAGCTTTTCTATTTACTGCTTATGAGAATTTGGGGAAATCATTTAAATCCTTTGGGTTCAGTTTCCTAATCTGGAAGGGAGTGGGTCAGACTAGTTAATATTTAAAATGTCTTCCATCTTTAAATACTTTAAACATTAGGTTATTACATTATAAATTGGTTGTCTTTATATTCCCATCACTCAGGGTAGTGCTTGAAAAAAGTTGCAACATTTGTTGATTAACTGAGACAGGGACTGAACTCCATTTCAATTCTTATTGATTAAGAGCAATGAGACTTTTTCCATCATTGTATCTGCAACACCTTATGCAGTTTTCTGCAGATATTTAGTATTTCGGTTAGTTTCAACATTCATTTAGTAAGCTCCCGCTATATTGGAAGCACTATGATAGATATTAGAGATATAGGTAAAAAACAAAACAGTTCCTATCTCAATGAGTTTGCATTCTACTGTTCAATGATTTTTGAATTGACTCTCATGGTAGGGACCCAATGAGTGATGAGTAAAATTGATTCTAAGAAACATTGAGGAACAGGCTGAAGTTAAACATCATAAATATCTATTGAACTAGTTGGACAGTTCTCCATCGTCTTCTTGGATAACTCTTTGAGTCTTCTCTTAGAATGCAAACTCTGTGAAGGCAGGGACAGTGTATTTGCCTTTCTTTATATCTGCAGTGCTTAGCACAGTGCCTGGCATATAGTAAGTACTTATTGACTGACTGATTGATTGAAGGTAACTAAGAGCGCAGGGATCAGGATTGGGTGTGGTAAGAGAAATGGGGGGGGGATGTCAGGTAAGAAAGTTGTGGTTAGAATTGGGGATGTTAGTTATATGTTGGAGATAAAGTTGATGATGAGGTTTGGGAGGAGACCACTCTTTTACATGGCCACCATAATGCAGAAGTCTGGAGATTGTAGATTCAAAGATGCAGTGAACCTTAGAAGCCATGCAATCCAACCCGTTCATTTAAAAAGTGAGAAAAATAAGGAAGAGAAAAGTTCAGTGACTTGCCAAGGTCATATGAGTAATATCTGACATGAGTCAGGTCCTCTTATTCCAAATTCAGTACTCTTTCCACCATAACACACTACCTCACAAGTGAAGTGAGACTTATAGTATTAAGTAAATGAGTCTGAGTGGAAGAATGTTAACTAGGTTCTGACGTCCTTTAGAAACAATGTATTGGGTTTTGAGAGGCAGTAGTTAACATCAGCAATAATTTGCAGAATGCCATGAGATCCACTTGATTAGCTGAGAGAAGGTGGTGGTCCATGGTACTAAGAAATGCTATTATGAAGTGAGGAAGAGGTCAATATATCATTTTGATAGGGGAAATGGAAAAAGGTTTAGTCTCTGTGGGAGACAGTAGTGGATGATGGGACTTCCTTCTTGGTTGATTTTCAGTGAGGGTAAATTAAGGGAGAAAAGAATTTAAAAATAGCTATAGTAAAAGAGGGGAATTTTACTTTGATAGGATGAGAATTTTATATGGAATAACAGGAGGGCAATATGCATCAAGGAAGGGGGGAAAACAGAAATAGATTGAATAGATTGAAAAGGTATAAGTATGATGCATAGGAGAGGAGATTAACATTGCTGATGTGGATACCAAGAATAATAGAAATATTAGGGTGGTTGACAAGATGGGGTACCTCTTAGAGATGGGAGGAAATGGAGTATTTGGGGAATATGATATTGTAATATAGGATGTAACAAATGTCAAATTAGATGAGGCTGCCTCACAGAAGATTAGGGATCTATAAAGGTACCCATACACACATACATACAGCAAATATACAGAGGTAGTTCAAGTCACAACTTAATGTTCAAAATGAAATTATAATGTACAATGTTCTTCCTTACTGAAAGGATGTGTATATGAGAATTTCTTAACAATAATTGCTCCCCCAGTGTAGAATAGGATGCCTCGGGTGGTGGAGAGTTGATCCTCCTTGGAGTTCAAGAAAGGTCTATATGACATCTAGCTGGGGGATTTCTTTCTGGTGTAGGTTGTAGGAGATGGCTACTGGTCAATCAGTCATCAAGCAATGACTAAGCACTTAATGAGTGCCAAATACTGTACTTAGTACTAAGGAAAGAAAGTAGGAAGGAAATAAATCATTCCTACTCTCAAGAAGCTTAAACCATAAGCTTTTTTAACTTTGGAATTTTGATTCTGTGAATATAGTTCTTTTAAGTGTTTGTCTTAGGTGAAAAATTGTAGGTAGGTAAAGAAGCTTAGTGTCCTAATAGATTAAAAAAATCTATTTACAAAACTGTCCCAGTTGATGACTGACTTTATTTCTTTGCTATTTGAGGGAACAATCCATGCCTAGTCCATGATGCACAATACTCAGTGAATAAAAACAAAAAATACATTTAGTTCACTTTAAAGTGTATTTTGCAAACTAAGCCTGGCCACATTCCACTGGGAAGCATCCTTTTTTGGTTTAAAAAAAAAATGTTTTGTAATAGCTCCCCTCCAAAGTTTGGTTGTATTTAAGCAAATGGTACAAATGGAAAATGTTTTTCTTATCAGCTTAAACATGTCTTAATTTTTCTATTTATTTTCAGTTATCATTGTGGTTGTAATTCTAAAATCGTGCTACTTTACAATGCTGGAATGAATTGAGGGTATTCAGCCATTATACTAAAGGCTTAAGGATCCTTGGAGACTTTAGGCCTCCAATGTTGTTCACATTAATGTTTAATCAGTTAACAATATTTAATACCAGAGAAGTATACAATAGTACAACCAGGCACTTTTAAAATCATTTCCATTGACATTTAAGTTGAATATATCAAGTTGAAAAGAGAAGGCATGACTTTCCAGTTTAGCTTGTAGCCTTAAAAATTCATTCAGTTGGAACTTAAAGGTAGCATCAACCAATTATTGTTTTTCTTTTTCAGACTAGAACAAGAATTCTTTGGGGACATTCTTATTGTGTGAAACTACATACATGCATTGTATGCAGCAACATATTTTAATAGAGCAAATAGGAGGGAAAGCTCCATTAGATGCTATGTCTTAAAGCAATCCAGTCATTTCTAGTTTGTGGATTTCCATCGTTAAAAACAATTCAAATTTGAAACCACAAAACAGAGTGATCTAACAATGACAACAGAGAGATATCACTCAAGAGTTAAAGAGCTATTCTCTTTGTTGCTTACTCTGGGTAATTAGATTAGCCTGGACACTACAGCACAAGGTAGGGTATAACTAGATACTTTCTTTTAGTGTCCTGTGAACATATTTTTCCCCAAAATGAGACTTATGCAGAAATAGATGAACTTCCTAGTCCAAGAGGACTGTATTTTCCCTCTTCAAAGAGATTTTAAAAGAATATCCTCGGCACACATGTAATGAATAAAGACCTGCTCTTCTCTCTCTCTATGCTGTTCTTCAAGCATCAAAAGCACCCCCATCTCTATGCCTGAAGTCAAGTTGTCAAAGGCACAATGAATCTAAGACTTTGTGAGATCCTTTGGTATGTAAATGAGCTGGCTCCCCCTATAATTCAAAGAGTAGATTTAGGTTGTAATTTCCTTTAAATATCAAAATCTGAACCCGGTTTAGACTGTTTGTTTATAATTTGGTTCTGCACAATTAGCCTGGTGTTGCAGAGAAGAAGAGTATTCTGTAAAATACCATTTTAACAAATACTAATGTAGATTAATTATAGAATTTGGATCTAGAAGAGATTTCAGAGATTATCTAGTCAGATATTTTATAAATGCAAATTCAAAACAGTCCAGAGTTACTGATTCTGACCCTTAGGGCTATGTTTTGACTTGGCAGGGAGCACATGAGACCTAAGAAAATGACACACCAATTCTATTTTTGGTCCTCTACTTACTTACTCACTTTGTCATTCTACCTGTCCCTGATATAAGGCATCCATCTGTTAAGAGAAAATAACTCATAGGTATTTATTGGACAATAGTAATAGTTCTCTCAGGGAGGGGCATGTGCTTGTGCATAATAAAGAATCAATGGACACAATATATTAAGACTTCCAAATTCCATTTCACAACTGAAAAAATATCTTTTTTAAAAAGATAAAATATAATTTATTACTTTAACTATGCAAGAGACACTTCTAGGGAAAAAGGGAGATAAAGATAAATATGATGTGATCCCTTTCTTCAAGGACTTTAAAATTTCACAGGAATAACTTCCTGAATATAAATAATTATAAAGCAAATTATACTATCATAAACACATAAGAAGGAATATAAAGTTTTGTGAGATTGGATAAGGGAGAAGTTCCTTTCAATTTTGACATTTCTGAGGTGAGAATCAAGGAAAACTTCATTGCTATAGAAGGATTTGATCTGATAGGTGGTGAAGAGAGGGGATTCAAAGGGTTGTGCAAAGGCACAAAGATATTAAAGTATGGATTTTACAGTTTAGATTAGAAAGAATGTAAACTAAATGAGTAGAGCAGCATGAGACAAGATTAGAAAAGTAGATTGGAACCAGATTGCAGAGGGCTTTAAACACCATCCAAAAACAAACAAAAAAATTGGATGTTTTTGAATAAGTAATGGGGAGCCATTGAAAGTTGTCTGTTCATGAGATCTTGAAATTGACTTATGAAAGGGGATGTTTATCTTGCAGCAGTATACAGAATGAATTTGAGGGTTGACAAGTTAGAGGCAGGGAGGCCTGGTCAGAGTTTTTTTATATAGAGTAGGCAAAGGGTAAAGAGGTCCTGAATGAGGGTAGTCAAAGTGATAATGATAAAGAGGGAATAGATATGAGAGAGATTATGAAGGTAGAATCAAAAGGATTTGGCAACCAGTTTAATTCAGTTCATTTGTCAAATGCCTAAATATACAGAATGCACTGGAAATACAAAGATGAAAATATTGTGGGAGTTTCCCGGTCTGAGTTCCTTGAGAACCTGAGAGAAATCAACCCACCAGCACATCTGCAGTTCAAAAAGTGAGTAGTCAGACAGGAAGGAAAAGAAATTTCTTAGTGCACTCAGGAGGAGTGCTCCCTGGCAGTTGCTCCAGCGTCTCAGGGTACAGATTAGGGTTTTCAATCACTTCAGTTAATGACATTCTGAGGCATAATGGAAATGAAGGAAGCCTGTAAACCCCGGGGTCACAGGAGTTGCTGAAGATCAGGTCTGTTACTGTGAGAAATGAATTACCTGGTGATTGGTTCTTATAATTTCCTATATTGGTAGGAAATCTCTAAGATAGTGGATGGTCCCTTTTAAAACAGAATCATTCTTGCTCATGCTGTTGTTGCCAGGAAGGAAACTGAGATTCTGCATTCACACATCCACATAGATCTTTTCCTTTGGTGCCCAGGTTATCTGAACTGAGGAGAAAATGTTTCCTCACAGTACTAGTGTTCATTTTTCTTCTCTACAAAACAGTGTATAGTCTCTGCTCTTAAATAGTTTGATAGGGAGGTAAAATGCACATATAAGAAATGATGAGCAGGCAGATTTCAGAAAAACCTAGACAGACTTACATGAACTGATTCAAATTGAAGTGAGCAGAACCAGGAGAACATTTTATACAGTAACAGCAACATTGTGCAATGATCAACTATGAATGATTTAGCTCTTCTCAGCAATACAATGATCCAAGACAATTCTAAAGGACTAATGATGGAAAATGCTATCCACTTCCAGAAAAAAAACAAAAACAAAAAAACTGATGGAGTCTGAATGCAGATCTGAGTATACCATTTTCATCTTCTTCATTTTTTTCATTTTTTTTCCTCCTGGTCTGTTTCTTCTTTAACAACATGACTAATATGGAAATATATTTTACATGATTGTGCATATATAACCTATGACAAATTGCTTACTGTTTTAGGGAGGTAGGAGGGGAAGGAAGGAGGGAGGGAGAAAAATTGGAACTCAAAATTTTTATAAAATAAATGTTTTTAATTGTCTTTACATGTAATTGGAAAAATAAAGCACTATTTAAAAAATAAATGCACAGAGCAATGAACATAGGTTATAATTTGTTAAGTACATAGGAAAGGTCCAGATGGAATGGTAAGATAAATTTCAGAAGGGAAATATAACAAATAACTTCTAAATTAAGATTACTTAAAGGAGGGGGCAGGGCAAGGAAAGGGGGCAGGGATAGCTTTATAGAAGGAAATTGCAACTGAGTTGAGCCTTGAAGAATTGAAGGATTTCACCAGGCCAGGGCAGTCAAGACTTTTAAGAATTGTAAATAAGTTAACATTGAAATGTTCTTGTTGTAATGTTACACTTATTTCTGGGTATTATTCCTCCTCACAGCTTTCCCATGCAGATAATTAATACTCCCCTTGTAACAATTGCAAAATAGTTGAGAAAAACTAAGAACAGACAGTTACTTCTGACAGTGCATTTATCTGTTGTGTCCTATCTTTATACCTACTTTCCATACCTGTAGTCGCCTACTTCTCTGCCCAAAGTGAAGAAGTACTCTATCTTTGGCGCACGGTTTTTGTTTATTTGTTTGTTTTTGTTTCTGTTTGCATAAATAAAAGTCTTCATGCTCTTTTCTGCAGTGGATTGTTAGTTTGCATTAACTATTACTGGAAAGGTGAATCAGTTCTGTCAGAAAAAAATGGTAATGTTCAAGATTCCATGGCCTAAAATTCCATGGGGCACAACAGCCCAGAAGAAATGAAAAGTTCTCTAGAATGTAATTGTGAAGACACAAAGAGAAACAGTTCCCAAACAGAAAATTTATCAAAAGCAATTATTATAGACACACAGGAAATTTCATCAGTCAATGTATACATTAAAGAAATATTTACAGAATAAGGAAACAAGGGCCTACAGTGGAGGCCTACAGAATTTAAAAAAAAAATGAGACACATGCCTGTAAGAATATTGGAAGGAGTGCTAAAGTTCAAAACAAACTGAGGATGGAGAGAAATGTTAAGAGCAATAAAAAGTTTTATTTTTCTATTACATTGCAGGAAAAGAGGATGGTCAGATAAGGTGTAGAATTTCTGTTTTACAGTTCAATAATAACAATGAAAATGAGTTGGAATGAAAACCCCTCCCCCCCTTTTTTTTGTTTTGTTTTTGATTCCAAAGAGAAATATTTTTTGACAGGAAAAGAAATAACAAAAATGGCTAGTAGAGAGTTGAAACCTAAAATAAGAGAGTGCCTACTTGTAGTCACCCTCAAAGAGTTCAGGTCACCAAGTCCAAGCTACTATCAGTGACTTTTTAAAGGTCATTGAGAATAAAAATCCAGGACAAAAAAGGTAAGAGAAGAGAATAAGAATTTCCATAGTGCCTACTATGTGCCTGGCACTGTACTAAGCCCTTTTAACAAATATTTCATTTGATCCTCACAACAACTTGCTGTTATTATCTCTGTCTTACAACTGAGGAAACTGAAGCTGACAGAAATTGAGTGACTTGCCCAGGATTGCATAGCTAGTAAATATCAGAGGCCAGATTTGAACTCAGGCCTATTCTGACTATAGGATCAACACTTTATCACCTCTAGGCAGGCAGTCAAATGTCTTGATTTCTGAAAAAGGGAAAATAATGTGATCTGGAAATTATGGGACAATAATCTTGAATTCAATACTTGGAAAAAAATCTAGAACTTTGCTAGGAAATTATTAATGAACATTTGAAATAGATGGTCATGAGCACAGAGAACCACCATGGCTTCATTAAGAATAAATTATGTCATAATAACCTCATTTTTGTGAGGAGGGTAGGATTACTAGATTGATAAAACCAGGTAATTCATCAAGTACAGTTTACATAGATTTTAAGAATATATTTTACAAAGTCTCTAATGTTCTTGTTTTGTACAAGAAAGAAAAACATTTGCTAGGTGAAAATACAGTTAGGTAGATTCAAAATGGGTTAAATAATTAAACCAAATAGTAGTCACTAATGGCTCCACATCAATACAGATGATGATTTCTACCAGCTTGCCTCCTTTACTATCAAGAAAAATTTCCTAAAACTAGATCTATACAGAATGGGCACCCCCAGAAGGTAATAAGTTCTCCCCCAATATAAATTTTCAAGGGAAAATTTCAAGAAGTTTCTCAGTTAAGTATGGACTGGATGACTTTTGAGGTACTTTCTAATATGGGGATTCTGTGAAGCTGATTATATCTCCCCAGGTGAACAATGAAAGGAAAAAAAAAACAATGATGATAACATTTTATGTTACATAATATCTTGTGTTTTCCTTCTAAAAATCCTAAAGAATTGATAGTAAAAAAGAATCTCCTTTTTACAGAAGAGGAATCTGAGGATCAGATATGTAAACTGACTTGGCCACATTTATGCAACTAGTAAATGGAACTTGGACTCTGATTTTATTAATCTAAATGTAGCTTTTTTTCCTATTATACCAGCTCAATTTAGAAAAAAATGACCTTGACCTTGTATATAATATTACATTAGTCACTGTCAGACAAATAAACTGTTGCATTCTGATCAGTTGAACTATTGGCTAGAGGTTAAACATTCTCATACTTATTGGTTCACAGAAGGAAGTATATTAATCACCAAAGTCAAGACAACAACATGATTAGACAGACTGGATATTGCCAAGTAGCAGAATAAGAGTTGAGACATAATACTTAGTACAAGGTCCTGAGGTACTTATGGACTGTCTATAAGATTGGAATAAAACTTGTGCTCAAAGGACTAACCTAGAAGGGGTTTCAGAGATGCATGGTTACTAACAGCAGCACTAGTCTGTGGGAAGAGTTGCCTTAAGAGCGGCAAATGTCTTCTGCTATCATTTTAGGTAGAGCAAAGCATGACTGCTTGATTGGTAGTGTCCTGAATTGAAAGTTTCTCAGCATTTAAAGAGTCACAGCTAGTCACTAAGAAGTTTTCCTTGCTGACAAACACATCATAAGGAGTGAATTTAAAGGACTTAGTGCAATACAGATTTATTTAATAACAACAGCTAACATTTATACAGCACTTTAAGGTTTGCAAAATGCTTTACCAATATTATTTCCTTTGATTCTTACAAGCACCCTAGGAGGTCAGTGCTATTATTATCCCCACTTACAAATGAGGAAACTGAGGCAAACAGAGGTTATGACTTCCATAGGGTCACACAACTAGCAAGTGTCTGAAGTCAGATTTGAAATTCAAGTCTTCTTGACCCTACATCCATCACTCTATCCTGATAGAGTGTAGCTCCCTCTTATTTAAAGTTGCCTCCTCACCTAAGGCAGATACCATTTTTATCAAAGAAACCTATTTTTAATAAATAGTTTGCTATTCATATGGCTATACTTTAAGTAAAGAAACAAAACCCTGTTAATTATATACAGGACACTGGGATGAGTGGGGATGGATGGGACACTGTCCCCTTGAGAAAAATCAGTGAAAAGTGATAGTTTATTTACTATGTCCTTAAGCTAATGAGCTAAGAAGTGACAGCATAATTTGAGTAGAGGCACAGATGGGAATAGCACTTGTGGGTAATCTGAAGGGTAGTACTTTTGAAAAATTACCTCATGTAATTTTACAGAAACTAAAACACAATCTTGAGAAGAGATTGAATTTCTTTTTCAGCTAGTATGGGAGCGCTCTGTGATGTGACATGGTGATTTTTGCATGTCTGCTCATTCCTCTGACAAAATTCTCTTCATCTCTCACAAAAGTTCACAGAAGAAATTGTGAGAAGAGCATATGCGTCTCTTTAGAGTTAGTCCTTATGTAACCCTAAGTTAGGAGCAAATGAGGAAAGAGGATATATTTATCACTAATAATAATGATTGGTTGTTGTTGTTCATTTGTTTTGGTCATGTCCAACTCTTCATGATCCTATTTTGGGTTTTCTTGGCAAAGATATTGGAGTGGTTTGTCATTTCCTTCTCCAGTTCATTTTACAGATGAGGAAACTGAGGCAAACAGGGTTAAGTGAGTTACCCAGGGTCACAAAGCTAATAAGTGTTTGAGGCTGGATTTGAACTCAGATATTCCTGACTCCAGGCCCAGTGCCTTATCCACTACACTGTTTAGCTGCCCACTGCTCCACTTAGCTACGCAGTAATAATAATAGAATAACATGTTAATAGAATAATAAAAATGATTAATATTAATAACTTCCATTTGCATAGTACTTCTAGGTTTATGTAAATTTTGCCATTTAAACTTGAAGTGGAGAACTGAGGCATCTGTTTGGCTAATGACAGCCCTAAAGATTCTCACATATTATCACATACTAAAGCACTTAGCTATTTAGTCTGTATTGCATATTATTTTGAGAAATTACATGTCATAATAAATAGAAAGCCAGCCTCAGAATCAGTAAGAATTAGGTCCAGTTCCTGCCTCTGACATATAATTATTGTGAGTCCATGGACAAATTACTTAACACCTCAGTTCTCTAGAGAAATCTCTAAGGTAATAAGTTGAAAAGATGAGAGTTTGCATTAGTAAAGGGAGTTACCTGAAGAGGAGTTCCCTGTGTTGCTAAAATCACAGGCCCAGTTTAACAAAATATCTTATTTTACATATGTACTTCCTACTTATAATTCATTTGCTTCATTTTGTAAATAAGAACTTTCTAATTTCATGCCATATTAATTGAGAGAAGACACCTTACTCTCTGTTTATTTTTATTTCAACACTAACATCTAGTAGAGTGCATTGCACATAGTAGGTATTCAATAAATCCTTATACCACATAAAACTGGAGAGGGAGGAGATATATGTGTTACTTATGTAAACATTACTATTTAAATCATCTGCATGTATGTGTAGAAAGATATAGATAACTATCTCTATCCCTATTACTATCCCTCTAGTATATCTATCTTTCTATCTCCCTCCAGTAGTATGGTCACAAACTGGAGGACTATGTCACTGGACTAAAGCTTTGGATTTGAGTCATCACTATATGGTCCATTAACTGTGTTGTGCTCTGTGGGTTTAAATGGAATAACTAATGCCAACCAAATGCTTTTCAAATACTCATCCTTGTTCTATATAGGGGAAACCAAACTGGGTCTTGTTCAAAGAGTATGGATAGAGCAGTATAAATTAACATTCTTACCAAGGACTAAGAAATACTGGAAATGGTTCAGAAAGTAACCTTTGTTTGAAAGTTCAACACAAAGATATAATTAATTAAATTAATTTAGGATTACTGTTATTAGTCTCCTATTAGAAGCAAACAGAAATCATGTCTGCTTATGAATATATTTGGAAGGTTACCACTCCAACATTAAATTTTCCTTTTGGTTTAAACATAAATCATAAATGTAATGATTCATCAGTGAAAAAATATAGACTTAAGTTTTCCAGTCTAAAACCAGTTAGGTAAACTTCAAAATAAAAGTATGATCTCCTTGACCTTAAATATGCACTTGTCCTACAAATCATCCATAGTACAATTCAATTAAAGAATTAACACCGCAAGTATGCACTTTGTCTTTAGATTCATAAGAGCATACAATAGTTATCCTCCACATCATGAGCTTATCTTCATTCTACTTTCCTGGAATGAAGGTCTGGAGATTGGAGCAAGACAAACAGGAAAAAAAAAAGGTTGGGCAGGTTGGGACAGAAGGCACATAGACACTGATATCAACTCAAAGTTAACATCCGTAATGGAGTTCGTCAATTTTTCCTCCCTCAAATGAACTCTATCAATGTTATTTTTTTTGTTTCCTATTTCCTTTTTTTTTAAATGATGTTTTATTATTTTTATTTTTCAAGTAAGGAGTATTTTTTTAATCTGTCCCTTCCACTACCTCCTCAATTAAGCAAATGCACAAAACTCCTAAAACCCTCACTATATATTTGCTTACTCCTGCAAAATAAATTCCCATATTAACCATATCTGAAAATGTATGTCACTTTTCTATATTTCAAGTTCATCCTTTCTCTGTTAGGAAGTTGGAGGTGTGTTTCATCCTTAATTTTTTGGATTTATCTTTTAACATTGTGCCGATTAGGGTTCTCCAGTATTTCAAAGTTGTTTTCTCCATATAGTTTATATCATTATTAAATTGTTGACCTAGTTCTACACACTTTTATCTGAGTCAGTTCATGCAGGTCTTCCCAGTTTCTCTGAGATTGTCCATTTCATTGTTTCTTATGACAAAATAGTATCTCGTGATGTGCATATTCTAATATTTGCTTAGTCATTCCCCAGTAGGTGAGCATACCTTTAGTTTACAGTTTGGAGCTACTACAAACAGAGCTGCTATGAATATTTTTGCACATATAGATCCGTTTCTTCTCTATTTAACTTCTTCAAGGTATAGGTTTAATATTGGCATAGGTAAAACATACATAATTTGGTATATTTTTGAGCATAATTATAAATTGCATTCCAGAATGGCTGAACCAATCCAGAGTTCCATCAGTATACCTATTTCCCCACAACCTCTCCAACATTATCATTTTTCTTTTTCTCATTTTTGCCCATCTGATTGAGATGAGGTAAAACCTCAGTTTCTTTAACTTGCATTTTTATAGTTACTAATGACAGAGCATTTTTCGTATGATCATTGACAGCTTGGATTTCTTCCTTTGAAAGGTGCTTATCCTTTGACCATTTACCTATTGGGGAATGGCTCTTATGCTTATAAATTTGAGTACTGATTCAATATTCCATTTTCCAGGTATTCCAAAAGTCTTAGTACAGTTTCTTAAAACTAAAGTGAAGCCTTTATCAGAGAAACTTGTTGCAGACTTTTTTTTTCCCAAGGTACTCTTCCCCTTTTAATTTTTAATACATTAGATTTGTTTATTCAAAAACTTTTAATATTTTATCCCATAAATTTTCTTTATTCCTTCTCTAGTCATACACTCTTCCCTTATCAATATATCAGAAAAAATATTTTCTTCTTTGTCCCCTCTATTTTTTAAAAAAGGTTCTCTTTTTAACAAAAACAATAGTCAGCATTTATATAACACTTCAAGATTTGCAAAGTACTTTACAAAGATTATCTCATTTGATCTTAACAACCACCATAGTAGGCAGACATTATTATCCCTATTTTACAGATGAGGAAACTAAAATGTAGAGAGCTTAGGTGACTTGTCCATAGTCGTCCAGGTTTATGTTGCCATTTGGAGTTTGGCATGGCATACAGTATGAGCTCTTGGTCTACATTTAATCTCTTCCAGACTAATGTCTTGTTTTCCCAACATGTTTTTTCCTGAAATAATGAATCCTTCCCCTAATAACTATGTTCCTTGATTTTTATCAAACACTATGTGAATGTTTGGTTGCTTCTCTGTATTATATACCTAATCTGTTCCACTCACTGATGATTTTTTTTAAATTGGTACCAAATAATTTTAATGACTACTGCTTTGTAATGCAATTTGAAACCTGACAGACTCGCTTCCTTCCCACTTTTGTTCATTATTACCCTTTAGATTCTTAACATTTTATTCTTCCATATGAATTGTGTTATTATTTTTCTAGTTCTATAAAATACTCTTTCAGATGTTTAATTTGTATAGTACTCTGGATAATACTCTCATTTTCATTAAATTGCTTTCATCTGCCCATTACCACCTAATGTTTCTCCAATTATTTGAGACTGTCTTTATTTCTACTAAAAAGTATTTTTTGTTAGATTCATATTGTCCCTCTCAACATTATTCCTGTAACAGTAACTCACATTTCTATAGCAATTTCAGGGTTAAAAGGCACTTTCCTTGCAATAACTCTATTGGGTAGTACAACTATCAATCATTACATACATTTTGTACATGAATAAACTGAAGCTCAGTGATTTGTCCAATATCACAAGACTGGTAAGTTAATTTGAACCCCAGACTCTTGATTCCAATCACACTTTTATCCCCATTCTGTAGCACACCACTTTACTGCCTACTAAAATGCCTTTTCAATAATAACATTCATTCAGTAGCATTCAGTAGTCATTAATTTCCTCCAAAGGGCAAAATACTGTCCCTAAGATCTGGGGTAGATGCAGTGTTTGGATAAAATGTAGATTCTGCCTTCATGGAGTTTGATAGAAGAGAGAAAGAAACTCTTTAATGAACCAACTGTGTAAGGATGCTTGGTATGTAAGGCATCAGGTCTATCAATTTATTTATTTATTTTTGGCAATTGGGGTTAAGCGACTTGACCAGGATCACACAGCTAGTAAGTGTCAAGTATCTGGTCTGAGGCCAGATTTGAACTTAGGTCCTCCTGACTCCAGGGCTGGTGCTCTATCCACTGTGCCACCTAGCTTCCCCCACCAATTTAATTTATCAAATATTTTTATACAGTGCTGTATGCTCAATCATCCCAGAATATATTTTTGTACACGCTATTTCCTTAATCAAAAAATAAATCAATAAGCCTTTACTAAATATATAGTACACGACTCTAGGGACACAAAGACAAAATGAAACCATCTTTTCCTTCAAGAAAACTACATTATTTTGGAAGGAGTCCTGTTTATGTACATATGTGTATATGTATATGTATATGTATATGTATATGTATATGTATATGTATATGTGTGTGTAAGTGTATATATATATGTGCATATATGTATATACATATGTATGTGTATATATGTGTGTATATACATACGTATATATGTATATATACAAACTAAATATGAGGAAATTTTTGGAGGGAGGCATATGTAACTTGGGATATCAGAAAAAGCTTCATTTAGAATGTGGCATTTAAGATGAGTTTTGTTGAAAATTAGGTATTCTAAGAATAAATGGCTGAATTTTTCCTAGTCAATATAATTTTAATTTCTTATCCTATCCTTTAATGTTTGTTCAACATTCTGGCCCTTACCTTTCACTAATTTTGCCCCATATTCCTTTACATGTATCTTACCAAAATGGTATGCATATTGCTTTGCATGTTGTATATTTTCAGTGAAAGCTTGCTAATGAGGAATAGAGACATCAAGAGAATTGATCTGACTTTTATAACTTACCTATCACATAGTAAAAGGCAAGAATACAATGGATTATTTTAAATAGATTTATGTTAGAATAACTCAGAGGATACAATAGGTCTTCTAACAATCAGGTACCATCTACCTTCAGTCAGGAACACATGTGGGCATAATTCATTTAAAATTACATTATTTATAATATTTGCAAAACACTTTTTTATGACAGTCCTCTACAGTGGGTAGTACATGTTTCATTCCTATATTATAGGTAAGGAAATTAAGTCTCAGTGAGGTCATATGATTTACCCATGGTCACACAGTTAGTAGAAGGTATATTATTACTATTATTTTCAAAGATTGATTTTTTCATTTTTTTTCATTTTTTAGAAGTCACTGGAGTTTCCCAAATAGGAAGATGATATGGTCAGACCCGTACTTTAGGAAGATTACTTCAATAGCTGAGTGGAGGATGGATTGGAGTGAGGAGATCTGAGGATCAGACATGATAGTTGAATCTATGGGTGTTGAGGAGATCACCAAGTGAAATAATATAGAGGGAGAAGATAGTAGGGCCCAGGTAAGAACTTTGGTGTGTGTCCACTGTTAGTAGATACAACTTAGATGAAAAACCAGTGAAGAAGACTGAGAAGGAATGGTCAGCCAGGTATGAGAAGAACTGAGAAAAACTGTGTCATAAACACCCAGAGAGAAGAGATTCTAAGTAGAAGAGGGCGCTTGACTGTGTCAAAGACTACACAGAAGTCAAGAAGGATGAGGATTGAGAAAAGGTCATTAGATTTGGTTGTTGTTGCTAGTTGTCCTTTGTACTTGAACCAAAATGACATCATGATGCTGGGGTCAATGTACGGTGTGTCCAACTGTGGATGATCATATCAATATGAGCTCAGAAGGTTCTACCACAGGTTGGGCACAAATGGTATATACTTTTGGTTTCTGTTTTAGACCATCCCTCCATTACGCCTACAGAAACAGATTTCCAATGTATCCCTACTTCGGTGTTCATTTAATTAGAGTGCGATGAGGTTGAAGAATTTGACATAAAACAGTGAGGGAAAGGTAATGAAAGTTGAGCAAATGAAAGTTGGTCAACAAAATTCACTAAGCACTTAGCTGCCAAACATTGCAGTAAGCACTAGGGAACTCAAAGAAAGGCAAAAACAGGCCCTATTCTCAGGAAACTGTTATATTAATACTAAAGGCAGACCAAAGCTTTTTTTTTTTCAAAGCAGAAATTCATTTTATTAACTGTTTTAGGGGGAAAGCTACTCTATCTACTCTTGATATAATTTTAGTTCTGACCAGTTGAACCAAAATCTCCTGCTCCATGTTCAGTGTCATCTAAGTCTTGGACTTCTTCAAGTTCTGGATAAAAAAAAAAAAACTGCTCACAAATTAGCTGTGCAATCCACTTACCTTTTTTTCACTTCAAATGTTTCTTTGCCAAAGTTAAATAGTACAACACCAACATTTCCTCTGTAATCTTTGTCTATGATGCCAGCTCCCACACCTATGAAATGTTTTGCAGCCAAGTCAGAATGGGGAACAACTCTACCATAAGACCCAGGAGGGAAAGAAATCTGAATGTCTGTTTTCACAAGGACTTTCTCCATGGCTAGTATTCTGTAATCATAGGCACTGCACAGGTCATAGCCTGCAACCCACACCTACCCCTTGCAGGGGGCCGTGCTGGACTCTGAAAGGCAGACAAAGCAGAGGCTCACGGGGCCCTCCTACTCGTGCTGCACAGGCCTGCCCACTTGCTGGGGCAGGTGGCTGCATGGGTCGCTTCAGAACAGGGCATGACTGCGGAGAGAGAACAAAAGAGACGCACAGGGCAGCAAGTCAATCACTCCCAGACCAAAGCTTTGAGGGTAACTTAGAGTTTCATAGTTGTGGAACTGAGATTTTAGAAAGAGCACTTATTTAACAGAAAAGACAGAGCAAACTAAAAGACAAGCTTGAGAAAGAGGTGTGTCACATCTAGGCAGGTAATAGGAAGAAAACAATCAAGAGGACACAGGGAAAAGAAGAGGGAGAAAATGTTATTGTATAAGCACATCTGGATATTTATACAAGTATGTACAATTCTATAAAAGTTTTCATTACACACACACGCACACACAGACACTAAATATCAGATAGCAATTAACACATATGATACTATAGAATAACTAGACTTGCTAGTATCTATATAAGGGCCACCAAGGTGGCACAATGGATAGAATGCTGGCCCTGGTGTCAGGAAGACTCATCTTACTGAGTTCAAATCCAGCCTCAGACACTTACTAGCCATGTGACCCTGGGCAAGTCACTTAATTCTGTTTGCTTCACATTTTCTCATCTGTAACACCAACTGGAGAAGAAAATGGCAAACCATTCCAACATCTTTACCACCAAAACCCCAAATGGAGTCACAAAGAGTCAGACACAACTGAGCAACAACCACATTTATCTAACGTTTAAGGCTTGCAAAGTACTTTTCATAGGTTATCTCATTTGACATTCCAAGCAATCCAATAGAGTAGGTGATAGGATCACCTCCATTTTACAGATAATTAAAAAAAATGAGGCTGGGAGTTAAGTAACTTGACCAGGGTCCCACAGCTAATAAACACCCCAGATGAAAGAAGAAATTAAAATGGAGAACTTACTGTCCTTTTTTTGGGGGGTGGGGCTCAAAGCACTACAAGACTACTTAGGCTGATTCATTTACTGTTTAATTTTTAAATTATATGAGCAAAATAATTAGATATCATCTGAGGAATTACATAAAATCTGGGAAGAACTAGATTAAAAAAAGATCATAGAACATATACCATAGAAATCATGTAGTCTCCCCTCCCCCTTATCTTATAGATGAAGAAAATGAGATTCCAAGAGTTAGTGACTTCCCCAAAGCTCTATAGGTATGTGTGTATGTATATGTACATATGTATGTATTTATGTATTTATGTATGTATGTATGTATAAATGACAGTCATGACTAGCATCCAAACATTCTTATTTTTAGTCAGGTAGTTAGGTGGCACAGTGGACAGACCAGTGCCCTGGAAATCCAGAAAATCAGAATTCCAATCTTGCCTCAGATATTTACTAGCTAGATGACCCTGTGTAAGTGACTTCAACTCTCTGAGCCTCAGTTTCCTTAAAATGGGGGTAACACCAACACTTTTCCAGTCCTTTTTTAAGGGTCAAATAAGACAACACAGGCAAAATACTTAAAAATTAAAGCTATTATTACTCCTGGTCTAGTGTCTTTTTTTTCCTTCCACTATACACAGATAGCTATTGTTCACAGATTTTCTCTGAGATCTATAAAATGTGTTAATATATTTTATTGGGAAATACAGTGTTATGGTTTCTTTTGAGGAAACTCAGAATCTTATTTGTAAAAAAAATAGAAACTTTATTTTTTATTATAGAAGATAAAATTTGTTTAAAATTTTTTTTTGCATAATCTTCTTTCCTGGACTATATCTCCTTCCCACTCAGGGTTTTGGAGGCTGTAGTCCTACTAAGTCACTCATGGAGCTCTTAAAAAAATAATTTCCACCTCTGCTGTATCAAGAAGGGCTGATGTACTCTTTAGTTACTCAAGGTAATTCATTCATTCATTCATTCATTCATTTACAATTTATTTATTTTAATTTATTTACTAAAGGTAATTCTTTTATTCTAACATAGATGTCCAAGGGCTTCTTACTCTTGATAATTCCATGTGTTTGTGGCTCTTGAAGCCTTCTGGTCAAGGTCCTTGTAGTCTCTTCCTTCAGCAGAAGCAGCTCTGCATTTCCTAATGATTATAGGTGACATTTATGGCATTTTTTAAGGTTTACAAGAACACATTCTCATAACAACCTTATGAAATAGATTTTGCATTTTACATTTTATGGATCCTGGGAGTAGATGTTTTCTAAGGGTCCATCAAGCTCCATCAAAATATATATCAAATATATATCAAGTCTTTAAATGATGCTTTACAGCTCTAGTGGGCTGCCCACAATATTAGCTATAGTAGTACCATTTGTGTTGTTCAGTTGATTCAGTCATGTCCAACTCTTTGTGTCCCCATTTACAATTACTGTCCATGAGATTTTTTTTGGAAAAGATATTCTAGTGGTGTACAATTTTCTTTTCCAATCAATTAAGGTAAACAGAAGTTAAGTGATTTCCTTGATTCACACAGCTAGTAAGTATCTGAGGCCAGATTTGAACTCAGGTCTTTGTGACTATCTGTTGAGCCACCTAGCTGCTTCCAGTCTTACCAGTAGTAATGACTTGATTAGACGGTTATTTCAGAGGATGGTTTCTCCAAAAACAGCTATTTAGAACCCTGTGAGGCAGTGGGATCTAATGCAAAGAGAATTTGCTTTAGGGCACATGGCCTGCAGGTCTCCTGCAGCCCACAATACCCTGATACAGCCAGAACCAAATTAAAATGTAATTGGGAAATATTTAACAAAATAAATTAAAAATACAATAACATTTAGATAATATTGCATTTTAAAACTAAGTCAAGATGCAGCCCACAAGGGATCTTTATGTATGGAACAGTGTTACCCCTTTCTATTTGAGCTTGCAAATACTGCTGTGGTCAGAGACCCTGAATTCATATCCTGACCCTGATGCTTACTGTTTGTCTAATGTTAAGCAAATTATTAAATCTCCTTGGCCTTCAATTTTCCTAATTGAAAAATGGAGGTGGGGGTGGAGTGGAGCCAAGATGTCAGAGTAAAAGCAGTGACTTGTTTGAGCTCTCCCCCAAACCCCTCCAAATACCTGTAAAAATGGCTCTAGACAAATTCTGGAGCAGTAGAACCCACAAAAAGAGTGAAAAAAATTTCCAGCCCAGGACAACCTGGATGGTTGATGGGAAAAGTCTTCTGTGCCTGGCTAGGGCAGGAGCACAGGTCTGCAGGTGCCGCAGGCAAAGATGGGACCCCAGTGAACCTGGAGCAGACTTCAGGGGACTGAATCACTGGCAGCTGTGGTGGTTTCCAGACTTCTCAACCCATAAATTCCAAAGACAACTTAAGAAGGTCAGTAGGAAAGGTCTGTAGGGCTTGGGTGAGAGAGGAGTGCAATCTGGCCCCAGCCCTGGAGCAACCCTGGGGATGCAATAGCTGCTGCTTCCAGAGCTTTTGGCCCACAGAAAATGGAGGAATCTAGTGGCTTTGAGTGTACCTTTGCTGGCTCTGAGGCAGGATTCTCTTGCTTTGCCTATGCTTGCATCTGGGTCCCTGTCCTGGGTGGCAGTCCTGGGGCAAGGAAGAGTGCTGGTGTGGTGGAACTTGTGGCAGCAGTGGAGAGGGAATCCTTCTCACAGTTCCAATGCAGAAAAGAATGCTTGTGGTTACTCATAGACCACAACACAGGCCAGGAAAGGAGTAAACACCTCTCCTTTGATCATACCACCTTGGAAGAACTGAAAATGTATAGGTCCCTAGAAGTATCTCTGAAAACAGTTGCACAAAACTCCTAAAGCCTGGGACAGTACATTCTTCACATTGGAAGCAGAGTCCTACCTTAACAAAGATTTAAAAAGTCAAGTAATTGGCTAGAAACATGAGCAAACAGTGGGAAAAAAACTCAGACTATAGAATCTTACTTTGGTGACAAAGAAAATCTAAACATACAACCAAAAGCAGACAACAAAGTCAAAGCTCCTACATCCAAAGCCTCCAAGAAAAATCTGAATTGGTCTCAGGCCATGGAAGAACTCAAAAAGGATTTTGAAAAGCAAATAAAAGAAGCAGAAGAAAAATTGGGAAGAGAAATCAGAGTGATGCAAGAAAATCATGAAAAACGAGTCAACTGCTTGCTAAAGGAGACCCCAAAAAAATACTAAGAAAATAACACCTTAAAAAATAGAGGTCCAAAAAGGCAATGAAAAGGATGCCTTAAAAAGCAGAATTGGCCAAATAGAAATGGAGGTCCAAAAGCTCACTAAAGAAAATAATTCCTTAAAAACTAGAATGGAGCAAATGGAAGCTAATGACTCTATGAGAAATCAAGAAATTATAAAACAAAACCAAAAGAATGAAACAAAAAATAGAAGACAATGTGAAATATCTCATTGGAAAAATAACTGACCTGGAAAATAGAGCCAGGAGAGATAATTTGAAGAATTATTGAACTACCTGAAAGCCTTGATCAAAAAAAGAGCCTAGAGAGGCAGCTAGGTGGTACAGTGGATAGAGCACTGGCCTTGGAGTCAGGGGGACCTGAGTTTGAATGAGGCCTAAGACACATGATACTTAGTAACTTTGTGACCCTAGGCAAGTCACTTAACTCTGATTGCCTCACCAAAAAACAAAAAGGGGGGGAGCGAGGGCTAGACATAATCTTTCAAGGAAAACTGCCCTGATATTCTGGAACCAGAGGGTAAAATAGAAATTGAAAGATTTCACTGATCATCTCCTGAAAGATATCCCAAAAGGAAAATTCCTAGGAATATTATAGCCAAATTCCAGAGTTCCCAGATCAAGGGGAAAATATTGCAAGCAGCTACAAAGAAACAATTCAAGTATTATGGAAACACAATCAGGATAAGCTAAGATTTAGCAGCTTCTACATTAAGGGATTGGACGGCTTGGAATATGATATTCCAGAAGTCAAAGGAGCTAGGATTAAAACCAAGAATCAACTACCCAGCAAAATGTAGTATAATCCTTCAGGGGAAAAATGGAAATTCCATGTCCCTCTAGGCTCTTTTTTTGATCAGGGCTTTCAGGGAGTCCAATAAATTTTTAAATCATCTCTTGAATCTATTTTCCAGGTCAGTTATTTTTCCAATGAGATATTTCACATTTTCTTAATTTTTTTTCATTCTTTTGGTTTTCTTTTATAATTTCTTGATTTCTCATAGAGTCATTAGCTTCCTTTTGTTCCATTCTTGATGAAAAGACCAGAGCTGAATAGAAAATTTGACTTTCAAATATAAGACTCAAGAAAATCATGAAAAAGTATCCACTATCCACTGGACCACCTAGCTGTGATATAGCAGAAGACATATTGGCACAAGCAGCAGAGTCTTTAGTTTGACTCCTTCCTATGACACTTACCACCTTTGTGATGTGGGACGAGTCACTTAACATCCTTAACTTCCATTTCCTCATCTGTAAAATGAAGAGCTTGGATTTCAATGAACTCCAAGTTTTCTTCCAGCTCAAAATCTATGACCAATGCAAATCTTTTTTGTTTTTGTTTTTGTTTTTTCAGCCAAAGATAAGGTTTATTAAAGATCTGTCATACTAGCCAGACTTGAGGAATCTGAGAGTCTGTGAGGTATTGGCTAGATTCTAAGAATCTAAGTAGTAGCTAGATTTTAAGAATCTAAGCATGTGGCTAGATTGTAAGAATCAGAGCCCCTTAATGGAGACAAGATGGACCTTATATACAGAAAGACTATGGGAGGGATCTAGGAGTGACCAAGTAGTCTATGAGGTAATAGACCTCCAGGGACCTGGACCATGTGGCAGAGGGAGAATGGAACCTAGATAGGATTAAGGTTGAGAAGTGGCCTGGGTCCATAGGGAGGTAAGACAATGGAGGGCTAAGCTAGGCTAAGGGTAACAGAGAACTGGGAGATTGGGTGTAACCACCATGAGAGGCCAGTTGATGGGATTATAGCCAGGTGAAAGAGATTTGGTCATGTGGGAAAGTCCAGGGTTTTTCCTTTTTGGGGTCTAGATCCCATCCTCATTATTCCCCCCTCAAACAAATGGGACCTAAATTCTTTTGGTGTAAGGGGCTAAGGTCTCAGCTTCTGAAACTGCTTCCTGCTGGCAAGGGACGTAGAGCTGTCCCTACTTCAAGGGGGTCCCATAGAGGAGGTTGACTGGAACTGAGCACAGGCTGCATCCAGGGAACAATGGGAAGACATTGGCTGTCTCTCAAATCTGCTGTTTGCTACCAACTGTAGGTGAATGGGCTGTAGTCTGGAAGACACAAATCTGACAGAAAAGACTGCTGGGCCCAAATGACAGGATGAAACATCCTTAGCTCTGTTTGGATTCAGATAATTCAGCTTTCCAACCATGCAGTATCAAATCCACCTCATAGCCAGACTCAGGAATAGCCAAGTGAGTAACATTCCCTTCCAGTCACAGCTAGTGAAGAGCTTGGTATTAGGCAGTTTTTGTGCAGGGAATCATATGATGAGAACTAGAGGTTTAGGAGTACTGGGACCCTAGGATCCTGACATGCGGGTCCTGCCTTGATGAAGTCTAGAGCTTTAGGGGTGCTGGGACCCCAAGATCACAAGATACAGGTCCTGCCTGAAAGAATTTGACCCAAGCCTTCTTTCAGCCAAAGACAAGGTTTATTAAAGATCTGCCATATTAGCCAGACTCTTGAGGAATCTGAGAGTCTGTGAGGTATTGGCTAGATTCTAAGAATCTGAGCAGTGACTAGATTTTAAGAATCTAAGCATGTGGCTAAATTATAAGAATCAGAGCTGATCAATGCAACTCTTAAAAAGTTCATAACAGCACTTTATTATGTTAAAAAAAACTGAAAACAAAGTAAGTAAATAAAAACAAAGGATAATAACTAAACAAATTGTATAGATGTAATGGAATATTCTTCCACCTAAGAAGACCAAATGTGAGGTGGAGAAACATGGGAAGATGTGTATAAACTGACACAGGGCAAAGAAAACAGAACCAACAGAACAAGAAACACAATGACCACAACAATTATAAAGGAAAACAATACTAAAAGAAATCAGAATTCAGATGAATGCCATGACAAATCTTGATTCTATAGGACTGACAACTAAATTTACTCCCCATCTCTAAGGCTACACAAGGTTGCAACCCACCATTTAAGAAGCAATGGATAGTGGAAAAAATCCCATATTTGGAAACAGAAGGATCAACGTGCCAATCCTTGCTATCTTATTTAATATATTGGTGAAGTTGAGCAAATCAAATAACGTGCTTTAACTTGCTTTATCTCTAAAATGAGGTGATTGGATTTATTGACCTCTAATGCCCATTTGAGATTTATAATAGCCAATAGTAACTAACATTTATGTAGCATTTACAGTGTGCCAGGCACTGCACTAAGCACTTCATGAAAATCATCTCATTCAGTCCTCATAATAACCTTGGGATGTAAGTGCTGTTATTATCCCAATTTTGCAGATGAGGAAACTGAGGCAAACAGAGGTTAAATGACTTGCCCAGAGTTGCATAGATACCAAGAGTCTGAGGCTGGATTTGAACTCAGGTCATCCTGACTCCAGGTCCAGATCTCTCTCCATTGTGCCACTTATCATTGTCATTGTCATTATCATCATCATCTTAATCATCATCATCATTATCAAAGCAAGCTTGTGTAACACCGTGTAGAAATAGGCTTCTGTCTCTTCCTGTATTCTCTTTCACTGTATATGGAGACAGGAAGGAAGCCCTTTTATGAATATCCCTTTGGTATTTCTCATTTCTCCCCAAAATGATCTTCCTATAATCCTGCAATGTAGAGTTCCTCTTTTGCTTCTAGTTCTAATTGATTGCATACCATAAGATTGTAGATGTAGGGTTAGAAGGAATAAGAAAACTAAGGCTCCAGATGGTTTAGTGACTTGCCTAAGCTCACACAGTCAGCAGGATCAAAGCAGGATCAGAACTCACACTTTCTGACTACAGTCAATGGTCTTTTCACTGTACCACCCAATCCCCTCATTTAATAATTTATTACTTGGTCATTGATTGATTTTAGAGTTGAGGAGACTAAAAATTTGGGAGATTAAATTACTCACCTAAGGTTGTATAGCAAAAATCCCAAATGATTCATTTAGAATCTGTAGCTCATAGGGCCATATGTAAAAATCAAGCCTTAGCATCAACCCTGGGCAAGACAAATATTAAACTCTAGTAGTGACACTAGGTCAAAAGATGAACATCTTTTTATGATCATACTTTATCTTTAATAAAAGCAAGTTACATAAGAGAGGAATAGCATTATTACTTACCATGCATGAGACTGAAATGTAGCTGCATACTCTGGTGCTTTATTCAGAATTAAAGTGCTTATGGTCTTGTGTGCTTCAGAACATTGATTTGGAGTGGACTTATGTTCTTGAGGAAAGATGGTGTCTTGAAATTTTTTTTCCTTGAAAACCTCTTCCTTTAGAATAACTGGCTGATTTGGATAAAACCAAACTTTTTAGTTTGAGTTCTAGAAGGATCCAGTAATACAAAGAATTATGGAAGTCTAAAGATATAGGAGGTTTTTAGCCTGAGGTAGTAAAATATCATGAATTAAGCCAAAGCACATAAAGATAAAGTAGAAAGTTGGTTATTTTCAAAGTATCATCTAAAACCCATCATTGTTCCTTCCAAGAGACAACATTCAAAATAATGGGATGCCAAAGGTTCCTCCCAAGTCATATACTCACTGTATGTAAAATTTCACATCAATCTCACCTGAGTAGCTTTCAATGCCATAACACTTAAAGAGGAATTTTATCACCTTTTCAGAATATTGCTGTGAGTGTTTATGATGACTTAAAATTCTGTAGGGATTCAGAGAGGTGTAAAATGAGTTAGCCTGAATCATTTAACACTTTTAAAATCATCATTTATTAATTAATATACACTGAATCCCCATTGAGTGTTTTGCATTGTGCTAGACACATTTAAATCACTTTGGAGTTATATTTCTTTGTAAATAAGCTGTTTACTTTTAAAATAAAATCCAAAATTCTGGTATAAACACACACCTACACACAATCACATATATAAACATTTGCTGTCTTCCAAACCTAATATAAACACTATTATTTACTTGCATGTAATAATTGATTAGTACTAATAATCACATTAATTAATTGATTAGTCTGAAACATAATGATAAATTTGGAAGGCTGCAAGAAAAGCAAGAAGTTTTGAATAAACATTAAGATAATTAAGATTAGTTCAAAAATAAACTTTCAGAGAAATAAATTTTCAGGCATCTGTTCTGACTAAAAATCTATACATTTGGCTCAGCTTAAATGAGAAATATTTCCTGGTGTACACACAGGTCAGATTTTTTTTCTTTTTTCTTTTTTTGGTTTTTGCTTACACAGGCTCTGGGATCACTTGGCATTTCCTGATTCATGAGTCTGTTTTCTAGTCCTCCTGGCACATTTTGTGAGCATTAGATTTGTTCGATGGTATGATATATTACAATGCTCCAATAAGTGAAGCATCATGTAATTGCCTTTCATCCTTATTATAGGTCATTATTCACCAAGTACATTAATTTTCTTCATTACCCACTGCATCTTATTTCACCTATTTTGATGCATTCAGTTTCTACTGTTGCTCCCCTGATGAAAAAGAAGTACCACAATAAAAAATATGTATATGAGGAATTGTAGAAAAATTGTGTTAAGATGAACTTCAAGGCCAACTGTAGCAAGCGCCTATTGAAATCCAAAAGATTTTCAATCATTTTTAACAATTATATTCATAGGCTATATGTATATGTGTATGTATGTGTATATATATATATATATATATATATATATATATATATAATGCTATCCCCTGACTCCTAACAGAAGAACTTAGATGTTAGGAAGTGAACAAGGAAAGGGGAACTTATTATAATTTTACCATCAATCAATCAAAAGTCATTTATTAAGCTCCTACTAAGTATTATGTACTATGCTAAACTCAGGATATAGAGGCAAAAGTGCCTCAAAAAGTACTACCCTCAAGGAGTCTCCACTGTAAGGGGGAGTCAATATAGGATCACATGTGCATATAGAAAGATACATAGAAGATTTGCAAAATGAGTCCAAGGTAGTTTTAGGAGAAGGATAGTGACAGCTAAGAAGGCCAGGAGATACTTCATGTAAAGCATGTTGTTTGAGCTGAGTATAGAATGAATCCTAGAATTTCAAGGGCCAGAAGTGGGTGAGCATTCTAGCCAGTGGGGCTTAGGGATGGTAGAGAGAGTGTTGTAAGAGGAATAGCTATGAGTTTAGTTGGGCTACACCACAGAGTACATGGATGGAAGTAGTATGTAAGAAGACTGGAAAAGTAGAAAAGGCCCAGATGGTAAAGAACTTTACATGTATGACAGAGGAGTTTAGATCTGATTCTACAGGTAATATGAAGTCACTGAAATTTCAGTATGGGAGTGATCTGTTTCTTCATTCATAAATTGAAGATAATAATATCAGAAACTGCTCAAGGTTGTTGTAAGGATCAAATGAAATAAAATTTTAATGTGCTTTGCAAACCTTAAATTTAGTACTATATAAATGTCATTATTATTATAATATTTTGAATGCTTAAAATAAAATTCATTGGATTTAAAAAAAGAAAGTTATATTTTAACAGTTATTAATTTAAAAAAATTTACAGACCCCAGGTTATGAACACTTAATCTATACAATTTTGTTGAATATTTTTAAAGTTCCTTACCTTATATAGTTAGGAAAAGGTGTAGGCCAGCAGATTGTTTAGGGATGGCTTTTCCAATGTTGCTTCAATTCAGAAGGCTCACCATAATCTAAGGTGTGCTTCCTTAGCAACCAAAAATTGATTTTATTATCTCATCAAAGAATGAGCAGTCCTTAGTGAATTTACCTTATAGCCAAATTCATAAGCAACTGCATAGTTTAATAATGCAAAGTACTTTGGACTTGGGATCAGAAGATCTGCATCCTCATTATATGTAATTTACTAAGTATGTGACCCTGTATAAATCACTTAACCTCCTGGAAATCCCAATTTCCTCTTCTGTAAAATGGATAGATTCTAAACCAACACACACAACATATGTGTACATGCTTAGGCAATTATAGAAGGCAGATCACCCATGCCAAGGGTAGAATTAAAGGTAAGTGACAATAGCTCTGAAGTTCTGAAAGAGAACAGGGCAGCTAGGTAGTATGATTGGTAGAGTGCTGATTCTGGAGTCAGGAAAACCTGAGCTTAAATACAGTCTTAGACACTTACTAGCTGTGTAATCTTGGGCAAGTTACATAAACTTCTATTTGTCTCAAGTTCCTTAGCTGTAAAATTAGGATAATAATAACACCTATCTGCCAATGTTATTGTGAGGACCAAATGCAATAATATTTATAAAGCTCTTAGAATGGTATAGCACATAGAAGGCACTATATAAATGCTGGTGATTATTTTCATAGGTTACATGAGCTAATCCCTATCAAGCTGTCTAGTATTGAGTGGTATCCATAACATATCAACAAATTGCACTGGGTAAGTTTGCTGTATGAACTGTATGACTCTTCCTTAAGTCCAAATAATACAGCATAGATACTATGTAAATATGAGCCATTACTATTAAACTAGAATATTAATTTATTAATAGGAGGAATTACAGTGGGGAATCATTTGTTGATTGACCATAATACTTGTGTACTTTAACCAAAGTACCAACTTGCTGGTGTTGATTTTCCTATGAAACTGAATTCATAATAGAGGGTAGATTGCTAAGCATGTAGTTAAATTATTTTGAGTGATATTCCAACAAAGACTACAGTAGAACCAAATGACCTATCCCTCCCTAGTGAGCAGGTAATATGGATCAGTCCCATATGTTGTGGCTTGGATGTGTGGGGTGTTCAAGGAAGACTAGCACTTCTGGTTTGAGGCTTTGCTGAGCCCTTTTCCAGACTGCTCAATCATCTTTGTTGTGCACCTTCATCTGCCTCTCACCTGTGGCTCCAGGAAGCTATAGCATGAGTAGCAGTCACATCCTGGTAAAGCTATCTTACAGAGGGGCTAAACCTGTAAGATAAACAACAGGCCTCAAGGCCATTGATGAGTCAGGGGGATGTCTACCCCATCCATGTGAAGACTTCCATCAGTGAAATGGGTGGATAAGAGCAATTTATTTCAGCAGCCATGCCATGTTGATGACTGAAGCAGGCACTATGGAGCATTTAGAGTTTGGTCAGACAAATATACCAAGGTCATCCATAGCATCCTGGGCCATTACCAGTCATTCTGAGTTTTGTCTTGCCACTGGACTTTGATGACTCTGGAAGTGAGGCTGATATTTCTGTGCAATAAGGTATCACTCCATGTTGTCATTGGTCCTCTTCAAAATTAAGGAAAAACAACATTGGGTAGATATGGGGAAAAAATTGGATTCAGAAATAGAAGGTAACTCAAAGGTGAATTCATATTCTCCAACTTTCTCTACACCCTATGCTCTTCTGGTTCTATATAAAACATTCTATCTCTCCCTTCATTTCAATAAATTTTCAAACTGTGTTAGAATTCCCATGTTAGATTATTTTTCATTGATTATTTTCTAGGTTGTCCGCTTCCCAGTGACATATAGGGAAGTAACATAATCTCATCAGTAAATTAACTACAAATTTCATTTGAGTATAGTTCCTTCTGGGAAGGCTTCCTATTTATATCTATGGTTTGTGGATTTTTGTTATTTTCATTTGTAAAGAGAGGCACTTGCTAACTTTGGCCTTAAACTCAAGGATACATCTTATTAGGGGAGGAGGGAGAGTAGGGCTTGTTCATCACTTTATGTTCTTTTTTGCTGACAAGGAATTTGTATTTCTTCTCATTCTTAATTATTCCCTTTATTTGTATTTTCATGAGTTTCTTTATGGCTTTTGTTAGTTATGTCTTACTTTATTTTATCAAATGAGATAATAATTATAAAGTACTTAGTACCATCCCTGGCACATAGTAATATATATATATATATTAGTTATTATTATTATGACATTGCCTCTTTTCTTTTTCTCTGGATACCTTTTTCTTTTTTCTTTGAATATCTTTCCTCTTTTGTTATAATGGCATTATGTCATTTTTATATATTCCTTTGTGAAAATATTACTTTTAGAGTAAAGATTTCCAAATATTAGATGTTTTAATCAATGAAGCCTGTTACTTATGGTACCAACTCTTCCTTTATCCTTGTGGATGTATTTTAGAAATTTCTTTTTTTTTTTAAAGTGTCCTTCTACTGTTCATTCCTTTATAATCATGGAGAGTCATTTAATAATTCCTTCAAGTCACTTATGTACTATTTTCAGTGACTACATTGAGCTTGTAGCATTTACAGTATGGCTATCCTAAGTGTCATTTTGATGTTCCCCATTGCACCTAACACATTACTTTGCATCTGTTATTATTGTTGTTCAGACCTGTCCAACTCTCTGTGACCCTGTTTGGGGTTTACTTGGCAAATATACTGGAGTGGTTTGCTATTTCTTTCTCCAGCTCATTTTGCAGATTAGGAAACTGAGGCAAATATGGTTAAGTGACTTGCCCACGGTCACACACACAGTAAGTGTCTGAGGCCAGATTTAAACTCAGGAAGAGTAGTCTTCCTGATTCAAAGTCCAGCACTCTATTTATTGTGCCACCCAGCTGCCCATACCCACCTTGCACCTAGTAGATAATAAATTTCTGTTGATTCATTCCTGAAGTGTGGAATACTGAAAAAATCAATCAATAAGAATCTATAAAGCACCCACTATGCCCCATTCTAAAGACATCAAACACCCATATTAGACTGGTAAATTTCCTTGAGAAATCATGTATATTTTTAAAAAATGGTGGTTTCCTGGTTTTTTTGCTCTCAAAATTGATTCTTTCCTATGATCCCTTAAAAAAGCTAAAGTTTTTAAAATAAAAATTTGTTTGCATTTAATGGCAAGCCTTTATATAGTGCTTTAAAATTTGCAAAGCACCATACATATTTTTTTTTTAAATTTGATCTTCATAAGTTCTTGGATAAACAAGGAAAAATGAAAACCCAAAGCAAGCCATGTCAGGATACAATAATAACTGACATTTGTATAGAACTTTAAAATTTGAGAATAGATTTACATATTTTATCTTATTTGAGTCTCAAATCATTTTGTGAGGAAACTAGGAGTATCATTCTAATTTTATAAATAAGAAAACTGAGGTTACAAAAAAACTAAATGACTTGTCCAAGGTCACACAATGAGTGAGAGTCAAAAGGATTTAAACCCAGATTTTCCTGACCCTAACACTAGAACTTTACAATGCTACACTGTCTTTATACTAAGAGCACTGGTACTAAAATATCATGTTCCTTGCAACTGTTTTGTGAAAGATAGTATTTATGGGTATTTTATAGATGAAGAAATAATGGGAGAGAAGATGTGGCTTGCTAAAGCTTCAGAATCTAGTTGTTACATAATTGGGGAAATCAAACACAGAATTTTTGATGCCTGGTTTCCTGTTACCATATAATTCTGGCTTTTTGGTCATGTTTATGATTGGTAAGAACTCAGGTTTGTAGTTTTTCTTTATTGTCATTTTCTTAATTATAGTAGAAGCTATACTTAAGTCATAGAATAGAGAGGAAAATTAATAAAGAAGGTTGGATGATGAATAGCCCTTTGACCAGAATAGAACTGTGATGTCCTGGAGCGATGTACAGTGAATTGGTAAGTAGCTCTCTCTGAAGATTTACTGAAAAAATAAGAAAGTCTCATCAAAGTGTGAATATGTAAAGGGTATCTCCATCCATTTTCATTATGCTCACAATGGATCTGATCCCCAAACTGGAAGATTTGGATCAAGGAAAGCTAAGCAGTTCTGAAAATCTCTGTGAAACAAAGGAAGAGATGGGCCTTCAGAATTAAACCATGACCAATCCCATTATATAGAGAGAATGAGAAGATTGTAAGCAATATGGGAGAGATCAAAATCAATTGAACAGTGGGTAGTTGTGTGGATTTGAAAATGATTTGAAATATGTAGAGTAGCTTGGGGGGGGGAAACACCCTCAAAAGTTAAAAGCACTGTAAGGCATTTTCATTCTTTAGTAGATCATTAGGATTTGTGTATAAATCAGAATCTGTGGGATATGAATTTCTTTGGCTTTGTTAATATATTAATATTACTTTCTACAGTAAAATATTCAAATAGTGAGTTTCTACTTTATCACTAACTGACCATAATCAGTTTAAGACTCTAGTATAGACATTGCCTGACTTTATTCAGTCTTTAAATTCACATAAAAATGGGAATGGTTCCTTAACTATATTTAATTTCAAGGTTCTGCATCCATATCAACATTCATTTGATAGCTACATACCATATAACAGAAGTAAAAATGTAACAGACAATCATTTATGAAAGAGAATTAGTGAGATAAATTCCAAATTAATAAAAGATACTTGAAAATCTAGTTACATTATAATTAACTCCATTATGCTTTAATAACAACAACAAAAACAATAATAATAATAATTATAATAATAGGTTTGGGCTTCTGGAAGCCTGATAAGACTTCTGGGATTATTTGGGGAGAGATGAAATATTCCTATGAATGCATGGATCATTGATTCTCCATGCCAATCATAATTATCAACAATAAAACTATGAGTGCCCACTACATATAGCACATTGTACAGGGCAATAGAGATCCTGGGAACAGCATCTTTCTTCCACTAAATAAGTATCATTGTGATGGGGAGATTATAAACTCCTTGGATATGGACACAGTGGATAGAGTGCTGAGTCTGGAATACAAAAGATTCCAGTTCAAATCTGGCCTCAGACACTTAGAATGTGTTACCCTTAGCAAATCACTTAACCTGTTTGCCTTAGTTTCCTTAACTGTAAAATGATGAAAACAATAGTACCTACCTCACAAGGCTGTGGTGAGGATCAAATGAGATAATATCTGTGAAGCACTTAGCACAATGCCTGGTTTATAAATAGCAGACACTTTAAAATGCTTGTTCCTTCCTTGTTTCCATCTTTCTTCCTGACTTGGAAATGTGTTTTCACTTGTTTCTCACATTTGTTGTTCTTCTCTACTCTTATCCAACCTGAGAGAGTTTTTCTTACAAACCTATCTTTGTAAATAAGATATTAATTAAAATGCATTTCATCTGGTCCCCTGGAAAAGTAATCATCTTTCTAGAAGTTATGGTATAGATTTAAATGCTGATTTTTCAACATTAAAATATTCCAACAATTTTAACATATAAAATATAACTCATCTAGTTAAATATTAGCCAATGCAAATTATATATTATTGTGCTATTCAGAATGTATGTTCCCTATAAAAATCCTATGAAATTGGTAACTCATGCATTGCAATCTCCATTTTACAGATGAGGAAATTGAAGCTTGGAACAGTGATATCCTTGATCACGTAGCTAGTGACTGATGGGAAATGAGCTCAGATCTTACTTCAAGTTGTGTGCTTTTAATTTAGGTTCTTTTAGAAAATACATTTTATCTAATATTGTATAAACCTTATAAAAGGCAACATGGGATAGTAGATAAAAAGCTGATGTTGAAGTCCAGACTACCTGGGTTAGTACCTTTGGTACTATTGGTTTTGTGAACCTGGGGGACATCTCCAGTCATCCTAATTCGTATCTTGCCACTGGACCCAGATGGCTCCAGGGGAGAAAGTGAGGCTGGTGACTTTCCACAGCCCTCCCTTATTTAAATCCAATTCACTTCCAAGTCATGACATCACCTTCCTGATGCCATGATCCTCTTTGAGCATGAAAATCAAACAACAACAACCTGGACAAATCACTTAACTTCCTAAGCATTCTATGCAACCATTTTTTGTTTGCAGGCAGGACGGTGCAGTCAGCAAGGAAACCTGGAGAAGTCAGGGTGCCTGGCACTTGAGCCCAGGTGGAGTTTTGGTCTTGGAATTGGGATTATGCTCTATGGGAAGTGGGCTAAGCTATGAATCTAATTCCCTTTTCAGAGACTGAGGCAGTATAAAGTGAGGGGATTATGCTTCCCACTGTTGGAGGAATAGGTGTGTATATTTGTGAGTACACCTTTTGAAGTAAATATTCTTTGGTAAAAGCTAATCTGACCGTTAGTAAGTGGAATTGGGTTGCTGGGGATCTACCCCCTATAATTGGGGGAACACCATTGGTGGAGGCTAGAACCATTTGCAGAGAGCCTAGATACCTTGCCCCCTTCAAGGGTGCCAGAGAACCCTGTTGGTGGAGTGAAGTCTAACATTCCTGGCCTTCAGAAAGCAAAGGTCAAGTATAAGTCACCATTGGTAAAATGCAGCAATCTAATTATATTCAACTTTGTCTTTCCCCCCCCCAGCAATATTGTATTTATTTATTTATTTGTTTGTTTGTTTATTTGCTTATTTATTTATTTTTAGTTTTCAACATTCACTTCCACAACATTTTGAGTTCCAAAATTTCTCCCAATCTCTCCCCTCACCCCCACCACATGAAGTCCTGCATTCTGATTCACCTTTCACCCAATCTATTCTCCCTTCTATTACCCATTCACCCTTTTCTCTTATCCCCTTCCCCTTCTATTTTCCTGTAAGGTAAGATAGATTTCTATACCCCTTTGCCTGTGTATCTTTTTTCCCAGTTCCATGTAAAAACAATTTCTAACATTCATTTCTAAATCTTTGAGTTCCAAATTCTCTCCCCTCCTCACTCCTCACCCACCCTCATTGAGAAGGCAAACAATTCAACATAGGCTATACATGTGTGGTCATGCAAAATACTTCCATAATAGTCATGTTGTGAGAGACTAACTATATTTCCCTTCATCCGATCCCGGCCCCCATTTATTCTATTCTCTCTTTTGTCCCTGTCCCTCCACAAAAGTGTTTACTTCTTATTGCCCCCTCCTCCAAACTGGCCTCCCTTCTATCACCCATCCCTCTCTTATTTTCCTTTCCCCCTACTTCCCGTAGGGTAAGATAGATTTACACACCCAATTGGGTGTATATGTTATTACCTCCTTAAGCAAAATCTAATGAGAGTAAAGTTCGCTCATTCCTTCTCACCTCCCCCCCTCCCCTCCACTATAAAAGCTTTTTCTTGCCTCTTTTATGTGAGATAATTTACCCCATCCTACCTCTCCTTTTCTCCTTCTCCCAGTACATTCTTCTCTCAGCCCTTAATTTTCTTTTTTTTAGATATCATCCTTTCATATTCAATTCACCTAGCACCTTCTGTCTATATATATTCCCTCCAACTACCCTAATAATGAGAAAGGTCTCATGAATTAAAAATATCTTTCCATGTAGTAATGTAAATAGTTCAGCTTTAATAAGTCTCTTATGATTTCTTTTTCTTGTTTACCTGTTCATGCTCCTCTTGAGTCTTGTATTTGAAAGTCAATTTTTTTTTAATTTAGCTCTGGCTTCTCAAAAATGCATTAAATTCCTCTACATCATTGAATGTCAATTTTTTCCCCTCATTGAATACACTCAGTTTTCCTGAGTAGGTGATTCTTGGCTTTAATCTTAGCTCCTTTGACCTCTGGAATATCATATTCCAAGCCCTCTGATCCCTTAATGTTGAAGCTGCTAAATCTTGTGTTAACCACAATATTTGAATTGTTTCTTTCTGACAGCTTGCAATATTTTCTCCTTGACCCGCGAACTCTGGAATTTGGCTATAATATTCCTACGGGTTTTCCTTTGGGGATCTTTTTCAAGGGGTGATTGGTGGATTCTTTCAATTTCTGTTTTGCCCTCTGGTTCTAAAATATCAGGGCAGTTTTCCTTGATAATTTCTTGAAAGATGATGTCTAGGATCTTTTTTTGTTCATGGCTTTCAGATAGTCCAATAATTTTTAAGTTATCTCTCCTGGATATATTTTCCAGATCAGTTATTTTTCCAATGAGATATTTCACATTGCCTTCTATTTTTTCATTCTTTTGGTTTTGTTTAATAATTTCTTAATTTCTCATAGTCATTAACTTCCATTTTCTCCATTCTAATTTTTAAGGAATTATTTTCCTCAGTGAGCTTTTGGATTTCCTTTTCCATTTGGCCTATTCTGCTTTTCAAGGGATTCTTCTCCTCATTGGCTTTTCAGACCTCTTTTGCCATTTGGTCTAGTCTATCTTTTAAGGTGTTATTTTCTTCAGTATTTTTTGAGGTCTCCTTTAAATAAGCTGTTGACTCATTTTTCATTATTTTCTTGCATTAATCTCATTTCTCTTCCCAATTTTTCCTCTGCTTCTCTTACTTGGTTTTCAAAATCCTTTTTGAGCCCTTCCATGGCCTGAGACCAATTCATATTTTTCTTGGGGATTTTGGATGTAGGAGCTTCGACTTTGTTGTCTTCTTGTTGTATGCCTTGATCTTCCTTGTCACCAAAGTAAGATTCTATAGTCTGAGCTTTTTTCATCTGTTTGCTCATCTTACCAGTCAGTCACTTGACTTTTTAACTCTTTATTAAGGTAGGCTCTGCTTCCAGTGTGGAGGGTGCACTGTCCCAAGCTTCAGGGGTTTCGTGCAGCTGTTTTCAGAGATACTTCTAGGGACCTATAAATTTTCAGTTCTTCCAAGGTGGCATTATCTAAGGAGAGGTGTTTCCTCCTCTCCTGGCCTATGCTCTGGTCTATGAGTGACAGAATCACTCTTTTCTGCCCTGGAAATGAGAGGAAGTTTCCTTCTCCGTTGCTCCCATGAGCTCTGCCATGCCAGTGTTCCTCCTTGCCCCAGGACTGCCACCCAGGACTGGGAACCAGATCCAAGTACAGGCAAAGCAAGAGAATTCTGCCTCAGAGCTAGCAAAGAGATCCCTACAATCCCTCTCTCATCAGCAGCTCAATACCCCCGCCATCTATGGGCGGAGAGCTCTGGAAGAAGCCCTTGTGTGCTGTGGCCTCCACCCTGGTGCTGTGCTAGTGCCAGAATTGGACCACGCTCCTCTCTCTCTCATCCAAATCTGACAGACCTTTCCCACTGACCTTCTAAGTTATCTTTAGCATTTGTGAGTTGAGAGGTCTAGAAACTGCCACAGCTCCCCTTGATTTAGTCCTCTGAGGCTTGCTCCAGTTTTGCAGAGCCAGTCTTTGCCAGTGGTGGGGCCACGCTGAACTGCATTCCTCTCCCAGCCCAGGGCAACAGACCTTTTCCATTGACCATCTAGATTGTCTTGGGCTGGAAATTTGTTTTACTCTGTCTTTTTGTGGGTTCTGCTGCTCTAGAATTTATTTAGAGGCATTTTTCACAGGTATTTTGAGGAGTTTGGGGGAGAGCTCCTCACCTTTGTCTTAATAGGTTTTTCTACTTTTAATTCTTTTTAGATCATATTGTTTTGGAGGATAATTCATCTAGTAGAAAGTTCACTGATAGAATCAATGAATGAATGAATGAAAAATAATTTATTAAGCATTTATTATTTACCAAGAATTGTGCTAATTCCTACTAATACAAACAAGATAGTATATACTTTTAAGAAGCTTACGTTTTAAAGAGCAAAAACAACATGTAAAAGGTAATTATAAAGGGGGTGAGTGGGTTGAGGAGATTGATGAGATGATGGAGGTAACCTGGTTTGGAAATGGAAGCCTAATTCAGGGCAAAACAAGATTAAAGCTAACCTGTCAGAGCCTAGAGTCCAGGGGCAGAGTACAAGTGTTTTCAGCAAGTGGCAGTTGAGGAAGAGGTTCAGAGAAGAGTAGACATGGTCTGGTAATGGCTGGAAAATGGTACTGACCTTGGAATTGTAAGTCTTGCCCTTCTTATTAGCTATGACTGTATTCAAACCATCCTTCTGATCTTTGGTTGCCTCATCTGTAAAGTGGGAATACTACTTACCTCAGAGACTTGTGAAGAAAGTGCTTTATGAAGTTTAAAGTACTGCATAAATGTGAGCTGCTTGTACTACATAAAGTACAACCACATCATATGTCACTTAGGGTGAAATATTCTCCTTGGAATCTGATATGTTCTATAAATATACTTCACATACCTTTTCTTTTTTTTTCAGCCAAAGACAAGGTTTATTAGGACATCCTTCATATTGGGCAGACTCTTAAGGAGTCTGAACATTAGTAAACTATTGGCTAGAGTATAAGAATCTGACAAGTGGCTAGATTATAAGAATCTCAGCAGTGCCCAGATTTTAGGAATCTGAGCAGTGGCTATATTATAAGAATCCCAGCATCTTAATGGAGATGAGATGGACCTTATATACAGAAAGACTATGGGAGAGATCTAGGAGTGGCCAAGTAGTTTGAGGTAATAGAACTCCAGGGGTGGCCAAGGGAGAATGGAGCCTAGATAGGATTAAGGGTGGGAAATGGCCAGGGCCCATAGGGAGGTAAGACAATGGAGGAGAGATTGGGTGTAGCCACAATGAAAGGCCAGTTGATGGGATTATAGCCTCAGGCAAACTCCAGAGATTTGGCCATGTGGGAAAGTCTAGGGTTTTTCCTTTCTGGGGCCCAGATCCCAACCCCATCATTCCCCCCTCAAACAAATGGGACCCAAATTCTTTTTGAGTAAGGGGCGAAGGTCTCAGCTTCTGAAACTGCTTCCTGTTGGCAAGAGGCGTAGAGCTGTCCCTGCCTCAGGGGGGTTCCAAAGAGGTGTTTGACTAGAACAAAGCACAGGCTGCATCCAGGGAACTGATGTGGGGACATTGGCTGGTACTCCCTGTTTGCTACCAACTGCAGGTGAATAGCCTATAGACTGGAAGACATAAATCTGACAGAAAAAAAACTGCAGGACCCAGATACAAAGCAAGGACTAGATTTAGTGCCCAACTTTGAGAGGATAAAACATCCTTAAGCTCTGTTTGGATTCAAATAATTCAGTTTTCCAACCATGCAGTATCAAATCTACCTCATAACCAGACTCAGGAATAGTCAGGTGGGTAACATTCCCTTTCAAAGGAACATAATGGGGAAACTGAGCCAAAAGGATCCCCTCTTAGACTGAGGCTAAAATTGTCCTCTCGGCTTTTCCCAATGCTGACTTCCCACCAGTATCACCTTCTCTGAGTAGCTAGTAGCATTTCTCTCAGATGGTGGATTATTGATTATCGATGATTGATGAATTATGATCCATCAGACAACTCAAAATAAAATCCTTATGAGCTTTTACCTCAAACAGCAAGTTTAACTAATCACAGATTAGGAAAACTTTTCCAGGATTTACATCTCAAACTTAAATTTGTCCTGGTGTAAAAAGCCAATCCTTAGAGATTTCTATATACTTGCAAATTCTTAGCAAGCCATACATAACCCAAACAAACTTTTTGGCTAGTTTACACATTAAAATAACAACCAACAATAGCTAAATTATTTTAGTGGTAACCAAATTATGAAAAGTTGCTTGACATAACTGATACAGAAAATTCACCAATTTGAAACTTGAAACAAACCCATTACCAATCAGGTGCCTTCAGTTTTGTTAAATGCACTTCCAAATTACTTTATACAGAGAATCTCTCATCACTAACAGTTAAAACTACAAATTTAAAAGAGCATGCTTACACAAGTTCAGAGGATAGCTTCTTTACTTTGAGCAGGATGTGCTGAACCTGGGTGATGTTTCCAGGCAAAGACTACCCCAGAGCCCAAGCCCATTGCCAGTGGGGCCCATGTTGTAGCTGCTGCCCCTCCCCCCTCCTTCCTTTCCCAGGTGGGGAAGGGTGAAATCAAAGGTGAGGGTTAAAGGGTGAAACTTTCTTCTTCTATGAGAGGGGTTAACAGATACCCTCTTGACTCAAGGGAAGGGAGTGGGAGAAAGGAGTGACCAGGATTGTTAGGAGGAGTTTCAAAACTCCTTAATGATCAATCACAAAATCTCCAAAATCTGCCAAGATATTTTTAGCTGTTCTAACTTTCCCCTGTAACCTCCATGAAGGATGATTCAGGAGTGTAGAAGGAAGAACGGAAGTAAGCCTCAGGGAGTCAAAAAGCAACTGCAGTTTTCACCAATTCCCTAGCACCAAGGGAATTAACAGAATTGAGCATACACTTCCTGATAGGATGTCAGTCCTTGCCCTCTACGCTGTGGAAGGTGTACACAGGTCCATGGCCTTGAAGTGACCCAGTGGAACGAGAGCCTGAGAGCAATCAGGTCAAGTGAGAGACAGCCTCATAACTGTCTGCCCAAAAAGCACCTCTAAGCCTTGGTGCTTGGAGAGCAACCCTAACTACAGAGCAAGAAAGGAGAGAGGGGAGGCTTACATCCCTTCCAGTCTTGGCTGGAGAAGAACTTGAGGTTAGGCAGTTTCCCCTTATGGGCCACCAAAATGATGCAGTTTAGGAGTTCAGGGATCCTGGGACCCCAAAATCACAACATGTGGGTCCTACCCAAAAGAATTCAACCCAAGCCTTCTTTCAGCCAAAGACAAGGTTTATTAGAACATTCATCACATTGGGCAGACTCTTAATGAGTCTGAACGTTAGTAAGCTATTGGCTAGATTATAAGAATCTGACCAGTGGTTAGATTATAAGAATCCCAGCAGTGGCTAGATTTTAGGAATCTGAGCCATGACTAGATTATAAGAATCCCAGCCCACATACCTTTTCCTCATTGGTGGCTTAAGGATAAATTCCAGCCTACTAAAGTTTTAATGATCATGACATATATTAGTGGATTCATACTAATAATGTTTTATCAGATTTTGTTACTATGTAACACCTACAAATGTAACAATCAATTTCCCATAAGAAAAACTACTTCTATAAGTGATTCCAAAGAAAAATTATTAATAGAAACTAAGGAAAAAAAACTTTGATAGGATGACTTTGTTAATCATAATGATTGAAGCTATTACCAAAAGTGTAGCCACCTGGTTTTTTCCAGAAGATAAGGAGGAATCCAGAATTGTTTTTTTTTATAAATATGGGAAATTGATGTGGAAATTCTCTCCGCTACTGAAGTTTGCTAACTCTTCTGTAATCTCTGGACTTAAAGTCTTGCCTTACACTGGGAGATTGACTTGTCCATGGCTATATTGACCATATGTGTCAGAGAGAGGTATCAAGTCTGAAACCTGCTGAATCATCTCAATTCATTTTCATGAAGCCACAAAGGGGACATTCTCCAAGTATTATTTTAAGTAGTTCAATGTGCAATTCAGTTCTACTTATTCAATATACTCAACTATAGATAAAGAATTTATTTAAAAAAAAAAGAGAAAAGAATTGGTCCAGTATCACTATCCTAAGGTAAATGTGTTTACTTTGGCAGCAATATATAATGATGATGATACAATAACAATAATAATAAGCATTTAAATAGCACTAACTATGTGCCAGGTACTGTGTTAAACATTTTACACATATTATCTCATTTGATCCTCACAACAACCCTACAATCCTGGGAAAGTAGGTGCTATTATTACTCCCATTTTACAGTTGAGGAAATTCAGGCAAAAAGAGATTAAGTGATTTGCAGAGGATCATATAATTAATAAATGTCTGTGTTAATCTCAGGTTTTGCTGATACCAGGCCTAGTGCTCTACTATTGTGTCACCTTTAAGAAAACTAGGTGTCCTACCAAGAACAATGGCATTAAAATGTGACTATTAGGTTCTGTGTTGAATGTTGAACTCAGGCTATATAGATTATAAAGGAGACAAGATTTTCTATATGTGACATATCACACATTTCTCATCTACTCTCTATGTCTCATTTTGATTTTACTCATTTATGTATGTGCCTGATACACTATTGTAAGACCCATGATGTTGGGGTCTTCCTGTATATAAACTTTCTGTCTTTCTCATTATCTATCCAAGTGTTCTGTAAGTTCTTAATAAAGTTTTGCTGAATTTAATTGTTAAATTAAATGGTGTCTCAGGGAAGAGCTGTCAAAATTCCTTTATATTCAGCCAACTTATTTCAAGGGAAGGTGTACTTGTTTATCCTTTTACTTATTTTACTGACTATAAGCACCTTTTCTTCCTTAGCTAAGTATTTTACACACACACACACACACACACACACACACACATACACACACACACATCCCTTTCCACCACAACATATCCCATGAGGTATGCCTTTTGACCTTGAGTTGAGGCAATTCTATAACAACAACAACAAAAAAAAATCGGTAAAGATTAACCAGAAATAATACAAGGTAAGTTTTCCATGAAGTAATGTCAGACTTGGATATAAAGAGGAAACAGATGAATGAAAGAAACTCTGAGAGGTAGATGAAATATCTTCAGTAATTATTTATAAACTATAATTTCACTAAAATAAAATGGGGTTGTATTTATCTATGAAGCTACAGTATACATGTATATATATATATATACATACATTTATATATGCATATATATATGCCTATTTGATAAAGCTAAATGGCTATTCTTATTTCCAGTTCAAATCACGACATAAAGACCTCATTTTAGTATATGACTAAAATTCATGGGAAATCACACTTAGAAAGAGAAGTTATCCTCTCCTATTCTACAATGCACTTTCAATGGGATTTTATACAAAATATATTAGAAAAATATAGTCTGAGGGTAGTAACAATGAATGACTGTTATGGTTGTGATAAGATTTTAGTAAGTTCATATTCTGTCCATTGTAAATTAGACTATGAAGTAACAGATATTTGCTTTTCAAATGTCTGAGAAACTAAGTTTATATTTGACAAATAAAATATTTCAGACTGAACCTGTGATTTTCCAGATATGGTTTCATATAAAAACAAACACACAGATACAGTTGATTCCTAGATTGAAAGGCACTAATATAATAGACCATTGCTCTACAGTTTATAATGTTTTAATTATAAGTGTATTTCCAAACACAATTGATTTTCCTTTAGAGCTGATCAAATATTTGCATCAAATATTGCAGGTAAAAATCTGTTATATATATAGGGAAGTGACAAAAAAAAAACCTCTAAAAATACTAATTCCGTAATCGATGAAATATAAATAAGTAGTTTTCAAAATCAAAATCGCAAACTTTTAATAGCCAAATGAAAACATCATTTGACTCACTAGGAAGAAGAAAAATATAAATGAAATCAATTTTGAGGTTTCACCTTACAACCTGAAAATTGACAAAGAGGCCAGAAAATGGAAACAGTCAATACTGGAGTGACTGAGGAGAGACAGCCCACTAATAGACTCTTGCTAGAGCTATAAATTGGTCCAATTAGTCTAGGCATCAATTTCTAAATATGCATCAAATGTGACTAAACTGTCTAGACATTTTGATTCTGTGAACCCATAGTGGGCATATGCCCCAAGAAAGTTTAAAAATACATAGAAATAAAGGTCCAATACATATACCACCCCAAACTAAATCAGGGCAACATTCTCTGTCATAGCAAAACAAAATAAAACAAAAGTCTGGAAACAAAGTTGAAAAGAACAAAACAAATTATGATACATGAATGTAAGGGAATAACATTATGTTATAAAAAATGACACTTGAATTCAGATAAACATAGGAAGAATTGTATAAAGTAATGTATAAACAATGACTACAACAAAAGAAATGAAAAGATCACAAATAGGAAGTCAGATGGGGGAAAAAACCAAAGTTTGTGTAGAATAGATAATGAAACCTACCTACCCTCCTCATAGCATTAAGGTGAAGAACTACTAGGACAGAATGCGATATGCAATGTTAGATGTGGTCACAGTATTTGACATAAGTACTTAACTGTATTTTTTTTCTGTATCACAAGGGGAGATTAAATTTGGGAGGTAGAGGAAGGGATTAAAATAATTGTTTCATCAAAATGCTGGTGATGTAAACACCAAACACACCAATAAAATGTACTTTAAAAAAGTAAATAAATTATAAAAAAAATTAAAGTGACCAACTTGATACCTTCTTGAGAGGTGAGGCAGCCAGGTGGTACAGAGGATAAAATTCTGGGCAAGGAGTTAAGAAGCCTTGAATTCAAATCAGATCTCAGATAATTATTTCCATCCTCCACTCTCTTTTCCCTACCACCCTCACCCCACCATCATCACTTGTTACACTGTGTGGAATTCTGTGGAGGTCAGACTCCATGTCACTATTCATGTGAGAGTCTTTGGAGATATGTAATAATGATGACAAGAGTCTTATTATCTTTCCTCCATTAACATGTGGAATATATGCATTAATGGACATGGTTCCAAGTGTCAGAGGTGGGAAAATTTTGACTGTGCTAAGCATTTTCCTTGTTATTTAAATTACCAACTAAAGGCTAAAAATAACTTACTTAAATGTTTCATCTTCAACTGTCTTCTCCTAATAACCCTTACCTATTCTGCTATCATCTTTCACCCCACAATTTTATGGTCTACCAAGGACAGGACTCAGACTTCTCATGAACTTTTGCCCAGGATACCAATAAGGATAGATATGACATAAATTATGATTAGTTATATGAGTCAGTTGAATATTATAGTTTCTAGAAGGAAATGAGATGGAAGAATGAAGTTTTATAAGTCTCATTGTCTAATACTCCCTCACATCTATCCATACATACAATTCTGCTTTGTAATGTTAAAATAGTTTTTGCAAAGAAGGGATAAATATTTGCATTTGGAAAATGACCCACACAGAAGGAAATTAGAATCTATGGGAAATCTATTTGGTATAGCAGTTGCCTGGTCAACATTTTGTGGTTGATGAAAACTATTTCCTTTTTTCTTGAATGTGTAAAATCTGCTGAGATCATGTGGTAATCATCTTTATAGAAAATGGTTATGTTCCTTGGTTTAATTTGATTCCTAACTCATAGGTCCTCTTGTCTAAATCACAGGCTTTTGAAATACTAATTTAAAGACTATCTACACAACAACTTTTAATTGTGCAGCAGTACATGCCCCTCCTATGCTGCCAGGTCAACACTATAGCTGCTGCATATTTGCAGGTGTGTGTTCATGCCTAGGACTAATAACATTTATATAATTGACTATGCTCACTGATTTATAAAGTTTCCGGTAGCCAGGCATAAATCTGGAAATTATGACTTCCACAATCATATGTTGCCTACTGAGGTGCTTGCTAGTGTGGATGAGAATAAGAAAAAAAAAGAGGCTCATTTTTAATCCAAACATATTCTTTAGAAACTTGATTAATTATAATTTTATTATTAGGTGTCACTTGAAGGTACCAAAGTTACCAAAATGAGTTTCTTTCTCATTCCAAAAAGAAAATTCTTTTCTCATGGCAATTCCATTAGAATTCTCTTATCTTTTGGTAAAAAGGCACAAACAGCAGAAAACTGTCTTACTCCATGTGTCCCAAAAATCTTAGTACAGTTTAAATTTCTAAGTTAAGCAACTGTCTAAAACTAAATTGCAAAGAAAATGCCAATCTGCATTATTGGAGAAAGTTCTTCACCCCCAGCTCCCTAACCTGATGACATTATAGGTCTTATATTTTTTTTAAAAAAAAAAACTAAATTTTAGGTTTCTTTAATTGATTTTGAAGAATTTTTTTTAATAAAAATTTTCTTAGTGAGAGATATTGGGCATTTTTTTCATTGTAACTTTGTGTTTGACATATTTAAGAGATAAGAAACAATGAACACTGAATTACTGCATTGCCCCTGGCAAAATGCTTCATCTCAGTTACCTGAGGTCCTCCAACTATAAAATTCCCATCTGTTCCCTTTGTTCTCTCTGGGGTAATGTGAGAATTTGGCTAATATGAGCAAAGAGCTTCAGATAAATAGAATATGCAAATGCATGATGTTCATTGTCTCATCCTGGAGACTGCAAATTAGATTAAAGTGATTTGCAAGAAGACTTTACTGGCCCCAGCCTCTTTCACTTCCAAGTCTAATAACTGTGCAGTGATTATGGAAGGGTTTGGGGGTGAGAAGAAGGGTAGGAAAGGGTTAGAAAATTGTGGCAAATCTTTTTTAAAAATTTTCATATTTGCAGTTTTGTGTTCAGATATTCAATTGATGGGTACAATATAAATAATGAATTATTATAGCTTACCTTTAAAAATTTATATAGTTCCATAAATGCTCACTGTGCTGCTCAATAAATTCAATTATGCTGAACAAAACCAGAGTCCCTGCCTTTCAGAGTTCAGAGTTTAGAATCAGGACAGATACCACACAGATCTCCCTGGACTTTTTAATGACAGACTTAGAGGCAAACCATACATCTGAATAGCCAGTGATCTCACCACTGCAGTCTTGCCAATGGCATTGCTGTTGTTATTGTTGACCCCTATTGCCATTAATATAGATGGTATCATCTTAAGTAGAGTAGGTAGGTGGCACAGCAGATAAAGTGCTGGGCCTTGTATCAGGAAAACTCCTTTTCCTGTGTTCAAATCTGGCCTCAAACACTTACTAGTTGTGTGACCCTGGGCAAGTCACTTAATCCTGTTTGATCAGTTTCCTCATCTGCAAAATGAGCGGGAAATGGCAAACCACTCCAGTATCTTTACTGAGAAACCTCAAATGGATGGTGTCACCAAGAGTCAGACATGATTGAAAACGAGAGAACAATAGTGTCTCTAGAATTTGCCGCCCAGAATTTTAGCTGCTCCAACTGCCAACTTAAGGCCAAAAAAACCACACCAAGATGTGCATCTTCTCACCCTGGCCCTCAAACTGTTGTTTTGCCTCCACTCCACTAAGCCACCACTTCAGGGCACCTCACTCACATTTGTTGAATCGTCATCACTTAAACAGCCCTATCTCCACCCCCATTCTCATGTCAGAACTCAATCTCTCCACTCTCAATTTAGTTCTTCTTGAACCACTATCATCTTTGAACCACTTAAGATGGAAAGTCAATCCCACTTCTGTCTACTTGGTATCTCTTTCCCCATGCCCTGAAGGACTTCTTTCTAACACGGAGGTTCTTTGTTCCCTTCTGTGGAGGATGGAGTTTGGAAAATGATGTTCTTGCTAATAGGATTGATTGCAGCTGGAGACCTATTCCTGGAATCTCTACCTGGATATCAAAACACATTTTGGATGTTAGAAAGGGTAGTTAATATATATGATAACATAACAGTTCAGCTAAATTTTATGTCAAATGTACCTTTGTGGACTGAGTTGAGCAATTATCATCTATCCTTGCCTTGCCTCTTAATAATTGTGTCCATGAGCAAATCACTTGACTTCTTAGAAACTGTTTCTTCCTCTGTAAAATGGGCATAATAAAACTTGAATAGAGTAACCATGTCATGCCCTTATTAAAACATCTTCAGTAGTTCCCTCAGGATAAATGCCTCAGCTTGGCATTTTAAAGCCCTTCCTGGTTCATTGTATTCTACTGACCTGCATGCTACTCCCAGAATTCAGCTTTCCCTTTTTTCTGAAATAAATTATCTCCTTGCCTCCCACTCTTAAAATCCCTTTCTTTTTTCAAGGCTTTGTTTATGTGGCACTTCTTATGGGAAGCCATTTCTTATGTTCCTATTTTAAGGTTTCTTCCCTCCTTCCAAAATGTATATACTTACGAGTTTTGCCTTGTTTCCTCCTTGACCCCCTTGCCACTCTAAGACTGTAAGCTCTCCGAAGGAGTTGTATCTGAAAAATCAAGACATTAAAACAGAAAAATTAAATGACTTACACCAGTTCATGCAATGAGAGGGGGGAGGGTTTAGGTCTCTGTTCTAACAGAGGTAGATAGGGCCTGAAGTCAAAAAGACCTGAGTTTAAATGTCTACTCAGGCACTTAGTATTTGTATGACCCTGGGCAGATCACTTAATTTCTGTTTGCTTTAGCTTCCTCAACTGTAAAATGAGAATAATAGCAACTACCCCCAGGGTAGTTGTAAGGATCAAATGAGGTAATATTTGCAAAGTGCTTAGCACATAGTAGGCTCTATATAGATGATTATTTCCTACTGCTCCCCCAATATTCTCTTCGCAACACGTTTCTGTTATATTTCTAGTGTGTTCTTAGTTACCTTGTTCCTAATCACACAAGACCTTCCTAATTGTGTCTTTTCATATGCTGAATCTCTCTCTAAAAATGGGAGATGGAGGGGGACAGAATTGCCAATGCTTGAATGCTTTCTAATTTCTAAGTTGGGTTTGCAAACCACTTTACAGAAAGTCCACTTAGCAGCTTATTCAGCTTTTCATCATCTTCCAATGGAATGCAAATTGATTTTGTCCCATTCTCTAATAGTTTGATTTAGGTAATAGAATATGAGTAAAAGATGACTTACAGAATACTCTATATGAAAATAATAATTGCCCCCTTTTCGGCAGGGCACCTCAACAGTAATGAGCTTTTTTTTTTTTTAAAGACTTTTACTGGTAAGATTTGTGCAAGTTAGAAATGTACAATGGAATAAAGTAATAAGTTTTTTCATTCTGCTTTACATAATCATGAGTTAGACATTCTAGATTACTCTTTATTTTGAGATTTCCTGAGAGAATATGCATTGCATTTGGAAATGATACTGTTTTTAATATAATGTGCATTCCAATAGCACATTTCTTTGCTCTAGCCATTAGACATGGTGGCCTACAACATACAACACACAACAACATACAACAACATACAACATACAAAAACAACAAAAATAGCTACCATATTCAATGCTTAAGGTTTTGAAAGTGCTTTAATTATGTTATTTCAGAGCACTTCTATGAGATTATTCTTGGCATTTTACAGAAGAGGAAACTGATTTGGAGGGAGATTATGTGACTTTCCCAGGGCCATACATCTAGTTAGTGGTTGAGTCAGGATTCAAACTCAGATCTTTCTGCCTCTAAGACTAGCTTTCTTATCTGCCATTGTCTCACTAAATTTCTTGATAAGGCACAATTCACCTTGACTGAGAGGTGTTTCTTCTAGTCTTGGTATTGATATAAATGATGTACAGTATATGATGAACTGATTGTCACCATCAGTATATGATATGTATAGTTTTTTATATTTTCATTCGTAGTTCTATGATGATAATGATGATAATAATGATGATGATGAAACCTTTAAACTTTGCAAAAGGAGTTACATACAGACATTTCAGTTCTCCATTGAAATATTATGGGGAATGCAGAGGTATATCAAACTCCAAACCTTAAGCAATATGTATGGCAGCTATTTTTGTTGCTGTTGTATGTTTTTTGTTTTTTTTTGTGTGAGCCAGCATGCCTAATGACTAGAGCAAAGAAATATAAGTCACCATTTTGGTTCAGGATCTGGTCTCTACCATTAGGCTATGGAGAAACAATTTGTTCACAAAACCTATGCCATTCATAGTTCGACTTCTGATAACTACTCATAGTCACAGTTGTGACTGAAAAACAAAAAGTTCATAGGAGGTACTATTATAACACACTATATAAACTATATCCTAAGCTATACTATGTTATGCTATACCATACTGTATGATGCCATACTATGATATACTACATAATTTAATGTATAGCTTGCAAAAATTCATTGAGTACAAATTACTTATTTTCAATAGGTGATATATGTGTTAAATATTTATCAAAATGGTAGTTTCTTTAAATTTTGGCATTCTAGCACTCCATGAAATGGAACTGATGTAATGTGTCTTGACTATATCATAGTATGACATTATATGGGATAGTACAGTAGAGTATAATGTAATAAGGTATAGTTTAAGGTATAGTGTGGTGAGTGTGGTGGGTAGAATATGATACATATGGTATGGTATGAGATACTACTACTAGTATATAGTAGTACTAGCATATAGTGTACTATACTAAATTATGCACCCTATACTAGTGTAGTAGTATATCATACCATAGCATAGTATGCTATGTAGTTTTAGTTTATACTAACTCATTGAGAGTACAAATGACACTCTTAGTAAATGGTATATGCTAAATATCTATAAAAATGACAGTTTCTTTAAATTTTAGCATCCCAGCACTCCATGAAATGGAATTGATGTAATGTGTCTTGATTCCAACCTAAAAGAAATATGTTTTCCTGAATCTGAAATTCCTCTGATGCAATAAATTAGAGCAATCTCTTTACAATCTATTATATACCAACACTTGAATCCTTTTTCAAGATTTAACATTTCTTTGGTGTTTGAGTAAAAAGAAGTTTGCAATATTTTTACAGTTGCACTGGGTAAAGAGTAGTAAATATGCATGTCATTACAAATGACAATGACTTACTTTTGCTCCCCCTCTTAAAAAAAAAGTTATATTGGTATCTTCTCACCTAAATACAAAGAAGCTTATCACCAGTAACCTAAAAAGTTAGTAATGGGTTATTTGCCTATGGAAACTTATGAGGAAATAAAAATTTTAAAATTGTCTGCAGTCCTATGCAGAACATCTTTGTGTTATGCTGTGAGGGTGGAAGAATGATATAAAAATAGACTAATGGTGCTAAGAATCATAATTTTCAGACTGTCCACAAACATTAACTGTTGGTACTATAAATTTTGGATCTCTTGCCAGTGACCAAGAGGGGGACATATTTCTAGAAGAATTGAGTCATATCAATATTGACAGTTAAAGTTAATTGGAAGGTTGTCTCATAGGTCTTCCTTGGAGAAACAAGTAAGGGTGATGGTGAAATTGGTTTTATTATTCTCATAAAGCAATAAAAAGCATCATTTCATGGTACCTTTGATCTGATGTTGAAAGATTCATCATAAGTATTTCCAAAAAGTCAACCACGAAAATAATTTTAACTTATTAATGGCTAGTATCTGTTGTAGAAGATGAAGAGGTAGAAAATGTAAATTTTACAGTAGATATACCCTTTAAATTAAAGTCTATATGTCCTTTGATACTAAATTACTTCAATATAAAGGTGAATGCAAAAAAATTAGGAAAAATAATTTAAAAAAAGAAAGAAATGAGGGAGTACAATGATTGGTAGACTACACAGAAGTTTTCTGCCAAGACAGTAAGAATACTTCCTTCAAGAAAAAGACTTAAGATATGTTGGACCTGGCAAGCACCAAATGAATTTAATTATATTTTGCAGACAGGGAACAGCTTGTTACAGATTTGAGAATTATTTCTAAATCAGCCATATAGAATTGTTCCCAACCTGTTAGAGAAAAAAAGATCAAAATTAACACAATGCTACAAGAATGAATACAACTGAGAAAAAGATAGGAGCCACAATTAAAACAAATCCAACCTGACCTACTTTTAAAAGTGATCAATGTTAAAAAAATGGATGGAAGGACATCAACATAGATAATAATAAATTTATACCAAAGTTTAACTCATATAAATCAATAACTATAATAAGGAGAGCAGAGTCTAAAATAGAATTAATAGGCAAACACTTGACCTTAGTGCAAAGTGGAAAGATATGGAAACCATGACAATGCTGGCTTAGAATATAAAACCAGGTCCTTACCAAGAAAGGTGATGGAAGAGGAACATTATTGCCACATAAAAAATGAGAACTAGACAAGGGGAAACCAATATAATGAAATCTTGGTGAGAGAATTAACCAAGCCAAGTCATCCCAAGAACATAAAAGAATACAGCTGGAAGGAGGATAAAAAAACAACATAAGCTGAGATAAAAATGATCAGGAAATTTTTTTTTTAACAAATTCCTTTCTCTATCCAGGATGACGGAGTCTCTCATTTGGACTCTACCATTATAGTTATTCATATGCTTATAGAGGAAGTAGAAATGACCTTGAAAGGGAGAAAGATAGGACAAAACATTCCCATTTGGACCAAGTATATACACAGAAACTGTCTATGCTGCAGTTGACACAGTTTTCAGGGTGTTAAATTTTTTTGTCAAAGTATCTTATGAAAGATAACAAAGACATGGGAAATGTCTTGTGCCTATTACCAAAAAAGCTGACCAAAAGAACATCAATAACTATCAACTCGTATGGCTAGTGTCCCATCTACATAAATTTTTATGAGAATAATCTAGATGCATAGAGGAAATACTTTATGAGCATTTCAGAAGGGTAAAAGCAGGATTTTATAAGCAACATTCCACAGTAGACCTCATCTTTACCATAATAAAATGAATTGAAAAATGTAATGAATACTAGATGAATAAATTGTTTATTGTTTATTTAAAACAAACAAAAATATTTGATTTAGTAGAGCAAAATACTACTGTAAAGACTCCTCAACATGTCTTGCAAGTATATGTCAAATGTATACACTATTTCTTGAAAGAAATAAGAATGCAATGTTGTTCAATGACCTCTTCTGATCATTAAGAACAGGCAAGGCACAAAACAAGGACACATAAACTGGTCAAAATGTTTTCAAAAATCATAAAGAAGAATCAATTTATATCCCAAGATAGGTGGTTTTCTGTAGATGATGATATCTTCTACATGCTCCTGTTTGTATTGAAATCATATCTACTGTATGAAGCCCCAGAACACTATAGAACCTTCTAAATGAAGTTCATAGTCACTCAAAAGAGTTCATGACACTAAATGTCCACCCTGGGAAAAATTCAAATCAAATGGATGAAGAATATTTGATTTCCACATTATAATATTCAGTTGAATAGATAATCTATCTACTTATCTATCTACTTATCTATCTATTGCTGTATAGAAAGAGAGCTTGTCTATCAGTATATCATATGTAAACTTGGACAGACACTGTTCATGGAGAATGAACTGAGCACAGAAAGAAAAGAAGGATGAGAGCAGGCTATATTACCTTTGGGAAATTACAGAGTTCTTTTAGTTCTCTCTGAAACAAAGGACTATCTTTTTAATACCTATATTCTGATGATTTAACTCTATATTCTCCCCTCAAAAAATGGAAGTTGAGCATTGCCTAACACAGAATGAAAAGGCACAAGATGGGTAAGCATATAATCTAACACATTATAAACAAGGTATTACACAGGGGCATTGTGTAAAGGATGACTAAAGAAATTTATTGTTAAAAAAAGAAGCTGCTCTGGTCATGTAGTACAAGTGAGGGATAACTGAAGGATAACACACATATTCTATTGGTCTTAGGTACACATTTCTCATGCTATCAGAATGACACAAGTACTTGAGGAAGACCTCCAGCACCTTAGGTGGATCTCCTCTGTGGCTTGTTCATAAGAGGACTTGGACAAAAATCCCATGGAATGGGAAAGTACAGATATGCTACAATCAGCCTCTTTAGAAGGAATAACCACACTGTTGGGATCACAGATTCATTTGAATACTATAGCACTGAGATTTTATAATATTGAATTATTTGATGAAGGTAATTTTTACCTTCCCTTAGTTCTGAGTCTTTTTTTGTAGGCCTTCAGATATTATCTGCATGCTTTTTTTTGTGTGCCTTTCCCTGTTAGACTGACATTCAACCCCTGTCTCCTCATCACCTTAAATATAAAATTTATATCTTTTAAAGCCCAATTCAAATGCTACCTTTTCCAGGAAGCCATTCATGATTTCCCTTTCTTTCTTTAGTCCTCATGTAGCATTTTATTTTTACCTTTCTTGTGGCTTTATCATACAGTTATTTATCTACGTGTCAATTCCAGTATTTGTTTTTAAGCCCATGAGGGTAGGTAGCTATGTATTTCCTAAACTTTTCCTTTTCTCTTCAATGTATATAGTACAATGCTTTGCACACAGTAAGAGTTTAATGAATGTTTATTTTTGAAATCAATCATCATATTTCACCTTAAGGTTTAACATAATTTATAAGCATATCTGAGTTGTTCCTAAGAAGTCATTTATATACTAATATAAGTTGGCACAACCTGTGGTAGTTTGTTGTTGTAGTTTAAATGTCTTTGGAAGAAAGGGAATATGTAGAACGCTAAAGGTATATAATTATCACACAAATTTTAAATGGTATAATGACCATTATGATTTTCTCATAGAAAAAAAATCACATTGATTTTTTAATTCTCAGATTCACATCTTATTCCCTCAAATTTGACATGGAATCATCTGAAGAGTTTTTTGTTGCTGTTGTTGTTTGTTTAAATTTTCAGTTAGAAATAAAGTAAGGAAAAAAAGAGATTAGAGGAGGGGATTTTTTCAATATCAAAATAAAGTATTATATTTTCAAATTTTAATGATCATTAATTTTTCCTTTCCTATGTGAAATCAAAATCATATTTTACTCAATATGAAAGAACAGTGAGCACTCTGTCTTCCTATAGATGAGTAAAATCTGCTCTCACATATTTTTCTTCCTATTGTCTTCTAGCACATAGATAGTTCCTTAACTATCTCCCATGAAAATATATCACACTGTATACATTATTAGGCAAAGGCCCAGAGCTGTTTTACTTAGGGAAAGATTGCTTTGCAATTACTGAGAACCTGTACTATAGAGCGACTACAATTTCATAAAGCTTATTTCACAGGATCAGCTATAAGGCATAGTGAAATTCATGCCGCTGCAATACATGAATAAGCTGAGTCAAATAAAAGCTATTTTAAAAATGTATGCTCTATAGAAATAACTTCTCTGGGAAATTTAAGGGTCAGATTTTAATGGTTATATAGTCTCTCCCAATAAGATATTTGAAACACACATTGATTGAAAATATCATGGTTCTATTCAAATATTGTCAGGAAGGTCATCCATTCATCCTATCCATGACTGGTAGTGAGGAAGAAATCTCTTTTCTCAACTCTACCATTACTCATAATACCTACAAAACAAGAAATGCCATGTAAGTTTTTAGGAAACAGGTGCATAATCTTTTTGATCCCTCTTCTTAGGAAAGTATTCTTTATGCAGGGATAATTCAATAAATATAGAATAAACAGGTATGACGAGGGCAGAATGAGAAGATAGAGAAGAGCTTGCTTTATTTTTCAAAAATAGCATTTGCATCTCTGTTTTTAAAATGCCTTTTAGTTTATGAGTGGAGTTTCCCCAATCAAAAGGCCCCTACTGCTTGCAAACGATTCAGAGTCCTACCTGACCTCATTTTCATACCATTTTTGTCTCTATGAAGACAAACAGCTTGAAGGGGAGGGAAGTATTTGAGACCAAACAGTGCACTTCACTTTGGAGCTAAGTGACCTAGAAAACATGTACTCTTGGTTGATATTAAATTGTTAACCTTTCTAAGGCTTTTTTTCCCTTCAATATCACAAGGGAAAAAATAAAAAAAATACTCTGAATGAATATGTTTTAAAAATATTTTAATTCTTCAGAAGAAATATTTCACATGAAGTATTATTTGTATATACTTAATTGATTGCTGCTTGGCTATGTGGGTATAAAAGCCTTAATGTTTTTCTTTTTCTTTTTCTCTCCAGAAACATATAAAGGAGCTTCGAGCTCATTTTGAAGTCCTTTGAAAGGCATAGGAAGCTGCTTTTTCTGCAGATTAAATGATAAAAGCCTACTAAATCTCAGTGCTTCCTTAATTTTCAGGCTACATTTTTGTCTTGGGAAATACAGATGCAATGTACAGATTTGTAGATCTGAGGTAGGCTGTGATGTTACATTCTACCAACTTTTCATGCACAACCAAGATTTGGGGTCAGCACAGATGAAATAACAATTTTGAAAATAAATATTATGATGGTAATGATAATAATGTTTTATTTATTAGTGCCTATCACTAAATGATTTTTTTATTATAAAAATGTTACTGAAGTGCCCTAAAAAGCAACACAAAGCTCAGAAACAATGACAATCTCTAACTGTCTCATTACCTTCACTAATAAGTATGCATTTCCATTTGCATCAATTAATTACTCATCAAATTACTTCTGTAGTACTTAGAGGATCTAAGAATATTTCTGATAGTAATGGGGTTAGAGTGGAAGCCTGCACTTTAAACTGACAATATGTTTTCTATTGAGCATCCTGTAATCAACGTTTTCTTCAATGTGTTCCCTCAATGTTTTCTTCCCTGCTCCCTACAACTTCATACTTTTTAACCGACATAGTTTCTGGTGCTAGTAAAAGTACATTGATTTATGTACCTCACATCCCCAAGAAAAAATCATCTTGTGTTCCTCTTCCAGATTGTTATCTGGCTCCCTACTCTTCCCTGAAAATGTAACATTCTAAATTTATTAGTAGTTCCCACCTTCCAAATCCTGGATAAAATTATTTTCTTAATACAGCCTAAAATCATATTAGCTTTTTTATCTGTTTTAGTAAACTGTTTACTTGTATTGAGCTTGTAGTCTACCAAAGCCCCCATATCTTCTTCAAACAAACTGCATTGTCATGGTTCCTGTCCCCTCTTATACAGAAGAAGTTGACATTTGGGATCCAAATATAGTACTTTTCATTTATCTGTAATTTTTCAGATTTATGCAGAGTCTCTGGTTCAAAGGGTATAGATATGTTAGTCACTTTACTTGCATAATCTGAAATTCTTTAAAGAAAAATGGTTGCACCACTTTATTACTGGGTAGTGTGGTCTTAAAATGTTATGAGAGTGAGAATAATAATGTACTTGGATAAAATCCTTGCAATTTTTTCTTAAACATTTATATTTCCCAAATGGAAATATGTACATATTTTGGAATAAATCCCATAAAACACTCAATCCTCCCCCAGCAAGCCAGAAGGAAAGCACCAGTGAGTCAACTTCTACTCCTGCCAGTGTTTTGAATGAAGTCCAATAAATTCTCCTATTTTTCTTGGACTTAAATATGTTAACAAGTAAATTGTTAACCCATGAAAAAATTAGATGGGGACTGTGTGTGAAAGACAAAATGCCCAAAGTCTTATTTCTTGAATATCCTGATTTTCTTTAAGACTATTTCATAACAGTTCCAGTGAAATATTTCACTTGGACACAGTTTTATTCAGAAGTTTTGAATGGATTCCTCATCTTTATCACTGAAGATATTTACATTAAAATAACAGGAGGTAGTATTTCTTAGGTATGCTCCTTCTCTTAATAGAACTAAAATGGAAGTCATTGTGTTATCACAAAGGAAGGATTATAGCCTTAGGTGGGGTAGAAGCAGCAGGAGAAAAGGAATTCTTAAGAAAGAATTGGTTCCATCCAAATGTCTTTAAGAAATAGAAAGTAAGAGAAAAGAAAATTACAGCTAACAAATCATATAAAACTCATCATTTTGAAGTACTCAGTTTAGTATTTTTTCCCCATAGCAAAATACCATGCTATGAGGAAAGTTTTTAAACTCATTTTTATATTTTAGTGAGTTTGTTATTTAATGGTGATAGAGTAATTGTGTCTGAGGAATTATGGGAAAAGGCATTTTTTTTCATTACCCACTTGTTTGTCCTTGAGAAGGATTGACAACCTAAACAAAAAGCATTAATTCAGGATTTTTTTTCCTTCAAAGATTTGCAAGTACTTCATAGCTTTTACATATATGATATTCCAGATTATATTTTCAGGAGAGATAGCTACTCAGTTACATCTTAAAGAAATGGGAATCCACTAAATTCAAAATGTCCTCTCATCTGTCCTCTAGCCCAACTCAGGAAGCTGATTATCTTCAAGAAAACAAATTCTGAAAATGATCCTTACATGAAGGACTGATTAAGGAAATTAATAACAGCTGACATTTATTTAGTATTTTGAGTATTTGGAAAATACTTTACATTCATTAACTTATTTAAAACAGCCCTGTGACATAGGGGTTATTACACCACCATTTTACAGATTAAAAAATTGAAACTCAATGTGACTTTTAAAAATAGTCACTTATGAAATGACTTATAAAGGTAATATATATCTAGGAAAAGATTACAATCTGAATGATTTCAAGGTTAGTGCTCTATCTTGTACTCCATGAAGCCTCTCTCAAAATTGATGACTCCTCTGGAAGGAAGGATGCAAATCAGGAAGGTGGAAGTCAGTAGATAATAATGACCAGGAGTAGGAGAAGGTCCTATTGTCATATCAGTCAATCAATCAGTAAAAATTTAATAATTGTCTACTATGAGCCAGGCACTGAGCTAAGCACTGGAAATATGATAAAAAAAAAAAGCAAAAGATAGCCCCTGCCCTCAAGGAGCTTACAATTCAATGAAGGAGACAAGTGAATAAATATATACAAAGAAAACCATATATAGAATAAATAGGAAATAATAATAGAGGAAAGGCACTGGAATTAAGAGGAATTGGTGAAAATTTCCTGTAGAAGGTGGAATTTTAGTTGAAATTTAAAGGAAGCCAGGGAGGTCAATAATTGGAAGAGAGCAGGGAAGAGAGAGAGCATTCCAGATATGAGGGATAGCCACAGAAAATGCCTGGAGTTGAGACAAGGAATGTGCTGTTTGTGGAACTGATGGGGTGCTAATGATGGACCCCTAAAAGGCCTTGGACTTTCCCTTACAGCCCAGTCCCTGGCATCTTGCCAAGGCATCTGGCCCCTTAAGAACCACCAGGAGGCCATTGTCACTGGATAGAAGGTGTGTTTCTGGAAGTAATTGCAAAGGGGAGAGATTTACTTTAAAAAAAAGGAAGCAGAGAAAAGATTCAGTATAAAAGATCAATACATTTTTTTAGAAGATAACATTATAGACTATGTTTCTCATCTTTGGGCACCCCTTCCCACCTTCTACCCCCAACTCTTCAAAGGATCAGAGGGAGGTAATATTCTCATATCTCTTCTTTGGGACCAAATTTGTTCTTCACAGCATTCATTTTTTATTGTGTTGTGGTCATGGTTGATTTACATTAATATAGTTATTGTGTATAATGTTTTTCTGACTTTTCTTATCTCACTTCCCTTCTTCTTTCCTTTTTTTTCTCTTAAAAAATCTTAGTTCTTTCTCAGGTATGGAGGCAAAGGAAGGAAAACAGGAGGAAATCCAGGAGATGTAGAAACAAAAGATAACAATAAAAACAATTTTAAATAAATATATCTTTCATATCTCTTTCTTTCTAATCCCTCAGATACTATCATATTTAGGTCCTAATAACCCCTCAGTTGAACTACTATAATAGCTTCCTACCTGCCCTGTCTGCTTCCAGTATCTTTTCTTTTTAATTAATATTTAAATTGGACATTAAGGAGATCAAAATGAAATGCTAAGAAAACCAGGAGGAAATAGAAACCAAGGGAGGAGACAGAATCCTTGAGTTAAAACAAAGATATTACATGGTAGGTGCCTGTCTCATATTGTCAAAGTGAAGAGATAAAGGGATGTCAGTGTAACTATATTTACATGTATGTAGCATGATCCTGTTCAAATTTAGAAATTTAATAAATACTTTGTAATAATGATGAGGAAGAACTATTCTTAATTTTTTTCCCAAGTAGAGATATATTGTTATTTTAATCCCAGAACAGATTTTACAATCTCCTAGCATAAAACATTCCAGGACTGAGAAGAATCAAGCACAATCTGCAGCTTCTTCTCTGAAACTCAGAATTTGCTTAGTGTAATGAATGACCATGAATCCAGTGTTTTAGCCATTACCGTAAGTGGCCACTTGGCACTAAATTTTGTTTTGTAAAGCACATTTTCTTCCATAGCAGTCTAGTCAGTTCATCAATCAAAGAATCATGAAATCTGAGAATTGGAAGAGACCTTAAGAGGCTTGTAGTTTAACTAATACCCAAGTAATGAATCATTTCTAAATATTCTTAAAAATAGTCATCTGGCCTCTACTTGAAGACCTCCAGTGATAGAAAACTCATGTTTTTGGAGATAGCTAACCCATTTTACTTTTGGATAGCAACATTGTTATGAAATCACTTTCTTATATTGAGCTGAAATCATCATCTCTGCAGCTTTTATACTATACTTGAGTTCTGGTTTTGCCTTCTGGGGCCCAGCATGACAAATTTTTGGTGTGATGTTACTTGAAGATAGCTATTACAATTTCATAAGTCTTCTCTTCTCCATACTAGTTAAACATCAATTCATAAGCATTCATTAAGCACCTACATAGTGCAAAGCACTGTTTAGACATTAGGAAACAAGTAAAAACAATGAAACTATCTAAATTTTCAGAGACCTTACATTCAACTGATCTTGTGTATTATAGATTCCATTGTCACACCATCTTTGCTGTCATCTTCTGGTAATGGGTTACCTTATCAACATTGTCCTAAATATGTGGCCCCACCCAAAATTGAATATAATACTCCAGATATATTCTGACCTCCCTCCTTTCCTCAGTTGTTTTGGAATTATTTCTATAATACTAATAATCAAAATAGTTGTATAAATTCCAAAGAAACAGAAGGAAATAGATTTATGTAGTTATATACATAGATGTGAATGTATATATGTGCATATATCTATGTTTATCTATATTCTATTTCTTTCTATCTATCTATCTATCTATCTATCTATCTATCTATCTATCTATCTATCTATCTATCTATCTATCTAT
>NW_020946557.1:14678347-14693734 GCF_900497805.2 Vombatus ursinus | reverse complement strand
TATCTATCTATCTATCTATCTATCTATCTATCTATCTATCTATCTATGTATCAGCTAGGTAATACAGTGGATAGAGTGCTAGGCCTGGAGTCAGGAAGACTCATGGTCCTGAGTTCACATCTGGCCTCAGACATTTACTGTCTGCGTGACCCTGGGAAAGTCACTTAATTCTATTTGTTTCTTCTTCTGTAAAATGAACTGGAGAAGCAAATGGCAAACCATTTCAGTATCTTTGTCAAGAAAACTCCAAATGGGGTCACAGGGTCACATAGAGTTGGACATGACTGAAATGACTGAACACCAACAAAAATCAAGCTCTCTCTCTCTCTCTCTCTGTCTCTCTCTCTCTCTCTCTCTCTCTCTCTCTCTCTCTCTCTCTCTCTCTCTCTCTCTCTTTCTCCCCCCCCCCACATATCCAAAGCTTCTATCAAACCTCCTAAGCAGCTTGATTTCACTTCTGAGATTTGACTTCATATGATCCCAGAATGTCCTGGGGACTATTCAATAATATATAGCACTTCTGTTTTCAGCCATATCCATAATTGCCTCTTGTCATCCTCAAAGTATAGTACCAACATTAAATAATCTGATTACAGATTCTTTTTGACAGTGGTGTCAAGATAAGTACAAGAAAGTGAATGTAGAGAATTCTTTCCTAAAATTTATTAGTTTAGCCCTAAGTGGTTATTGGAAATGTATATAGGAATAGAAAGGTGCTACTTAATGCTGCTCTGTAAGTAACAGAAATCTGATTCATTCATTGCTGTGTATTTGGTTTTCTTAAAATATGGTTTGACTATAATTATTTATTAGTGATTTTTCCATAGGTTAATTAAGAATTGACTGATACATCAGTGAGATTTTTATAAGAGTAGAGACTAGAACAGGAACAAATTAAAAAACAAAATAAAAATATAAAAAATATAAACCTGTAATATAAACAAACAAATAAAAATATAAACTTGGTACTAAAGTCAATATTTTAAGTTATTCAAAATAATGCAGTATCATTGCCTTGCAAAATTAAATTCTGGAAGCATGTTATCCCTTAAATGAATAATCAATAATAAATCAAGTTTAAAGTGTAATTTTCTTTTAAATTAAATGCCTTCCAATTTATTTTCTAATTGCTATACTGCATTATTTATGTATTTTCCAATGTTAAAGGAAGCCTGAAGTATCTATCTAAAATCATCAACAATTATTTTCTGTAATAGGGATAAACTAGAAGCCTTCCTAATAAGATCAGGGGTGAAGCAAGAATGCTTATTAGCACCACTATTCTACTTTGTACTAGAAATGCCAGCTGTAGTACTAAGAAAAGAAAAAGACATTGAAGGTGTTAGGCTATGTAATGAGGAGACAAAACTATCACTCCTTTCAGATGATGTGGTATACCTAAAGAATCCTAGAGAATCAACTGAAAGAACTAGTTAAAATAATTAACAACTTCAGCAAAGTTACAGAATATAAAATAAAACCACATAAATCATCAGCATTTCTATTTATTACCAGCAAAGTTCAGCAGGAAAAGACAGAGAAATTCCATTTAAAATGACTGCAGACAATTTGAAATATTTGAGAGTCTACCTGCCAAGACAAGCCTGAAGATTATATGAACACAATTACAAAATGCTTTTCAGACAAATAAAGTCAGACCTAAACAATTGGAGAAATATTAATTGCTCATGGTTAGGCCAAGACAATATAATAAAAATGACATTTCTACCTAAATTAATTTACTTATTCAGTGCCACTCCAGTCAAACTACCAAATAATTATTTTATAGAGCGGGAAAAAATAATAACAAATTTCATATAGAAGAAAAAAAAGACAAGAATACCAAGGGAATGAATGGGGAAAAATGAGAAGGAAAGTGAACTAGCAGTACTAGATCTCAAATGGCGTAACAAAGCAGTAATCATCAAAACAATCTCATCCTGGCTAAGAAATAGATCAGTGGAAAAGATTAGGTATAAAATACATAGATGTACAGTACAATAGTAGCAAATGACTACAGTAATCTAGTATTTGAAAACACTAAGATCCAATCTTTTGGGAAAATAATCCACTATATGACAAAAATTCCCTTTTACAACATGGCTAATTTGGAAATATGTTTTGCATACTTTGATCAACACTTTGATATAGTGTTTCCCTTCTCAAGGAAGGGGAAAGGGAAAGGAAGGAAGGGAATTTAGAAATTAAAAATTATAAAAAAATGAACATTAAAAATTGTTTTTGCATGTAATTATGAAAAAATAAAACTAAAAACATTTTTAAAAATAGAAGCCTGACATTAAAAAAAGGAATTCAAATTTTGCTTTCCTTTTAAATTGTGTAAACCTTTAGGAATGTTATGAATATTTAGTTATTTTGCACAAGATCTCATTAACTCCAATTTATTCCTTTAATCTTAGACTGAGATTTCTTTTTTTTAAATGATGTTATTTGAAACAAGTGTTTGTAAGATCTTGTTTGCCTAAGTGCTGTTTAATCTGACACTTTTTCAAGTGAATCCTGAAGTAGTGAATACAATTTCTGAGGTTTCTGTCTGTAGTTGGAGTTCATAGGAGGCCTTTTTAGATTTAGAAAATTGAGGATTGACTACATATCAGCTTTCAGACATGCTTCTGCTAAACACTCATAATTCACTTACTCTCCTACAACTCATTATTTCAAAGGTTTGATTCACTTGTATTCCCATTTGGGTCTTAAATTGCATTTCAAAACACTCCTATCCTTAATCCATTTTCAGAATAGCATTATAGGTGATGGGAATTGGGCATAAAAATCAATGCTGGGCCCTTTCTAATTTTTTCTCCTTTGAGCACCATCTCAACTACAGAACTTTAGGTTCACTGCCTAATTTCACTGAACCTGCAGCCTTTATCTTTTTAATGCTACTTTATTTCTTTTATGTGTGGGGAGCTGTTTATTTTCACGGTCCAGATATAGTGCTCCTCCCTCCACCTTTTTTTTAGTGACGTAAAAGATCTATATAATAGACCTAAGGCAAAAGTTTGAAATTGTGCCTCCTGTGGACAATATATTAATGAGTTATTTTAGCTACTACATATGCATTATAATAGAGACAGGGCAATTATGAGAGAGATACAATCTTAACTTCTTAAAATGTAAATTGATTGCATAATTTGAGCAAATATTTATATTTCAACAAATTCTATGACTAAAATCCTTATCCTGAGTGAGAATGACAAATAATATTTTAAATATAAATTTGAATCTAGGGCAGCTAGGTAGTGCAGTGGCTAGAGTACTGTACCTGAAGTCAAGGGCCATCTCCAGTTGTCTTGATCTCTATCTTGCCACTCGACTCAGATGACTAGAGAGGAGAAAGTGAGGCTAGTAATTTTGCACACCCTTCCCTCACTTAAATTCAGTTCACTTGTAAGTCATGATATCACCTTCCTGACGCCATGGTCCTCTTAGAGAATGAAGGACACAACAACTATGACAACTACAGACAATAAGTTGTGTTTTTTTTTTGAAGTATTTTTTTAAGCTTGTTATTGCTTCAACTTATTTGAGTTCACAAACTTGGAATGTGTATTCACATCATTAAAAAAAAGATTCCTTTCTCCTATTCTTAATTTTTCCCTAATTTTGAAATTTTAATTTATTCATTCTATCATCAGTGTTTTTAGCCAGCCTTCATTCTATTAAAAATAAAGTACTAAAATTTATCAGCAGTATGGAAAACATTTGATAGTTTAAATTATCATTATTTCCTTCTAATACTTTCTGAATACTCATAGAATTTAGTATGGATTATCTTGTTCATTTATCACAAATTTCATAGGATGTAAATTGAGTGATATCTTTGTTATGGATAGGGTCTGATGTATCTGGTTTTCTTAGGAGCTCAGTTTTACAAGTACCCTTTTGTTGTTGTTTGTTTGTTTTTGTTTTCCCAACACAGGAAAAAAAGATGGCCCATAAGTTAGCATTAAATCATATTAGCATGTGATACTTGACTATGTCAATAAATAAATGATCTCATTGATGTAGGTACTTCTCAGGGAGATTACGACCTATTCATGTCTTCACTTCCTATGCAATTCTTGATTATTTTATGACATATTTTGCACATATATATTTTCTATGTTGTTTCCCCTGAGAGAATGCAAGCTTCTTATTCTTAGCACCTAGTGCAATACCTAGAACACAGTATGTGTATATAAAATGTTTGTTTATTGATTGATATATCTTTCTATATATCCTAAATAGAAGATTTGTCTCCTTTCTCTGGAGACCTTTTTTGATTCTTTTAATAATTCATAGACATAATTACAGCCTTTGGGATAGTCATTTCTTATTCCTTGCTACATACCTGGCCATATACCTGGCTCACTTCCTTTTTTTGCAGTGTACATCCTCAATAATGTCTTAGGCTCTGTGTCCATATGCTCTACTGCACTATGTTCACATATACTGTGTGTCTTTCCACTGTTTTTTTGGGTCACCTATAATTTTGTTTCTTCTGAGATTGTGACTTTACATGATTGATAGGTATAAAGCATGACAGGCAGAATACTGTTTTTAAAAATGATGGTCTATGGTGGCAAAAAGCAACTCAGAATTATCCTTGTATTGATTGGAAATATAATGACATTCTGATAAAAAAAAAATCAGGTTCTGCCCCATTAAAATGGATTGTTTCTTCTATTCCGCAAAACATGAAATACTTTTTTTAGGAGGAAATTTCAACATGTTGCATAGGTGGTAATTCATTTGTTTAGAATGCCAATATGAAATCAGTCCATTTTTAACCATGTTATCACTGTTTCTAATGCAAGGAAGCAAAACATAAGAACATTGAATGCATTTTAATAGATATGGTTGATCTTTACAGTATCATTCCTTAGAAGATTCCTATTCCTAGAGTGAAATATTTCATTTAAACATTTTTCTGAGAAGAGGAAGTCTTGATATTATCTTCAATGGAAAAAAAAATCACATGTATTTTAGAATTTGGCATATGTACTTCAGGGGCTACCAAAATGCTCTTTTGTAAGTTCAGGTTTTATGCAAGGTTTGAACCACAGTGCATTATGACATTACCTTTACATGTCATTCTGCAAGTATTTAAGAGTCAAATATTTGCCAGACACTGTATGATACATTGGGGGTGGGGGGGATACAGAGACAAATATAAAACAGTCACAGCCCTCCAGCAACTTAGATTTTGTTGGGGAGGAGTGACCTATGCACATTTTAGTAAGCATATATAAAGCAGTTGGAGAGCACTAGCAACTGTGTCGATCTGGACAAATCACACATATAAGGCATTGTTTCAACTGGTCTTTGAAGAAGGCTAAAAATCCTAAGAGACAAAAGTAAGGAGTAAGTATATTCCAGGATTGGAGGACAGCTTGAGCATGAGCATGGATATATGGGACATGGAGTGTATGAGGAACAACAAGTAAGACAACTTGTTTGGAATATTGAGCACATGAAAAGGAATGGTGTCTAAATAATTCTAATCCATGATAGGCTTAGAAATGTAGGCTGGTGCCATATTGGCCTTCAAATAAACAATGTAGTTTATATTTATACTGGAGAAAGTAGGGAATCATTGAAAGTCCCTGAGTAACATGGATGTGATTCAGGAATATCGGTTTGGCAGCTGTGTGGAGAAAAGTAGGAGAACCAAGACAGAGAACTTTCACAAAAGCCCAGAGAAGAGAATGTGGTCAGTAGGGTCAAATGCCATAGAGAGGGCAGGAAAGCTGAGACCCAAGAAAAGGTCATTGGAGTTGGCATTTAACAGATCATTGGAATCTTTAGAGAGAGCAGTGTGAGTTGATAAGGTCACAAACTAAATTGAAAGGTTGAGAAATGAGTAGGAGGATAGGAAGTAGAAGCAAAGAGTGTAGACAGCTTTTTTCTATGATTTCTTCTATGAAAGAAAGGAATTCACATATAGAATGAAAGTTGAGAAATTGGTAGGGTCAAGTGAGGATTTTTAAGGATGAGGAGACTATACCATATTTACAGGCATCAAGGAAGGAACTAGAAGAGACTAAAGATTAATAAGACAGAGTAGGATTTGGGGGCAAGCTGCTGGAAGAAATAACTAGGAGAATACAAGTACAAAACACCTTTTGACTGAAACTATAAAAATCAAATCAAATTGGAAGTGTGTTAGGACATCAACAAACAATGAGCAAGAGAGATTTCTAGGCATCAGTGAAAATCCTGTTGTTATCTGACAACTTGAATTTGCACTAGGCCCATGAATAGTGGCTAGGTATTAATTTTCTTTCTTTCTTTATTTTCAGTTACATTTCTCCACTTTCTTTCATGCCTGCGGTAGGATCTTTCCATCTTCAGTCTTTAATCATGCTGCTTTCCTACAGTCAGGTTACTGCCACATCACTCCTAATATATATTACACTCCAGAACCTGAACCTGGCCCTTTCATCATTTTCCTTCCCTTCAAGTTATACAGTCAGGTCAATCATGACTATCCTACATTTCCTGCCTGTTTCAGGTTCTTGTTTTGTTTTGTCCTTCCAGTCTAACTGCATCTCTATTCCATACCTATTTTGATATGTTTTCTCTCTCCTTCTTTTTCATATTATGGTGCTGTATGGAAATGGAAAAAAATGAAATTGAGTTGAAATTAGTCAATGTGTCATTTGACTACTCCATCAGGATGACTCCAGAGTAACACTTACTGGTTTTAGATTTTTAATTAATTCTCCTGGCCTTCAATTTACCTCCTTATGTTTCTGCCCTTAATCTTTGTGATACATATCCTTAGGCTCTTCAATCTCTGCCTTTACTTTTTAAAATATATATGTGTACATATATGTATGTATGCATATATATATGTATGTATGTGTATATATATATATTTTTTTTCCCTAAATGCTGGCCAGAGTTTTGTTTTCACTCTCCTATATTGGTATCTCCTTTTCCATTTTCATATCTACATCCCACTCCCTCAGTAATTTGATGTCACTGTTTGTTGTTTAACACATATCTTTGTCTTCATCTCTCCAAACTTTGGATTCTCCCTCGCCATCTCCCATTTTCTCATCCCATGTTTTTTTTTTTTTAATTATTACCCTGTTGCTGTTTTCCTTGCCTTGGTGGTCAATCATGATCCAACTTTCCAATACTAACATATTCCATTTCTTATATTGCAGTTACATTTCTAAACTTTGTGTCCCAAATTCTCAGCAAAATGGACTCTTCAAAGATTATCCGTAGTTAGGACTGGCATGCTCCAACTTACTGTTGTAATAAGAGAATTTCTGACTCAGTCTTCTTGCTGCCACTGTGCTAAGAAAAACTCTGCCCTTGACTCTACCTTGAGCTTTCCTGACATTGTTTGCTAGAAGCCCTCAGGATAAACATACTGCTAAAGTTGGCAAAATCATGCTTGGGAGATAAAATTCAGCTCCAGTTTTGAGAAGCTAGTTCCCTGACCTTCCATATGTAGAAATACTTATCTTCCTTTTTTGTTTTTTATTTCATGATATGTAAACTCTTACTTTGCCCTTCTGCTTTCTGTAAAATTCTATTGTACCTATTCTTGCTGAAACTAATGCTTGTGACTCACTGTTTTTATATTTAGTGCAATCTAAGCATAATAAACTACATTAATTATCTCTGCATCATTGATTTAGGGATTGACATTAGTACCTAATCAATGGACCCTTGGAAAACTTTCATCTTACATTTACAAAGAAAGTCTTGGAATAGAACCTTATTTCTATGAGTCTCCTTAAACTTTGTACACATTTGACATGTTTTTCAGATGTTTGATCTTGACTTCTCCTGGTTTATTTTTCATCTAGTTCACATTCCTGACTGCTCTATTCATTCCTTTGGTGTAATTTATCCTTGGAACCCATTCCTGGTTTATCCTTTGACTTTGATGTCCTTTGGTGTTCTTTATGACTGTGTTATCTATTTCTACTATCTCTGTTCCTTTCCTCTTGCCCAGTTCCCATCTCTACATCACCAGACAACTGAGACAGCCAACATACATATCTTGCTTGTACTACAACTGGCCATTAATTCTGATTGTCTTCATCCCAATGATATAATGTAATGTTGAGTCACTTTGCTTATTTTTCATCTTTTAATTTTGGTCAAGGTCTTATTCTTTTTTAGAATAAAATTCTATTTCCTCTCAAATGTAAAAATATATTACTCAGACCAATAAAATAAGGATATTATAATAGACATGTGTGCAGTAAGTAATACTGAAAGTATTCACTTTTACTTATAAGATGTGATTTTTTGAGGTACAAAAGGTGATAGTAACCTGATAATAAATTAAAACCCAATGATGCACAATATTACATTTTATTCTCACATTGAACAAATTCTTTTGCAATATCATTAAAAACTTAATTGGGTTCTTTAATGAACTCATGTATAGTTATTTCTATTAAAATATCACTCCAACCTAACATACAACTCTGTAGCCTATTATCCAGTTCCAATTACCAGTTCAAGGTTGTAACTATGAGATAGAGAGGAGCAGTAACAGTTGTGGGGGAATAGGGGCCCTACCTGGATAAGAACCAGAGTGTAGAGTAGGAAGGCAATGACCAGACCTTTCTCTCAATCACACAGCCTTGGAAGGACTAAAATCTACCCAGATCAAGGCCCCCAGATCAAGCTACAGAAGCTCAAGCTACCCATTCCCCACCCTCCCACCACACCCTGAGGTAAACAGAGTGCAATTCTAATGTAAAATCAAGAAATAGGCTGGAAAAATTTGCAAAAGATGGAACATGACCATTGAAAGCTTATGTGGTGGCAGGGAAGCTAAAGACACAAAGTCAGAAGAAGACACTGATTTGAAAAAATTTGCAAGCAAAACCTCTTTTAAAAAGAGAAATGTGGATTGGACAAGAGTCCAACAAAAATTCCTAGAAGAGCTGAAGAGATGAAAAAAAGAGCAAAAATTATTTAAAAATCAAATAATACAGGAAAAATTGAGAAATGTAATGAGAGCAATGCAAAAAAAATGAAAAGAGAATTAACTGTTTTATAAAAGAAGCATAAATATGCACGTGTGTGTGTGTGTGAGTCAGTAAATATTTATTAAGCACCTACTGTGTTCCAGACATTTTGCTAAGCACTGGGGATTCAAAAAAAGGTAAAATATAGCCTTTGTTTTCAAAGAGCTAATAGTCTAATGGAGAGACACTACGCAAACATCTAAGTACAAACAAGTTATATACAAGAAAAATCAGAAATAATCAGTAGAGGCAAAGCACTAGAATTAATGGGTATCAGGAAAGCCTTCCTATAGAAAGGTAGATACTGGTACTTGAAGGAAACCAGGGAAGCCAGACAGCAGAAATGAGGAGGGAGAACATTCCATGTATTGGCGTAGCCAGTGAAAATGCCCAGAGTCAAGAGATGAGGTTTCTTGTAAGAAGAAGAGTAAGAAAGCCAGTGTCTGTATCACAGAATACATACATTTGTGTGGGTAACGTATATGAAAACTAGAAAGGTTGGGGGGGAAAGGGGAGGATAGGTTATGAAGAACTTTGAATGTCAAATTTAAGATGTTATATTTGATCCTAGAGGTGATAGGGAGACATTGGAGTTTATTGAGGAGGGGATAATATGGTTCAATCTGCATTTATGAAAGATCACTTTGAAAGCTGAGTGAAGGATAGACTGGAGTAAGGGAAAACTTGTGGGAGGTATTGCAGGAGACCAGGTGTGAGGTGATAAGGTGTACCAGATTGGTGGCAGTAAACAGTCTTCATTTACCCTTTAAGGCTGCAGAGAAGATCTAATTTTGATTCCTAGCATTGTTATGAGGCTACTCCTAACTATTCTTTCATTGTTTGAGATGAAATGAAAGATTCTGCTCTGTCCCTTTCCTAGGATTAAGTCAACAAATAATGCCTAAAGAAATTATAATATAGAAATGCAATAGGATACTATTGTGTATAAGAGATTTCAAAAAGGTACAGCTTAAAAAAAAACTAGGAAAATTTGAGTGAACTGATGAGTAAAGTGAGCAGAAACAGGAAAATAATTTACACAATAACAACAATATTGTTAAAGTGAGCAAGTGTGCAAGGCTTAAGAACTCTAATTAATGCAGTGGCTAGCCAGGACTCCAGGGGACTGATGATGGCAAATGTCACCTACTTCCTGACAAAGAGGTTATGAACTTAACACACCAATGAGACATTTTGAATTGCTTGACTATGCCTATTTGTTACGAGTTTGTTGTTTTGTTTTTTGTTTTGTCTTTATTTTCCTTCCCTCAGCAACAGGGGTGAAGGTAGTAGTTATGAATAGAAAATAAATTTTAAAAGTTTATTAATTGAAAAAAGTAAACTTAAAGAAATAAAATAGTTATTAAACATCTGCCCTGATTCCAGCCATTTCACTGCTCTAGCATGCTGCATAGTGCAAATGAATTCAAATTCTAATTAAAAAAAATACCCTTAGTACAAAACACTCAAAGGGAGTTTGTTTCAGTCATGTCAAACTTTTTGTGACCCCATTTGAGGTTTTCTTTTTTTTATTTTCTTTTTTAAATTTTTTTTTTGGCTAGGCAATGAGGTTAAGTGACTTGCTCAGGGTCACACAGCTAGTAAGTGTTATGTGTCTGAGGTCGGATTTGAACTCAGGTCCTCCTGACTCCAGGACCAGTGCTCTATCCACTGCACCACCTAGCTGCCCCCATTTGAGGTTTTCTTGACAATGATACTGGAGTGTTTTGTCATTTAATTTTTTAGTTCATTTTTAACAGTTGAGGAAACTGAGGCAAACAGGGTTAAATAAAGTCACACAGCTAGTAAGTGTCTGCAATCAGATTTGGACTCAGGACTTCCTGACTCCAGGCTCCATGTGCTTTCCACTGTGTCACTTAGCTACCCTTCATAGGAACATGGCCTGATAGTATCTATTGACTTGAAGTAGCATGGTAGAATTAGAAATAGAAAGAAATGGGAGGGATGGGAATAACATTACAAAGAATTAGGCAACTGATAGGGAGCAAAGAAATCAAAGATTATAAAAAAAGTTTATGAATATTGGGTGATTGGGAAAATGATGGGGCTGCTAACGGAAATAAAGAAATCCAAAGGAGAAGCTATAAGATGATGTGATCATAATTTTCATTTTGGCTCTATCCATGATTTCTTAGTCCTGAAAATGGAATGTAGTTTATCATGTTTTAAACAAAAAAAAATGTGTCTTATATACTCTTTGTTATCTTTAGGATGGATAGCCTATAGATTTCTAAATGATGTCTTCTTCTGTTACGGTTTAATGTTTATATAGGTCAAACATCTACAACCACCACTGTGATAGATGGCAAAAATGGATCTGTGCCCAGGACGTCTGGAAAAATGTTGAAAAGATCAGTGACAGAAGACATTGTCACGACATTCAGCTCTCCAGCTGCATGGCTTCTGGTTATTGCTCTAATCATTACTTGGTCAGCTGTGGCTGTTGTCATGTTTGATCTAGTGGATTACAAAAACTTTTCAGGTAAGACACATGGAATTTTGCTTTGGAAGCCTTAATTACAATTTGCTTTTTGTCTACCACTTTTTTTGGGTCCCTGCTCAGTTATTATATATTCATTAAATGGTACATATGTCTTTACCACAGTTGTTAATGGGATGTCTACAGACCCAAAAGGAAAGTATGCATAGATTTCAGAAGTTCATGAATTTGAATGGGAAAAAAGATTATACCTTTATTTTTGCTAATACCTAACTGAAATTTAACATCCCCTTCAATTCTGGGTCTAGACAACAAGCATTATTATGAGAAGAGATCAATAGTTTTCACCAGACTGGACTATGACAATCATTGCTGTCATAATCATTTATACACACACACACACACACACACACACACACACACAGATACATATATATTTGAGTGTGTATGTATGTATAAAATAGTAAATAGTGTTATATATGATATACAGTAATAAGATATGTAATATAACTAATAATTTATATATAATTTTAAGTTTTGCAAATCACTTTACATATATTATGTCATTTTATCCTTTCAACAACCCTGGCAGTTTGGTGCTATTATTCTCCCCTTCTTATAGATGAGGAAACTGAAGCCAACAGGTTAAGTGACTTGCCCAGGGTCACATAATTATTGTTATGAACCTGGATTTAACTCAATCTTACTGATTCCAGGTTGAATTCTGTCATGAGAGACAGAACCCCTGGAAATGTTTAGTATATCCTTATAATATTTGCTTTTGAACGCCTGTTAATATAATTAATTGTAATGAGAGAAAGTCTGAGGATTGGGAGGGAGATAGTATCATTGGTAGAGTATGGAAGAAGGTCAATTTGGGGGTAAGAGGTGCAGATGATTAGTTCACTTTTGGAGTTGACATATTGAGTCCCAGGTTCAGGTAGGACAGATAGATTGGATGTGGCCAAAAGAGAGATGGGGTGGAACTCAGAGAAGAGACTGGGGAAGGAATAGATTATATCCGTCTTTTGAAGAACATGTAGACAACTGAAAGTCTTGCTGAATTGAATATTGTTTTATTAATTGATTGATTCCACTCAAAACCTGAAGCAGTTTGAAATAAAAGCCTTTGAAATAACCTAGCTAGGCAGAGTAGATGAGACTTTGTGACATAATTATATTTTTCAAGAATTCAAACTGCACTCTTTCCCCTACAAATTCTCAGTTTTCTTGCTCATTGGTTTTAACTTTTTTTTTTACTTTTCCAGCAAGAGTAGAGACAGGAGGATGGCAGCTGCAAGTACCCTTGCTTCAGCTTCAGACATTTGGCTCCCTCATGCTCATTGTGACATTTAACAGATGTGCTACTGAAATTATCAAGTGAAATAACATGAACAAACAATTTTGAAATCATGGAGTTTGAGGCCTGTGTTAAACTAATAAATTAGATCAAACACTAGGTGCATTTCAGAAATCAGAAAATAATTAATTTTGTAAATGATGACTTAACATGGTAGTGACATGTATGGCAACAGTGATTACAACAAATCTAAGAATCTTCTTTATCATACCTTTTTATCATAATGATTACCTAGATTTATCTAAGGGGAGGAATGATTTCTCTGATGACTATGCTGCTTAGTGTAAAGAAGTCTGAACCTAGAAGCAAGATTCCTTAGATCAAAACCCAGTTGCTGATGTATGACCATGAGCAAGCCCTTTAACCATGCTAAGCCTCAGTTTTCTCCTTTGTAGAATAGAATTATTACTTGTACAGTTTCCTTAATGATTTGTAAATTCTGTTCTACTTATACTATTTAAATTAAAGAAACATTTATTAAGTACCTGCTGTACATAGAATTCCATGTTTAGGAACTTTGAGAAATAGAAATATTAGAGTCTCTGCCCTCATGGAGCTTAAAGTGTACTATATAAATAAGATACATGCATGAAAGAGTATTCAAAAATTCAATTCAATTAAGTGCCGACCACATGCAAATTACTGTGCTAGAATTTAGGGAAAGAAAAAAAATATTGAAAATAAAAATAAAATTATTTCTCTCCTTAAGGTGCTCAAATTCTAAAGGAGATCACAAGATGTACATAGAAAAGAACAGAGTAGTTACACATAAGGGAGAACCCTAACAAGTGGCGAGACCATGAAAAACCCTCATTATGAGGTTTATGCAACTAGTAAATGTTGCAGTTAGGACAAGACATTGTTATGTTCAAGCTTCCATCTTTCCATTTTTTTTATCTTATTACTTATTCCCCGTTCTAAGACACAGAGGTAAGGAGATAAGAATTTTTAGGTGTGGTGTATAAAAAGTTCAAGAGACATAATTTCTAGGTAAAAATTTTATTAATTATGGCTAATGAATAATTAATAAAAGGATTGGTCATTTGGTCATCTCTCTTGGCAGCTTGTTGATGCTTATGTGCCCTTGGAAGAATGGCTGTTCCAACAGTTCAGCAATAAACTCTGATTGGTTAGCAATCATTAATGAATGAAGAATGAATATTATAATGAAAGGTAGACCTATTCTAATAAGGAGCTGGGGGATGTGACTTTGATTATGTAACCTTTAGTCTCAGATCACCTCCAGTCTGAGAGAGTAAAAGTGACATAATCTAAACAAATCTAGATCTAGCCCCATCCAAGCCTTGAGTAGAACACAATGGGCTTCCCCACTTAGGTGGAAATTGAACTAGATAAATTAATTCAATCTCATTATCAACCATATTTTCCAGAGGGTGATTTGACTTAGTAGAGAATAAGAAAATAGGAAGGGAAAAAATCCTGGATCTCCCCAACAGTGAATGGGTATTAATATAAAAGAGAAATAATCATTTCTCTCATAGAAAAAGTGATGGAGGAAGGTAGAGAGAATGCCATGTGCTGGAAACAAGTAGGCCAGTTTGTCTGGAATGTTCAGTGTGTGTGTATATGTGTCTACTGTGGGTTTAGGGGTGGAGGGGCATTAGGAGGAGCAAACAGTGATACAAAATAAGTCTATAGATGTAGGATTGAATAAGACTGGTCAGTTTAAAACACCAGGCTAGGGGTTTTTAAATTTTATCCTAAAGTCAATACAAAATCACTGAAATGAATAGGGGAATGTCCTGGCCTCATCTGTGCTTTAAGATTATTTTTATAGCTCTTTGGAGGATAATTAGTAAGAAGATAGATTAGTAAGAAGAGGCTAAGCAGGAGGCAGTTGTGATGCTTGTCAAGAGGTGATGAAAACTGGAACTAGGATACTAGCTGTTTGAAGGCAGATTCAAGAGATGTTTGTTGATTTGGAGCTGGAAGGGACCTTAGATATCATCTAGTCCAATTTCCTTTTCTTACAGATGATAGAACTAGTGCCCAGAGAGATGAAGTAATTTACTTAAAGTCACCCAACTAACAAGTGGCAAAGCTGAGATTTGAACTTAGGTTTTCTGATTCCAAATCAGAGCTCCTTCCTTTGTGCCATACAAGACTCAATAAGACTTGGCAACAGCCTGGATATGAGGGTGAAGGTAAGGGAAGAAGTCAAAATGAGTCTGAGTTGCAAATCAGAGGTACCGGAACAAAGAACTTAGGAAGCTGGTGTAGCTTTGGTGGAATATAATGAATTTATTGTGTACAGATTGAGTTTAAAATAACTATAATACATCCATGTAGAAATGTTTGCAGCAGTTGATGAGATGGTGGTGGAGCTCAGGACAGAGATGAATGATTTCATCATTGTCTACATAAAAATGATAATTGAACCCATTGGAGTTGATGAGATCATTGAGACAGAATGCAGATACATAAGAAAAGAGGCCCAAAATAGAGACTTTGGGGACAAATATACTTAGGGACATCAAGTATGCATACACACACACACACACACACACACACACACACACACACACACACACACA
>NW_020946557.1:14631184-14678337 GCF_900497805.2 Vombatus ursinus | reverse complement strand
ACACACACACACACACACACACACACACACACACACACACACACACATCTTCATCTCTTATAACTTCACAGGCTTCCCCTTGCCCAATTCTGATTTTCAAAGACTTATTTTCTTCCTTAAGATTCTGGGTCTCTGGGGCAGTTTAGGTAGAGCTGTGGATAGGGCTAGAGCTCTGGCCTTGGAGTCAGGAGGATCTGAGTTCAAATTTGATCTCAGACATATAACACATCCTAGCTGTATGACCCTAGGCAAGTCACTTAACCCCACTGCCAACCCCCCCCCCAAAAAAAAGAAAAAAAAATATTCTGGATCTCTTTTTCTAATTGGTTGACTTTCTTTTCATAATCTTCTTGTTTTTCTTGAATTATTCTTATTTTTCTTTTTAGTTTTTCCTTAATCTCTCTCATTTGATTTTTAAAGTTTTGGGCAGGTAACCATTTAGCATTATTCTTTGGGGCAGAAGAGGGTTTCTTTGCTTCAGTATCTTCCTCTGAAGATGAACCTTGATCTTCTCTATTCCCATTGTAACTCTCTATGGTTAGGTTATTTCTCCTTTGCCTGTGCATTTTGTTTTTTGTAATAGTTTAGTTTTTATAATCACCTCTAGTCCTGGGGTATGAGAGATGGTGCCTCTGGCCTCAGGTCTTCTTCATTTCTCCTCTCTGACCTTGAACTCAAACCAAGACTCCCAGCCTCCTGTAAGTTCCCAGAGCCAGTGGTAAGACTGCTCCACTGCTTCTGTACTCACCATGGTGCTGGTTCCTTCTCAATCCGAATGCTCTCTGAAGCACAGCTGGGTCTGATGTTCCCTGTCAGCAGAGGTTCCCTAGATTTTCCCTAGCTCAGATGCCCAACTCCCCTCATTGTCCTGGAGAGGAAAATTCCTGTGGCTGGGGCTGAGGCAGTCTCCCAAAACAGCTAACCCCAGGACATACTGCTTATTGTTTAAGAGGTCCCTAGCCTAGAGATGCTTACTCTTCACTGGGAGGAAATCACTTCCTGGGATTTTTCTTCAGATCTTCTGTGATTGTCCCAGGAGGAAACCCTGTTCTGTCCCTATTCTTACTTATTTTTATTGTGCTCCATGTTCACCCAGAAGTGCTATTTTATCTCTTTTGTGGAGGAAAATCTTGAGAGCTTGAAATTTTCTGACCTACTTCATCAACTTCCCAGAATCCTCTCCTAAACTGAAATTTTAAATAGAAACTAGATGCTAAATTTTTCTGAGATTATCTAATTCTCTTGAGTTTCTTCGTGAAGTCAACAGCATTATTTCAGTTATGTAAACATTTGGACAAGGTGTCTAGCAATAAAATAGGTATCCCTCTTTATTTTATTGAAAAAAATGTATTACTCAAAAATTAAATGTAAAAAAATACAATATTTATCATTCTATTAAAATACAATATATTATAATACAAAATACAATTCTACTGAAAATTAAATGTAAAAATACTATTATGTACACACACATACATACATATACACACATTTTATTTCATTTCTCACATCCTGCATGCTATTTGCTCCATCTGCCTCATCACATATATACACATACACACATAGATTGTGTGTGTGTGTGTGTGTGTGATCCATGCCTTAGGTCTTTTTTTTCACACTATACGCTAAAATGACTTTTTCCTCATCTTTTCTCACTTGTCTTTTTAGTTCTTCACCCCCTCCCCTCTGCCTGAATAAATTCAACCCATGAAAAGTAACCTCCTCCTTGTAGCCTTCTCTGAAGGCTCTCATACTCCCAACTCAGTACCAGGATGAAATAATTTCCCATTTATTCAAATTCTTGAATCACTTTGCTCCTACTTCTTTCATATTATTACCATGTTATAGTTTGCATTCTAATTAATTGTGCACATTTCTTTCCACTCCCACCACCACCTCCAGTCTATTATCTTATAAGAACCTGGAGTTCAGTATCATGTTTTATCATGCTTTAATGTTTAATGTTAAATTTTTGTATTTCCCTGGGTATTTAGCTAAATGCTTTGCTCATAGTAGGTGCTGAAAAAATATTTGTTGAAGGAAAGAAATGCTGTGTTCATCACTCCATATAATGGGGGCACATTTTACACATTGCATTTGTTCATTGTACAGTGAATATCTGAGTGGCTTTTAAACAAAGCATTGTTTTTAGCACTGTAAGGATGATAGCCTCCAAGGAACTGATGATCTAGTAGGATCAATAAAATAGAGACAGAAATAAATGCAATTAAAGGCACAAGTTCCATAAGGGATATACAAGTGCTATAAATTGAGAGGAGGACAACTAGGATAATGAAGGCTCTGGAGATCCTACCAGATGGGGATCAGATGAAGGAACTAGGGATGTGTAGGCAAAGAGGATAAAAGGTTTAGAGAAGGCAAGCTAGCTCCCTTCAAATATTTGAAAGGCTATCAAGTAGAAAATGTATTAGATTTGTTTTCCATGGCTCCAGAGGGTAGAACTAGGTACAATGGGAGAAAGGTGCCAAGAGGGTGATAGAGACTTGAAGGAAGGACAAATTTCCTATGAATCGACATGGACCAAAGTAGAGTGGTAGTGGGCTCCAGGAGGTAGTGGGTTCCACTCACTGCTGGAGATCTTTAGACAGAGACTGGATAATCATGTGTCAGAGATATTGTAGAGAGTTCCTGTACAGGTATGATTTGGATCATATTCATTCCCAGAGAAGGGAATAATAACATGCAGTTCAGTTTGGCTTCAATGGAGGGTACATACTAAGGAGAGATGGATTGTGAGACTAGAAATGTGTATTGAAGGCCTTTCCAATATCTTTATGAGAAGATTTTTTTTTTAACTTTATTCAAGAATGTCATTATTCACAGTCGTGTTATATGACCATAAATACAATCTGCATGGGCCACATTAATGAACAGCTGAATAAATTTAGTTTTTTATAAAAATAAATGTCAAAATGATGAGGCAGTTGGAGCAAACAGGATGCAGGATGTGAGATATGAAACATGCAGGATATGACCAGCCAGAAAGTGCCCAAGAAGACTATGCATTGAATCCCCTTACAGTGGGCTTATCTGTATGCATTCACAAAGCATCACCAACTCCCTGACATTTCAGACATTCCAGAGCAGTGCTCTCCTTCCCCCTTTCCTGTTCTCTTTGCTTATCTGTATGAACTACATGGCATTCTGGAGCAGTGGCCCTCCTCCCCTCTCCTGTTCCCCTTCCCATTTTCATAAACTGTAGTAGCTCCTCCTCTTCCCCTATCCTGTTGAAACTGTATGTAGACCAGACACCTAACCTGGCTAAGTGCTCTGTCTCCCATGGGGAGGAGGTACCACAGGGTGCTATGGCCTCACATAAGGAATAGAGCCCTTTGGGTGCATCACCCCAATAAATGCCTTTATTAACTTGGAGATGGTTGGAGTGACTTCATTCAAGACACTCTGCTATTCCTCATCATTCTGGTACACCCATACATTTTGGGGTACCCATGAACCCCCCAAAACACCTCAAAATATTGAATCTGTGTGCATAGTTCATCTTTTCAATGATAGTCAATATTTTAAGTCATATAGTAAAGGCATTTATCATTAATTAAAGGTTTAAATACATTTTGAATCACAACAGTGATTTTCTTTTCATGTAATATGAATAATTTTACTGTTTTAGACAAATTTTCCTTTTAAAAAATGAGATACAAAGAATCTTCATAGCCTTAAAACCTCATTTGCTATGTATGATTCTATAGACCAATTTATGACTTAGTTTTGAACCTTTAGAAAACAGTTTGGCAACTATCGTATTGTAGTGCATCAGGTACTGTCACATGCCTCAAAGATTTTTACTAGAGGAAAGGGATTATATGCAGATTCTGTTCACAAAGTGATCACATACAAAAAAAATAAATTTTCAGAAGTAAAAATCAAATAGTTGTTAAAAAATCTAGTATATAGTATTTGGGAAAAGATTTTTAAATGCCTTAAATTTAAAAAAAAACATAATTAGCTAATTAATAGTTATAAGATACTTAATTAAAGGGGATAATGTAACAATGATCCAGTAAAACTTGATCTAATTAAAAATTAAATTCTTGGTTCCTTTGGACAACAAAATCAAATACCATGGGATTAATGTAGCAAATTTCCTTTTATGTGTAAAATATGTTATTTCTTTTCATCTTTGGGTGAGCTGGACACATTTAATCCAATTCAGTTGCTAATTTTGCATTTCCATTTAGGGAGTTCTCACCTGCCTATTCTAATGTTGATCATAAAAAATAGTTCCTTCATTTCAGTTGCAGTGATTTGTGGAATTGTAAGTAATAGCCTTCTGTTAACAATATTTAGTTTTATTTGCCATTTGGTAACTTTGGTCATATATTCATATTATAGATGAAGAGCTTTATTTATTACCTAATAAACTTGAAATTCCTTGTAATTTAACTAAGTAAACATTTTAATGTCTACTATTTTAGGCACAGAAACATTTGGTTTGTTATTTTGCTTAAGAAATAGCATCAACAAATTCAAAAAATATACTGAGGAAAGCTAAGAAAACTCAAGGGTTAGTCCAGCGAGGACTTGTGTAGGAAAATCCATTAATTCTTTTAGAGTGCTAAGGAATATCTTAGTGGCCTGATTCAATATTTCTATAAAGAACCACTGAATTGAATGGAGGCATAGCTAATCCAATCATTCTGGCCACCTTTATGATCAATACTAATCAAAAACATTGAAGCAACTATTTGGTTATGTGCACTGATTATTAAGGAGGCCAGTGTAATCTGATTGTCCAAATAGGCATCTATTCATTTTGTCATATAGACACAAGACTTCTTTACATGTCTTGGTTACTAAGAAGATGTAGAGAATAGAGTTGGGTCCAAAAGATATTTATAGCAGAACATAACATTTCCATGTGAAAGTCTTATAAACAATGAATGAAGTACATTTAAAATAGTTTCATACTGAACTGTGTCATTTATCTATTGCTCTTGAAAATTAATTCCACTGATTTCTTTTTTTTTGTTCTTTTTTCTTTCTGGCATGGGTCCCAGTTAAGCAGGTGTGCTATTTGTCAGGGTTTCAAATTGGGAGAAAAGACCTTCAGGAAAACCTTCAATTCACAGATGAACTTTCACTTTTAATACAAAAATTAAGTAAATAAATATGTATTTACATATATTAAAAATTTACATATATATTTATTTCTAATGGAGATACAGTGAAGGTTTTAAATATCTAAATATATTGAATATAATTACATTAGTTCAGTATAATCTCCCCAAAGTCTAAGGATTTTCTTTTTGGTCTTTCTCTCCTATATGCCCTGCATAGTGCCTCTTACATGGGAGGTAGGTACTAAAATATTTACCTAACTGAATAGATGCTTGGTTAAAAAAAAAAGTATTGGAGACATTGATGGGCAAATGTAGAAAACAACTTGGGCTGTTTGTTTTTTTTTCCTCTAAGAACTCCTCTGCTCTTCAAATAATTGCATAAGGCATCTCATCCTTCAGTAATTCTGCTTCTCTGATTTTTTGAAACTTTTAATGTCTATACCAGTCATTTGACACTTAGCACATGCTATTATATATATACTGATTATCTGTATATATATTCTCTCTCTTTAAGTAGATCATGAGCCTCTTCAGGGCATTATTTTTTTAAAATTCTTTTTAATAATTAAATTAATTTATTTTTAGTTTTCAACATTCACTTCCATAAAATTTTGAGTTTTAAATTTTCTCCCCCTCCCTATCCTCCCCTCTCCCCATTTAATATAGGCTCTATTTATACATTAATATTAAACATATTTTCCTATTAGTCATGATGTAAAGAAGAATTAGAACTGATGGGAGGAACCATGAGAATGAAGCAATAAAACAAAACAACAAAATAAAAGAAAAGCATATAATATGCTTCCATATGCATTCAAACTCCACAGTTGTTTCTCTGGATGTAGATATCATTTTCCATCCTGAGTCTTTTGGAGTTGTCTTAGATCCTTGCATTGCTGAGAAGAACCAAGTCTATCCAAGTCAGTCATCACACAATGTGGCTGTTATTGTGTATAATGGTCTCCTGGTTCTGCTCATTTCACTCAGCGTCAGTTTCATATAAATCTTTCCATGTTTTTCTGGTCTGCCTGCTCATCATTTTTTATAGAACAATAGTATTCCATTACATTCATATACATAACTTGTTCAGCCATTCCCCAATTGATGGGCATCCCCTCAATTTCTAATTCATTGCCACCACAAAAAGAGATGCTATATATATTTTTCTACATGTGGGTCCTTTTCAGGGCATTAATTCTTTTCACATGTGCATATCACAATACCTGTAACCTTGACAGCTGTTTTATAAAAATATGTTAATAATGGAGGTGGGAGGGGAGGTAGGTAGGATTCAAGCTATTTGATAATATTATGATGTAGCAGATTGAATCTCATGACTTTAAGATCAGTATTGAAGCTTTTTCACTAGGTTCCCCTTACAGGTGCTTAATTGTAAATGCTGTTGTTGACAGTAATTTATAGATGCTGAATATTTTAAAATTTGATACTTTTTGTTATTGGTTGCATAGGATATATTTGCATGCATTTATAAAAAGGATATAAGACAATCCAAATTATTTCTCATGCATCTTGTCATGAGACTATATCTCATAAGCAAATTCACCCTTATATGGAATAATTATCATTTCTTATGCTATAATTAGTGTTGTCACCTCATGCAATTGCTACATAAAAGCCTTTCTTATCAAAAGGAAGGTAAGGCATTCTTTGACAAAACATTTGAAATTATGTTAAAACATGGTTATTCCATAGTCTGACAGGCTAAATAATGTTGATGACTTAATTTTTTTCTATGACTTGAGTTCATATAATTATAGATGTAGAGCTGGAAGGTGCCTGAGAAACCACTGTGTCCAATATCTCATTTTACAGATGAGAAAACTGTAAAATGCTAGAGGTTAAGTGATTTCAAACCCAGTCAACAGTTTGATAAAGGAAGCACAAAAAATAGAAAATGATGTACAAAAAATTATTGAAGAAAACAACTCCTTAAAAAGTAGAATTGGATAAATGAAAAAGGAGGTTAAAAAAAAGCTAACTGAAGAAAATAACTTCTTAAAAATTAGAATTGTACAAATGGAAGCTAATGACTCCATAAGACATCAAGAATCAATCAAACAAAATCAAAAGAATGAAAAAAAGGAGGAAAAAAAAGAAAGAAAAAAGAAAAAAATATAAAATATCTCATTGCAAAAACAACTTATGTAGAAAATAGATCCAGGGGAGATAATTTAAGAATTATTGACTCCCTGAAAGCCATGATTCAAAAGGAACAGGACATCATACTTCAAGGAATTATCAAAGAAAACTATCTTGATGTCCTAGAACCAGAAGATAAAATAGACATTGAAAGAACCCACTGATCACCTGCTGAACAACATCCCAAAATGAAAACTCCTAAGACATTATACCCAAATTCCAGATTCCCAGGTCAAGTAGGAAACATTCTAAGCAGCTAGAAAGAAACAATGCAAATATTGTGGAGCCACAGTCAGGATTACATAGGATTTGATAGCTTCTACATTAAAGGATCAAAGGGTGTGGAATAGATTCTGGAAGGCAAGGGAGCTAAGATTACAACCAAGAATCAGTGGCCCAACAAAACTGAACATAATCCTTCAGGGGAAAAATGGTCATCTAATGAAATAGAGGATTTTTGAGCATTCCTGTTGAAAAGACCAGATTTTCAAATATAAAACTCAAGAGAAGCATAAAAAGGTAAAAAGGAAAGAGAAAACATAAGGGATTAAGTCAAAACTGTTTACATGTCTATGTGGGAAGTTGACACTTGTAACTCTTAAGAATTATATGACCATTAGGGCAATTAGAAGGAGTATACATAGACAGAGGGTGTAGGTATAAGGTGATTTGATGGAATGATATCCAAAAAAAAATTAAGAAGTAAGAAAGAGGATTATACTGGGAGCAGAAGGAAGGGAGAGGTATAATGTGGTAAATTATCTCACATAAAAAGGCATGAAAGACCTATTAAAGTGGAGGGGAAGATGGTGGGAGTGGGGAAGCCAGGACTATAAGACAGTGTTATTTCCAGGCTGTCACCTTTCAGTTTTTGTTATCCAGTTATTCATTTCTTATCTAATTACTTATTCCTCAACATTTTATAAATGTTTTTCTCAAAGGGTGTTTGAAATCACTGCATTTTTTCCTCCACAGATACAATGACTGAATTAAAAAAGACCTAAGTGTTGTGATTAGGATCAGTTTTGTCAAGACTTACAAATATAAATGCCTTGCTTTTGACATGGCTTTGGCTCCAGTTACTTGGAAGTGTTCCAAGCTCAAACATCTGCAAGGCAAGTTTGCAAAGGAAAAATTGGTTGATTAGGGTCAGATTGAGAAAAACAGGTGAAGTGTGCTGCTATTTGCATTAAGCAAAAATTCTGGTGATGCTTCTCAGAGTATTGAAAAACAGTCTTTGAACAGGAGTATGGGCAGAACAACTGGGAAATGCTATAAGGAGACTACTAAAGAGAAAAAAAATGCCTCGAGTAAAGTGAATAAACAGGTTTTGAATTTCAGCATTCTCTTTAAATCTTCTATTTCTAAGCCATTTAAATAAATGCAAAGAAGTGATGACTTTAGGAAAATGACAGTGTGGAAGCCTAGGTGAAGGGCCCACACCACTGAACCAACTTAGAAAAAAATATAACCATTCAGATGCAAACTAGAGAAGTACCAGCTACTTCTTTCTATAGTAAAGACAATCAGTGTCACAAAATGCTTATAAATTGGATAGGTAGATTTTAATAAATTTAAAAGCTATAAAATACCCAACATCTGTTAGCACAGAATATATTCAAAGGAGTTCAGATCTGTTTTAGACCTTGATGAATTGCATGAGTTTTCAAACCCACTCCTTACTTTCTGCATTCTTCATCATGAAGAAGAAGGGAAAGTGATGGCAAACTTTATGTCCTACCATAGTATTATAATGATGCTGATGACATCTGCATCTGCATGTGGTACATAATTGCACATGGTGAGGGTCTGAGAAACTCTAGATCAACCTAAGAAAAAGGTCATTTTTAAAAAAAAAAGTTCTATTGACATAATGGATTATATCCATTATGCATATGCATATGTGTGTGCATATGTGTATGTAAGACAGAAGAGATAGCAAGTTTTATATGTTCAGAAGCTCTATCATTTCTCCTGGAATTTCTTGAATTGCAGTCACTGGACTTATAAAATGAGGACAAAGGTTGAGGGAATGAGGGCATTAGAGGATTTAATTAATTATCCTAACACATGCTGATCTATTGAATTGGGTTTTATCTTTGTCCGCCATAGAAACCTATAGAAGCCTATAGAAAATAATGACCACAACAAATATTTTAAATGCTTACTACATGTAGATCACTTAGCTGGCCAATAGAAAGATTTACAAAATTCTAGTAATATAGGAATTGGAAGGAACCTTAGAAGTCATTTAATGTAACCCTATTATTTTACAGACAAAGGGAAGGTAATTTACCCAACTTTAGTATACTAGTAAGATAGATAGTTGTGTAGAAATTTAACTAGAATGGGGATTTACAATTTTCCCCTTTTTTTGTTGTTGTTCAATTGTTTCAGTCATGTCTAATTCTTTATGACCCCATTTGGTGTTTTCTTGGCAAAGATACTGGAGTAGTTTACCATTTCTCCAGCTCATTTTACAGATGAGAAAACCAAGGCAAACAAGGTTAAGTGACTTGCCCAGGGTCACACAGCTAGTAAACAACTGAGGCCAGATTTGAACTCAGAAAGACGAATCTTCCTGGCTCTTGGTCATGCACTCTATCCACTGTGCCACCTAATTGTCCTGGCTTCCTTTTTTGTGCTCTATTACACTATTGGCTTTATACTTGGAAGATCCAGGTTCAAACCTTGTCTCTGAGGCTTACTATGTGAGTGATGGAAGACAGGTCCCTTAACTTCTGGGCCTCAATGTCTTATTTTCTAATATGAGTAGCTTGAGTCCATTGTTTTGGCATATCTTAAAACAAATATTTTAAGCTCTATGTCAGAACTATGCATTACAAAAAGTTATTCCTAGTCAAAACTAGTTTTTTTTCTGTTATTTTACTTATGAGGAAAAAGTATATTTAAGTTATTTAGCAATTTAGAGAACCCCTTAAAATTAGAATTCTCTAAAGTGTGGCATATTGCTGATATCTACGTGAAAACTTGCAGCTAAACTAAGTTAAAATGAGACTTTACCATGTTTATTTCTTTGAAAGTCTGAGGCTGATTATTTACTTTGTAAATAAATTTAACTTCTCTAAAATTGAATTATTTAAGTAAATAAATATATACTTTCTATTCAAAATATCAGTCATATAGGTACAATGGAAAATAGGAAAAAGAAATATTAGAATTTACATTGAATTAAAAAAAGAAATATATGTTACATGAGTTTCAATCTTCCTTAATATGAGACTATTCAAGGGGGGGAAAAAGGAAAATATTTTGCCAACAAGATGGGCCCCAGGAAAATTATGAAGTAAATGAAGTTTTTTCTTCTATATCCTTAGTTTTAAATAAGGGATTTTAAGGAAAAGAATCAAAAGATATGGATTTTGTACACTCTTTCACCTAGGTAGGAGAGATATGTTTGGGTAGTTTGCTTACTCAGCTTACAGTAATATTGACCAACTTCATCCAACTCAGTAATCCTTCCCCTTGACCTATAGAAAGGCTTCTTCTTTTCAACCAAAACTCATGCATCTTCCACCTATTGATTCCTTTTTATTCATTCATCCATTTATTAAAAAAAATAATTAGCTACACTGCTATTTGACTGTACTAAATACTTAACTATAGTGTTAGAACACTATTCTAGGTGATGAGAATGATAAAAAAAATTTAGTTGTCATGCTCTTTCCCTTCATTGAGTTTACAGCCACAAAAGGGGCTGTTGAGAGGCACCAAACAATCATTGATAACTGTTAAACACAGTATTAAATGATAAATGCTATTGAGAGGTATAGAAGGAAGTAACATAGAAAGTCTAAGGGAAAAGTCTTAAGAATAGAAGGTCAGGGAAAGTTTTGTGGAAGAGACATTTGAATCAGGCTTTAAAGGATGAGGAGGCTAAGAATGAGAGGATGGACATTCTAGGAATAATGTGAGGAAAGGTATGGAGATGAGAGAACTCAGGGTATATTTAATGCACAGTGAGTAATTCATTTTGGCAGAAACAATGGGTGCTTATAAGGAAATGACTTGAGAGAAGACTGGCTGAAAATGTATGGTAGGTCCAGGTTGAACTTTACATGATAGCCAAAGGTGAAGTGCTGAAGATTTTTACATATATATAATTTAACTGATTTTGAGGTGAGGGAGAAGAAAAAAAGTAGTACCTAATACTAATGTTTTGAAAATTGTAGGTATGTGGTGATGCCACTGTCAGAAATGGTAGTCAGAGAGGGGAGTAGGTTTGGAAGGGGCAGGAGGCACAGATACTTAGCTCTGCTTTGGAGAGGTTTTGATGACAGTGGGCTGTTCAGAGTGCCCTGTTGACTGTGGAGATAAGGATCTATAATCCTAAAGAGAGATGAATACTTGGGAGATAGATTTGGTAGAGGTGGTAGTTGAACACATAAAAATAAGTGAGACTACCAAGGGACTATAGGAAAAAAAAAGCAGTGGAAGATAAAAGACAGCTCCTTAGGGAGTACTGACAGTAAGGTCTTGGAGGAGAATAGGGATCAAATAAGGGAAATAAAGAAGACAGAAAACTGTAACTAGAACATGACATATACACTAACTTATTTATGTGAGACTTACAAAGTATTTTTGCATAGATAATGCGTGGTCCTTTTAAGGTCTTTTAAAAGTGTGTATTTGTGTGTGGGAGTATGGTGTCAAATGCAAAGACCAGTGGGTTTTTCTTTTGTTTGTTTTGCTTTTTTTTTAATCACTAGTGCTTAGCAGAGTGGCTGGCACATAGTAGGCTCTTAATAAATGCTAATTGACTGAATATCAAAAAGCTTGAAGACACAGTATCATTCACTTCAAAACAATTTAACAAATGTTTATGAAGTGTCTCCTATGTTCCAGACACTGTGCCAAGAGCTGGAATATTAACATGCTGCAAATGTATGTGGTTTCAGATTTATCTCAATTAAACCAGCTTCTCTATCTCTTATCCATTCAAAAAGTGGTTAACTCTTAAGAGTGATAACCAAAATGTCAAGCTTGAACTATTTAATAGGTGTTTGCAGTCTGTTAGCTATGTTTCTGTATCTAAGGAAAACATTAGCTTCCTGGGAGCAATAGTGACTTTCTTCATGTACACACACAGAGACATAGACACAGACACAGACACAGACACAGACACACACACACACACACACACACACACACACACACACACACATTCCTCCAAGGTTTTTCTTCTTCCTGCCTAGGAGTTACTCTTCCTTCTATCATTGATGAGAGTCTATCTGAAGCTCAGTTTGGAATTACCAAAGTTCTAAGGAATGCTGCTCATCCTAAAGGCAGAGACTAAATAATTCCACTGCACTTCAATGTTGTATAATTGTAATGAAAACTTTTCTTCAACTAGGGCAGACTTAATAGAAAAATAAAATGTCATCAAAGCTAATTTGGGAACGCAATAAATGTATAAACTTTATAAAAAGAGGACTTTATTTTTAGTCCAGAGGATTTTTTTAACAATCAGATTCTGAATATAGTATTTTAAAATAGCAATATTTACTGTGCTCTTACCATGTCCTCATTTGCTGCATGGCAGCAATGATAATTTCTTTCTTTCATTTAGAAATTATAACTAAATTTAAAAGATTCAATGAATTTTCTTTTAAAAAAGCAGTTTTGTCAATTTAGGTACAAATGTTTTATTATACAAAAATAGGTAGCTGATAATGATTCTAAAAGTTACTTGTGATATGAACAAAGTAGTGTTAGAAGAAGATTACTATAGGACCATATTTAGAACAAGGAGAGAAATTGTATATTTGGGAAAATAGATATTACAGAAATTCAATTATGAGGGCTCTTGACCTCAAATAGTAGCCATTGTAAATGAAGAGAAAGAGATGACTCTAAGAGAAACTTCTTAGAGAATTCTGAGAACCTACAACTTGGTCACATATTAGATGTTATTAGTAAAGATATCAGAATAGTCAAATATATTTTGAGATTCCAGTGGATATCTGTATTCACATTACTATGAATGTTACCCTTCTGAAAGCTAGCTGGTATAGTCATTCAAGTGCTGGATTTTGGAGTTGAGACCTGAGATAGAATTCTGATTTAAATACTTGTTAGCTAAACTACCAGGAGCCAAGGTGGCAGAGTAAGCAGTAAATCTCCATAACTCTCACATTTATTAACCTCCAAACAACCATAAAATAGTAGCCCAAAACAAATCCTGGAATAGCAGAAACAGCAAAAAGATGGGGTGAAACAATATTTGAGCCCAAAAAACTTGGAAGACCATCAGGAAAGGTCTGTTTCACTTGGGTAAAAGGGGAGTATAGTCCAGGAAATGAAACATTCTTGCAAGCCAGTCACAAGCCCCACCTTATCAGACCAGCAGGAGATCTTGAGCCCCAGTGTGTTGGAGCAGGCAAACTCCAACATTTGGACCCTCCCTCCCCAAGTGTCTCAGCATAGATAGTAGAACGGGCAGACTCCATCTCTGAGAACTGCCATGTGCTTCAGTGTATCCCCAGGCAAACAGGTAGATGTCAACCTTATAAGTGCCTAAGCAAACAGGCAGCCTCAGCACCATCCCTACTATGTGCTTCAGCATAGCCCTGGGCAAACAGGCAGCTCCCAATGGCCAGACTACCTTATGTTTCAGTGAATTCCCTGGGAAAACAAAGAAACACCCCATCAGCCTCATCACATTCCAGACACCATCACTAGGATGCTGGCTTAGCACCAGGTAAGCTGCCAGACCCTTACGTTTTCCAGCAGTGCCACCACCTTCCACCCAACCCCCTCAGCACAGTACCAGACATGAGGGTCACCTGTGGATCTCAGGGCAACATCAGTGCAGCACCAGGTAAACAGCCAGGGCCTACAGCCCCTGGCACCAGAAGCCTGAGACAGAGTTCTTCCCAACCTGGGAGCAGAGCTCAAATTTAAAAGAAAGGAAAAAGGCCAAAAAAGATAAGCAAAAAAGAGCAAAAAGAGAATCTGACCAAAGAAAGTTATTATGGTGACAGGGAAGATCAAGACACAAATTCAGAAGAGGACAACAATGTCAAAATGCCTATGGGCAAAACCCCAAAGGGAAACAGGAAGTGGTCTCAAACCCAGAAAGAACTCATGGAGGAGCTCAAAAATGAGCTTAAAATATTATGAGACAGAAGAAAAATAGAGACAAGAGATGAGAGTGATGCAAGAGAATTATGACAAAAAGAGTCAATAGCTTGGAAAAGAAAACAACTGCTTAAAAAGTAGAACTGACCAAATGGAAAAGGAGATACAAAAATGTGCTGAAGAAAACTCCTTGAAAAGTACAATTTGCCTAGAAAACAAAACCTAATTGAGGAAAACAACTCCTTAAAAGTTAGAGTTGGTCAAGCAGAAGCTAATGTCTATATGAGAAAACAGGAATCAATCAAACATTCAAAAGAATAATAAAAAAGAACAGAATGTAAAATAACATATGGGAAATCAACTGACCTGAAAAATAGATCCAGGAGAGACAATATCAGAATTGTTGGACTAACTGAAAACCATAATCAAAAGGAGGATCTGGACAGCATCTTTCAAGAAATTATCAAAGAAAAGTGCACTAATATCCTGGAACCAGAGGGCAAAACAGGCATTGAAAGAATTCAAGGATCAACTTAGGAAAGATATTCCAAAATAAAAACTCCAAAGAATACTATAGGCAAATTTCAGAATTATCAGGTAAAAAAATATATTGCAAGTGACCAGTAAGAAACAATTTCAATATTGGGAGTCACAATCAGAATTCCACAGGACTTAGCAACTACAACATTAAAAAATCAGAATTTATGAAACATGATATTCCAGAAGGCAAAGGAACTTAACCTGGCAAAATTAAGCATAATATGTCCAGGGGAAAATGATCATTCAATGAAATAGAAGGATTTCAAGTTTTTGTAAGGAAAAGACCAGAGTTAAACCAAATTTGATTTCCAATATGAAGACCCAAGAGAAGCATAAACAGATAAAAAGGGAAAAGAAAACATAACCAATTCAATAAAGCTAAATTGTATACATCCCTTCATGGGAAGATGATATTTGTAATTCTTAAAAATTGTACCACTAATGGTACAGCTAGAAGGAATATGCATATCCAGAGGATATGAGTAAAAGTAAATTTGAGGGAATGACATAAAAAAATTAAGGGATGAGAAAGAGGAGTACAATGGGTACAGAAGGAAGGGAGAGGTAGAATGCAGTAAATTATTTCACATGAAGAAGCATGAAAAACCTATTACAGTGTAGGGGAAAATGGGAGGCAGGAATGATGGGCATTGCTTAAACCTTACCCTCATTGGTATTGGTTAAAAGAGGAAATAATACGCATAATCAATTGAATATAGAAATCTACCTTACCTGACAGTAATCTAGAAGGGGAGAAGATTAAGTAAAGGGTAAGGGGGTTAGGATGGGGACTGACAGGCAGAGGTGGTAGACAGAAGTAAAATATGGGTGAGGAGAAAAAGGGTGAAAGGAGAAGAAGACAAATGGAAGGAAGAATAGGATGGAAGGAAATACACAGTAACCTTGGGAATGCGAATGGGATGAACTCTCCCATAAAATGGAAGTGGATAGCAGAGTGGATCAAAAATGAGAATCCTACAATGTGTGGTTTACAAGAAACACATTGAAGCGGAGAAACACACACAGAGTAAAGGTAAAGGGTTAGAGCAGAATCTTATGCTTCAGCTGAAGTGAAAAATAAAAGGAGGGGTAGCAATCCTGGTCTCAAAGTAAAAGCAAAAATATTTCAGAACTAATTAAAAAAGGATAAGGAAGAAAACATCTTGCTAAAAAGGTGCCATAGACAATGAAGCAATATCAGTATTAAACATATATGCACAAGGTGGTTTAGTGTCCAGATTCTTAAAGAAGTTAAATGAGTTACAGGAAGAAATAGATAGCCAAACTCTACTAGTGGGGAATCTTAACTGTTCCCTCTAAGAACTTGATAAATCCAACCACAAAATGAACAAGAAAGAGAATAAGGAGGCAAATAGAATGCTAGAAAAGTTAGATATGACAGACTTTTGGAGAAAATTGAATGTGAACAGAAAGAAATACACCTTTTTCTCAGCAGCATATGGCACCTACATAAAGCTGACCATGTATTGGACATGAAAACTTCAAAATCAAATGTAGAAAGGCAGAAATATTAAATGTATTCTTTTTGTATCATAATTCAATGAAAATTACATTCAACAAAGGGCAGTGGAAAAATAGATTAACAATTGATTGGAACCTAAATAATTTAATCTTAAAGAATAAGTGGGTCAAAAGAAATCATAGAAACAAACAATAATTTCATTAAAGAGAATGGCAAAAATGAGACAATATACCAAAATTTATGGGATACAGTCAAAGTAGTACTTAAGGGAAAATTTATTTCTCTAAATTCTTACATCAACAAAATAGTAAAAGAACAGATCAATGAATTAGGCATACAACAAAAAAAAGCTAGAAAAAGAACAAATTAAAAATACTCAACTGAGTACAAAATTGGAAATCCTGAAAATCAAAGGTGAGACTAATAAGATTGAAAGTAAAAAAAAAATCAAAAAATCTATTTTACTAATAAATAAATCTAGGAACTGGTTTTATGAGAAAAACAATAAGAAAGATTGGTTAATTTGATTTAAAAAAAAACAAATATCTAGTATCAAAAATGAAAAGGGTGAAATCACCACCAAATGAAAAAGAAGTTAAAATAACCATTAGGAAATATTTTGCTCAATTATATGCCAATAAATCTGACAATCTGAGTGAAATCGATGAATATTTACAAAAATAGAAATTATTTAGATTAATAGATCAGGAAATAGAATGCCTAAATAACCCCATCTTAGAAAAAGAAATTGAATATTAATGAACTCCCTAAGAAAAAATCCCTAGGGCCAGATGGGTTCACAAGTGAATTCTACCAAATATTTAAAGTTCAATTAATTCCAATGCTATATAAACCTTTGGAAAAATAGGTGAAGAAGTCTTATTGACTCCTTTTGTGACACAAATATGGTGCTGATACTTAAGCCAGGAAAAGCTAAAATAGAGAAAAAATGTAGACCAATTTCCCTAATGAACATCAATGCAAAAATTATAAACAAAATACTAGCAAGGTAATTGCAGCAATGTATCACAAAGATTATATACTATACCAGCTGAGATTTATACCAGGAATGTAAGGTTGGTTCAATATCAGGAAAACTATCAGCATAATTGACCATATCAACAACCAAACCAACAGAAATAATTTGATTATCTCAATAAATGCTGAAAAAGCTTTTGACAAAATACAGTACCCATTTCTATTAAAAACAATAGAGAACATAAGAATAAAGGGATTGTTCCTTAAAATGATAAGCAGTTTTTATCTAAAACCATCAGCAAGCATTATCTATAATGCAGATAAGCTAGAAACCTTCTCAATAAGATAGGGGTGAAGCAAGGAGACCCCTTATCGTCACTATTATTCAATACTGAACTAGAAACTCTAGCTATAACAATAAGAGAAAAAAAAGAAATGGAAGGTATTCGAATAGACAATGAGGAAACAAAATGTCATTCTTTGCAGATGATATGATGCTGCACTTTAAAGAACCCTAGAGAATCAATTAAAAACTACTTGAAATAATTAACAACTTTAGCAAAGTTGCCAGATATAAAATAAACCCACATAAATCATCAGCACTTCTTCATATGACCAACAAAGCCCAGCAGCAGAAGACGGAAAGAAAAATTCCATTTAAAATAACTGCAGACATTATAACACTTGGGAGTCTACCTGCCAAGAAAAACCCAGGAACTATATGAACACAATTACAAAGCACTTTTCACACAAATAAAGTTAGATCTAAACATTTGGAAAACTATCAATTGCTCATAAGTAGGTTGAGCCAATGTAATAAAAATGACATTTCTGCCTAAACTAATTTACTTATTTTGTACCATGCTAATCAAACTACCCATATTATTTGACAAAGTTAGAAAAAATAACAACAAAATTCATGTGGAAGAACAAAAGGGCAAGAATATCAAGGGAATTTATGAAAAAATACAAAAGAAGTTGGCCTAGCAATACCAGATCTTAAATTGTATTATAAGCAGAAATCATAAAAAAACCTATCTGGTATTGGCCAAGAAATAGGATGTTGGATCAGTGGAATAAATTAAGTGTAGAATACACAGTAGCAAATGCCCAGAGAGACCTAGTGTATGATAAACATAAAGATCCTAGATTTTAGGATAAGAACTCACTATTTAAAAAACTGGTGGGAAAACTGGAAAATGATAGGACACAAACTAGGTATAGACCAACATCTCACACCACATACCAAGATAAAGTCATAAGACATAAAAGGTGTCACCATAAGCAAATTAGGATAGTCTACCTGTTAGATCTATGGGGAGGGGAAGTATTCATGACCAAACAAGATATAGATAGCATTACTAAATGTAAAATAGATAATTTTGATTATATTAAATAAGAAACTTTTATACAAAAATAAATCCAATGCAACCAAGGTTAGAAGGAAAGCAAAAGACTAGGGAAAAATTTACAGCAAGTGACTCAGATAAAGGCTTCATTTCTCAAATATATAGAGAATTGATTCAAATTTACAAGAACATAAGCCATTCCCTAATTGATAAATGGTCAAAGTCTATGAACAGGCAGTTTTCAGATGAAGAAATCAAAGCTATCTATACTTATATGACTAATTGCTCTAAATCACTTTTGATTAGACAATGGAAATTAAAACAACTCTGAGGTACTACTTCATACCTATCAGATTGGGTAATATGAGAAAAAAGGAAAATAATAAATGGTGGAGAGGATGTGGGGAAATTGGGACACTAATGGTATCCCAATGGTTGGTGGAGTTGTGATCTAACCATTATGGAGGGCAATTTGGAACTATGCACAAAGGGCAACCAAACTGTGTGTACCCTTTAATCCAGCAATACCATTACTTGGTCAGTATCGTGAAGAGATCATAAAAAAGGGAAAAGGACCTACACATGCAAAAATATTCATAGCAGCCCTTTTTGTGGTGGCAAACCATTAGAAACTGAGGGGATGCCTATCAATAGGGGAATGGCTGAGTAAGCTGTGGAATATGAATGAAATGGAATACTTTTGTGGAATAAAAAATGACACAGGCAGATTTCAGAAAAACCTGGAAAGACTTGTACAAAGTGATGCAAAGTGAAATGAGAACCAGGGAGTATTGTAAACAGTACCAGCAACATTGTGTGATGATCAACTATTAATGACTCAGCTCTTCTCAGCAACACAATGGCCCAAGAAAAGTAAAGGACTCATGAAGGAAAATGCTATTCACATCCAGATTAAGAACTGATGTACTGTGAATGAATAGAGATTGAAGCATATATTTTTTTACTCACTTTATTCTTTTTCACAGTTTTTTTCCCTTTTGATCTGTTTCTTGTTTCACAACTGTGACTAATATGGAAATATGTTTTCCATAATAGCATATTTATAACCTATATCCAATTTCTTACCATTTTAAGAAGTGAGGAGGGGAATGAGGGAACTCAAAATCTTGTAAAACTGAATGCTAAAAATTGTCTTGACATGTGATTGAAAAAAAAAAAAAATACTATTAAAATAAATAAATAAATACTTGCTAGCTGTATTACCAGTGGCAAGGTAGTTAATGTCTCCCAGCCTCATTTTCTTCATCTGTAAACTGAAATGTTATCAGATTGTTCATCAACAGAAACTGATGTCATTTTATCAGTGGAAATGTTATTGAGCATCATCATTTGCTTTGTGCTGTACCCCAAGGGCTATGGGAATTTGACACCTTACCTATAACTGAAACCTTCTATTTGTATTGTCTTCTCCATTATTATGACCTCCATGAAAGCAAAGGCTATCTTACTTTTCTATTTGTATCCCTAGAACTTAATAAATGCTTTATTTACCTATTCATTCAAACTGAGGATACTAATAGCAACTATGTCACAGGGTTGTAGTGAATATTAAACAAGATAATATATGTAAGTCAATTCACAAATTTTGAAACCCTACATAACTTAGTTATTATTATTATCATCACTATCACCACCATCATTGTCATGAGGGTATACATTCTAGGAATAAGGGATGGCTTCTTCAAAGGTGAAGAATCAAATGATGCATTAAGCTGAAAAACAGGTTGAAGCCAAATTGTTGTTGCTCTTGAATTATTTTTTCAGTTGTATCTAACTCTTTGTAACCCCATTTTTTGGGATTTTCTTGGCAAAGTTACTCAAGTAGTTTGTCATTTCCTTCTCTAGTTCATTTTACAGATGAGGAATTGAGGCAAACAGGGTTAAGTGACTTGCCTAGGGTCACATAGCTACAAAGTGTCTAAGGCCAGATTTGAACTAAAAAAGATGAGTCTGCTTCACTCCAGGGCTGACACTCTATCCACTACATAACTTAGTTTCCCTTGGGTGTCAAACAAATAAATCTAGAATTTATATGACTGGCAATGAGAAACTATAAAAGGTATTTTTTAACTACAAGAGAGGAAGAATCAGACATGTCTATAAAGAAGAGTACTCCAGGAGCCATTTGTATGATAAATTAGAGTTCATCAGAGAGGTTTAGATCTACAGTAGTATTCTAAGAAAGGAGTAATTAGAGCTTGAATGAACTAGAAGCAAGGGGGAAAGGTAGGAAAATAGAGATATACGTGGCATTATATCAGTATCAATGGAATTGTTGGAATATAATGGAGAAGCTTAAGAAAGACAGAAACTAAATGAAGGAGAAGCAAGAGTCAAAGATTTGAGTCTCCTTAAGGAGTACAGGGATGGAATTGACCCAAGGAAGTAGCAAAGCAATGCCAGTTAAACAAAGATGATACTTAGTTCAGTTTTCCTGCTACAGCTGAAGTATCTGCATGGACAGTTTTCAAAACATTAGACCAATACAAATCCCATTTGGCTTGAAAATTTGCATCTATCCCTCCTACTTATACTTCTGCCAGAGTCCCAATTCCCCATACCTACCTATTGCTTCCCATCTCACTAGACTAAGGGATGACACACATCTGCCAAAGGCAGATTAATTCAGAGTTCTTCTGCAAAAAAATATTCCCAAGGAATTCAGAGTAAAAGGGATTAAAATACAGGCAGGCATAAATCAAGCTTACTGCCTTTAGGTCTCCCTGATATTTTTAGTCCCTGGGACTGTGGGCCAGTATTTTCATTTTCATGACTAAGAGTGGATATTTTAAGGTAAGGAGTAATTCTTCTTGCTTGTGCTATGGAAATATTTCATGTGACCACTTTCATTCACTTAGCAAATATTTATTTAATATATGCTTTGTATACAGCAATATGCTAGGTACTATGGGAGATAAAAATATATATACCACTCATTTATTTATGTTTTCATTCATTTGACAAGTATTTAATGAAAACTTACTCTGTACAAAGCACCATTCTCAACAGAATTCACATCAGTTCAACAAACACTAAATGAGCATGTACTATATGCAAAGATACTGGACTAGGAACTCAGAATATAAAGGTTGTGCCTCCCCTCAGGATCTTAGAATCTATTAAGGAATATAAGACCGGGACAAAATTAGGCATTGTTCTTATTTAACAGTCGTCAAGTAATGTAGGTCAACATCTACTCTGTAATTTATAGTCTTAAGGTTGTCTAAACTGTGGGTCGTGACCCCATGTGTCATGACTCACAGTTTAAGAAATGCTGAAGGGATCAGGAGTGGAAAAGTTTAAGAAGCCCTGGTCTCAGCTACCTAATTACCTAGACAAAGTTTCCAAGAAATCCGAATGTAAAGAAATTACTCTCAGATAAGAGAAATCAAGTTTCAGGGAAGAGAAGTATTTGAGATGAGGCTTTGAAAGAGGAAAAGGATTTCAATATGCAGAAATGTGAAAGATGTTTTAGAGTAATTGCCAGATAACTAGATATTGATGAGTAGAGCAGCACAGAGATAGTTGGGGTGGGGTATTTGGGGGGAGAAACAGTCTGAGTAAGGACAAATAAGCAGAAATTCAAGTTGTGTCCTAGGAACAGTGAGTGGACCAACTGGCCATAATGGAAGGAATGTATTGGAGAAGTTTAGACCTGAAGTTTGAAAGGTATATTGGAACCAGACGATGGGTGAGCTTGAATGCTAGGACAAGATAAATTAGGGTCAAATGAGGGAAAAGCTTGAAAATTAGGCTAAATTTGAACTTTTTCTTTGGCAGAACCTCTTAATAATAATGTCAGGAATTTTGTAGTAATTTACACATATTATTTATTATTTTATTTTTTAACATTTTTCATTTAATTAAATATTTCCCAATTACATGTAAATATTTTTTAACAATCATTTAAAAAAAATTAAGTTCCAACTTCTCTCCTTCCCTCCTCCCTTCCTTTGGAAGGCAAGGAATTTGATATTGATTATATATGTGAAGTCGTGGAAAACAGATTTCCATATTAGCCATATTGTAAAAGAAAATACAGACAAAAATAAAACAAGAAAAAAAGAAAGTAAAAAAAAAAAAACCTTCAATCTGCATTCAGAATTCATCAGTTCTCTCTCTGGAGGTGGATAGAATTTTTTATCATGGGTCCTTTGGAATTGTCTTGGATCATTATCTTAATTATTATTAATCATTATTTTAAATAGCTGAGGCTATCACAGTTGATCATCCTTGCAATATTGTTGTTGCTGTGTACAATGTTTTGCTTACTTCACTTTGAGGTCATATAAATCTTCCGAGGTTTTTTTCTGAAGCCATCCTGCTCATCATTTCTTATAGCACAATAGTATTCTATCACAATCATAGAGCACAATTTATTTGGCCATTCCCTAGTCAATGGGCAGCCCTTCGATATTATACAATATTGTGCACCTTTGGGTACAGTTCCAAACTGTTCTCCACAAAGATGGGAGCAGTTCACAACTGTAATAATAGTGCATTGATGTACTAATATTTCCACATACCCTCCAGCATTTGTCATTTTCCTTTTCTGTCATATTAGCCAATTTGAGAGATGTAGGGTGGTACCTCAGAGTTGTTTTAATTTGTATTTCTCTAATTAATAGTGATTTAGAGCATTTTATATGATTATTTCTAGCTTTGATTTCTTCTTCTGAAAACTGCCTGTTCATATATTTTAATCATTTAATCATTTATTGACACTAATGTCAACTTACTTACACTGTGTCAATTTATTGACACAGAAACGACAATATTGTAAGGATGATCAACTGTGACAGCCTCAGCTATTTAAAATAATGATTAACAATAATTAAGACAATGATCCAAGACAATTCCAAAGGACCCATGATAAAAAATGACTCTTATTTCTTCAAATTTGGCTCAGTTCTCTATTTATTTGAGAAATGAAGCCTTTATCAGAGAAATTAATTGAAATATTTTTCCCATTCCCTGTTTTCCTCCTACTTTTGGCTGCATTAGTTTTGTTTATATAAAAGCCCTTAAATTTCATGTAATTAAAATTATCTATTTTACTTCTCATGATCCTTTCTATCTCTTGTTTGATCCTAAACTCTTCCCTCATTCAGAGATCTGATAGGTACATTTTTTCCAGGTTTTCCTAGTTTACTTATGATATTACCCTTTATGTCTAAATTATGTATGTATTCTGGCCTTATCTTGGTATACTACGTGAAATGTTGGCTTAAACCTAGTTTCTGCCAAACTGCCCTCTAGTTTTCTCAGCAATTTTTATCAGATGTTGAGTTCTAACCCCATAAGCTTGGATCTTTGTGTTTATCAAACACTAGATCACTATGGTGTTTTATAACTGTGTATTGTGTAACTAATTTCTTCCACTGATTCACCACTCTATTTCTTAGTCAGTACCAGATTATTCTGATGATTATCACTTTGTAATATAGTTTGAAATCTGGAACTGCTAGGCTGCCTTCCTTTACATCCCCCCCCCCGCCGCTGATTTCCTTGATAGTCTTAATCATTTGTTCTTCCAGATGAATTCTATTATTATTTTTTCTAATTTTATAAAATAATCATTTAGCAGTTTGATTGTTATGGCACTGAATTAGTAAGTTAACTCAGGTAGAATTGCCATTTTTGTTTGTTTCACCAATTGTTTAGATCTGTCTTTATTTCTGTGAAAAGTGTTTTGTAATTATATTCATATAATTGCTGGTTTGTCTTGGCAGGTAAACAAGTATTTGTCTATATCTATGTCTGCAATTATTTTAAATGGAATTTCTCTTTCTATCTATTGCTACTGGGTTTTGTTAGCAGTACTACATATATTATTTCATTTGAGCTTCATAGTAGATACTACAGACTTCATTATCCCCAATTTAAAATGAGGTTACTAAGGCTCAGAGAAGAGACTTGCCCATGGCCATGCAGCTAATAATTATTAGAGGCAATATTTGAACCTGTATGTTCCTGACTCCAGGTCAAGCACTCCATCTCTCCCTTAAAATACTGACCATATTATTCTGAGATAGATTCATAGGAAAAAATCTTTTGAGATTTCTTGTCCAAATTCTTTGCCCCATAAAGGATTATCCTTGAAACCCTATCAGAGAGATAAGAATATATTCTATTTTTAAAGACCTCCACAATTTTCCTAGAAGTTCATTTTTAAAGACAGTATTCCTTAAATTTCAAATCTACTTCAAGCCCACAGACTTTTCATTTTAATTTAGCAGGGCTTAAGTATACCTCCTTTTAGTTATACCTAAGAATAATAAATAACTTTTTATAGCATTTACTACATGACAGGCATTGTGTTAATCCCTTTACAATTATTATCTCATTTAATTATTTGATCTTAAATTTTTATTCATTTTTGTTATTTCATTTTGATTTTTTATGGCACAAGTTTATTATTACATATACACTTCTAGGCTACCTAAAATGAAGTGGCAGATTGAAGAACATTTACATCACTTTGTATTAATGTATAGAGTAATGGGAAGTTAAGTGAAGAGAACATGGTAAGCTCTGCAGAAGGAAAAAGACATCAAACAAGTGTTTTTACCAATTGTATGATAGTATTATTCCTACTGATATCAATATTTTCATTCTACCCTCAATAACAATGTAAAATAATTTCTAAAAGTGACCTTAAGAATAAGTTAATATTACTATGGAAAACATAAAAAACAGAATCACAGAAGTTAATAATACTACATAGGATTGAGTTTATAGTGCTTTGTAGACCAAAGAATCATAGAATCTTAAAGCTGAAAAAATATTTTAGAGTTGTATCAAATACAATTGTATGAATACGAATCCACCACACATCAGTCAGGACAAATGATCATTTAGCCTTAACTTAAGAACCTTTAGGAATGGTTCTCTCTCTCTCTCTCTCTCTCTCTCTCTCTCTCTCTCTCTCTCTCTCGGCAAGCCATCCTGTGCATTAGTCAGTCTTTCCAGCTTTTGAGCCAAAATCTGATTCTCTGCAACTTTTTTCTATGGCTCCTAATCCTGATTCTGAGACCAAGAAGAACAAGTTTAATTTATCCTCCATATAACAAGTATTTGAAGACAGTGCTCACATTATTCTAAGTCTTTTCTTCTCCTCATCAGTGTCTTCCACTGAACCTCATATGGCATGACCTCCAGTCCCCTCATCATCTTTGTAGTCCTTTTCCAGATGAACTATGGCTTTTTAATGTCCTTAAAATGTGATGCCTAGAACTGAATAGAGTACCCCAGATATTATCTAATGGCAAGAGAGTATGTATAGAGCCTTTATCTCCCTAGTTCTATATGCAGTGTCTTTGAATGAAGCCTTAAGATTATATTAACTGTTTCAGATGTCATGTCACACTGTTGACTCACATTGAGTTTGTAGTTCCCTAAAAATTACAGATCTTTTCCATAAAAACTATTGTCTAGCCATGTCTCCCTTATCTCATACTTATTTAAGTTGTTTTTTTAAAATATTTGTTTGCCCAAATTTAGATTCTATCTTAGTAGCTTTGTCCTATTATCTTAGTCTAACAAAGTAATGTTGACTCCTGATAGTATTGTTTAATTGTGAACTATCCTTCTCAGCTATATGTCATTTGCAACTAGATAGCCTTCATCCAAATTATTAATAAAAATATGGAGAAAAATGATGACCAAGGACAGGTCACTGGGAGACTACAATAGAGTAAATTTTAAAGTTTATGCTGGTCAATTACTGACTACATATTGTTTTCTGCCATTTGTGCTGTTCTGAATCTACTTAACCACACTATTATCCAGCCAAAATCTCTCCATCTTTTCCATAAGGATATCATAAAAGGCTTTATTAAATACCTTATTGAAGTTCAGGTATGCTGTGCCCATGACATTGCTCTCATTTACAATGTAGTAATCTTGTAAAATAAAAAATGAGATTAGTCTAGAATGTCTTGATGAACTGATACTGTTCTTAGTGATCATTATTTCTTTTTCTAAAAGCTACCAAGACATTTCTTTCTTTAGTCTGCTCTAGTGACTATCTAAGAATTAAGGGAAACAGTATAAATGAAGTCAAACATACTTCCTTATCTTAAGGTTTCTAGTTCACCTTGTTTATTACCCAAACTCAGCTTGCTTGTGTATGGGCAACTGAGGTCATGAATCTTATTACTGCTCCTCTTCTTAGATACTGCCTCTTGATAATTATTCATCTTCTCTATCAATGCTTGTCTTCCTATGTTATATCATTCTCACAAGAATTTGTCTCAGTTGATGAATGTGGTGAGGTTTCTTTTCCCTTTATTTTCATTTTTAAGCTCTCTTAAGCAGACCCACTCATCTCCAAGTAAACATATTTTATCTACCCTTGTTAAGTATAGTCCATTCCTGACTAAGATCCCATCTTTATCTCATTTTATTTCAGCCTATGTATTTTTTTTATTTTTATGCTTATTTGTAAGTGGAAGTTGGCTTTAAAACTGGCACTTAGATTATATGGGGGAACATGGTCTTATGAATCTGTTTTTAGTGCCTGGAAGATTCACGCCTGCCAAGAATAAATACTGTAGCTAGAAATGTAGGTAATTAAACTGATTTCTATTTAATTGAATTTTACTGTTAAGCTCTTCACTTAAAATTTAGGAATTGAGGTAATGGAAGAAAATTATTCTCAGCATAAACATTCTATTTGGTGTGCCCTTACAGTCTGAGTAAGAATATACTAGTCCTAAAGCATTTTTAGATGCAACCCAAATCCAAATTATAACATATTCTCAAACAATAATGTGCCTTTTGTCAGGCAAACTATGTAGAAAGTTCCTGTTATACCTCCCCTTTGCCTCCCCCACACCCTCTTTTCTACATGCTCTTAAAAATTATTCTATTAGCCTTGATTATAACTCACTTTTAATTCCATAACCAAGAAATTGGCTGACTAAAGTTGCCCTTCACAGGTTTTGAAAAACTTCCTTCTATCCCTCAGTAGGAACAATGAAAGTCTGATCTGAAGCAATAGTATCTCTTTTCTAGCCTTTTAGCTTGGTCATCATGGGTCATTTCACCATCAACTTCCTAGTTAAAGCCTTGAAAAGTCTAACTTGTCCCAATGTAATCCTTCATGGAGAAACAACTTTTCTCTGTCTTGTCCCTAAAACTATTCCATCTGATCCTTTCTTATCTCATGTAGAAGTACCTCTTTACTCAATTTCTTTTTGTTCTGGTAAAACTTACTTCTTTCTTCTGAATCAGTCTTCCCATGTGGGTCTACTCTAACTCCCCCTCCACTCCCATTTATGTCCTCTTGGTTAAGGTAAACTCATGCATTAGAGAATCAATAGAGACTAAACAATTTCCATTCATTCTCAGTTGGAGATTTTCAATCAATTTCACATATTACCATTTTGAGGCACAGGCCTGCCTTGACTCCTCTCTCTTCCTTGTGGTGAATCCCTCTCAGCCCCAACTTGATGGTGTAATTACAAATAACAATATATGGCAATATTGAAAAATAAACATATTATTTGAGCTCTAGCATCCAGTTGTGGGGCTATTGTAGTAAACCCCTTTAAAGCAATTTACAGATAACTGAAGTGGATGTAGAGGAGAATGGGATAACATTAGTATGTCATTTACTTTATATGTATATTTACTACTGGTTTCCTTCATCTCATGAATATCTCACCTTTTATTTGACAAGTAAGTTGATGATGAATTTCACAGACTTCACTAATTCTATGAACAGAAAAGCAGATAGTTTATTTAGTGAGGATACAGCAAAATATGGTCCTAAACCAAAATATTGTTCGTGGTGAAGATGAAGCCCAGCAGAAGTTTCCAGCTTTCTCCTAATAGAGTTGTAGAGGTATCAAGTGTATGGACCTAAGGTCATCAATCATATTGGGAATGTTAGTTTGCAAAATAAATCTTACCTTTCTCATGATACCACCTTCTAAAATTCTAAGTTAGACTTGGTTTTGGTCTTTTTGATCTATAATACCTCTTGCAGCTTATTCCACATTTTGGGGCATTTGATTGGTTTATTGTCTTCTCATTTTTTCACATATGAATGTTTCCTTAGATAGATTGTAAGCTTCTTGAATATGTCAAATACTTTTATATGTGTGTCATATCCTCTTATGATAATATTTAGCATTTATATAACACTTTAAGATTTGCAAAGCACTTTACAAGTATTGTCTCATTTTTCTCCACAACAAAGAAAGGAAGTGGATGCTATTATTTATTTCCATTTTACAAATGAGGTAGCTGAAGCACAGAGAGGTTAAGTAACTTGCTCAGGGTCACAAAACTCAGGTGTATCTGAAGTTGGGTGTTCTATTCACTGTGCAATGTAGTGGCAAGTACAATATTATGCACATACTACACAGTCAATAAATACTTGCTGATTGAATGCATATTCATATTAATCTGTAGTGGAAAGAATCGAGAAAAGATTGTTAAAATACCAGCAGTCCAGTCTTTATTTTTCCACTGAATCAATATGACTTTGGGAAAATCCTTTGAACTCTCTGGACCTCAGTTGTCTCATTTACAAAATAAGAGGGTTGGACTAAAATCATAAGACCATGGACAATTAAAGTTGGAAAGGACCCTACAGATCATCCCCATGATCAAACTGAGTCCTAGAGGGGTAGACTTGCCCAAATGGCAAAGTCGCATATTGAATTAGTTAACAAAATCAAAACCAGGACATAGGTTTCCTGATCTCAATCAAGTGCTCCTTCCACTGTATCAATCTACTTTTCAGAAAGTCTTTTATACTTAAAAAAAGAAACAAAAAAACCCCCCAAAAAACATGATTTTCAATTGCATTCACTGATCAACACAAGTATAGGTAACAGATATTTTCAAGTTCAGAAAACTTGTGTCAAAGGAACCAATCAGAAAGAGTAATTTTTCTTAGCTTTCTTGGTAGAGAAAATATGTACAAAACAAATTATATAATTCTCTTTCTTTTGTCTTAAATGATTTTTAGCAAGCTCCATTTCCAAGATTGGCTCTGACCCTCTAAAAATTGTGCATGATGCTGTGGAAGAAACTACAGATTGGATCTATGGATTTTTTTCATTGCTGTCTGATATCATATCTTCTGATGGTGAAGAAGAAGATGATGATGATGGAGTCGACACCGATGAAGGTACAGGAGAGGTGTTTAACTATTAACTAATAATTCTTCATGTATTACCATGACATATTCAGTTTTAACCACATGTGGCACTGAAGTCAAGCCAGAAAATAATGAAATGTATCTCCAGCCCAGTACTAACAGCATATCAACTGGCTACTCTGCTCAGTAAATAGGTCTCTATAAAGCTTTCATTTTGCATTCGATTTGCCATTACAGCTACAATGTCAGAGAAGAGGGCTAGATCATTTGATACTGTAAACTCATGAGAGAAACACATTTCCAGATGCTGCTTAGGATAAGACTTAGTTAGTCCACAGCTTTATCTCTAATTTTGAGACCAGAAGGACTAAAAGGGCAACAATGAAACGAAATGTACACATAACATTTAGGGAACCTGGAGACGGCCTTTTTTTTATTCCACTCAGAACAGTAGGAGGTAATGCTGCCACAATCTCAACTGAGATAGCTGAACTGGATGGGTCGGGGGAAAGCAGAATGCAATTCTATTCAGTGCGACATAATTATGTAACTAACCTAGCTTTTCTGTTATATCTATCAGGGTAACGGGAAACTGCAAATATTTTAAAAAAATACATTCAATGTATTTTGAGAATAAAGAAAGGAAGAAAAAACAAAAAAAAACAGTTTTTCACAACCCTCTTTTTAAAATGATAGCTCAGTAGCTATTTACATGTTAGCTTTCAGAAATAAAGGTCATAGGTAGTGGCCTACTGTGATTTGATGGGTGTCACAGCCTTGTCAGGCTAACAGGTGTTTATTATAAAGCCCCCTTCTTGAACTCATTTGATGGTTTTTAAATTTTCACTTTTGATTCATTTGGCCCCCCGGAAAAGGTCAAAATGAAGATCAGAGACAGACTGAAGAAAGCATGATGTGAACCTGTTACTGTCTGAAATGATTTCCTGCCATAATTTTGTTAAACGCACAGAAGTGAAACCGCCTTAAATGAATATGTATAAACCAAGATTATCCAGTATTGAAAAGCTTTGAATTTGGGAGACAGAGGTGAAGGAGGTTATGTGCAAAAACAAATAGACTGCAGTTCATCTGAACTTGCTTGTCAAAATTAGCAATGGAATTTAATATGTACATGAAAGGAAAAGAGAAAATAGAGAGACAGTACTGTCATGCTGAATATTTTCTAATTTACTCTCTCTGTCTTGGATTAGGACAAGAGGAAGAGCCTCCCTTGAAAAAATATGGTGAGTTGTTTTCACTTTTATAGAAATTCTTTTCTTTCCTTCTTTTGTTTGGTAGCGTTAATGTTCATTCTCAAGAGAAATTGAATATTTTTTCTGTCACTTCTGACACTGTTTGTCTATGCTTAATGCTTAGATTAAAATTTGTATATGAGAAGGGAGAAAGAAATGATGTGTCTCTTATACACAGAGGATCTACAACAGTGCATTGAGAAAGAGGATTTGCTTGAGTTCACTAGGCTGGGCTTTGAGTGTCCAGGCTCCCACACTTACTAGCAACGTGTCCTTGGGCAACTTAAGCTTATGAGTCTCATTTACTTCATTTACAAAGTTGGGGAAAAATACTTGTGCTATCTATGTTGCAGGGGCCTTGTGAGAAAAAAAAATGCAGCTTAAAGCATAACATAAATCAGAATCATTATTACTACTTGACTTGCTACAATTATGGGGGGTGCTTATTTGTTCTCTCTTCCAGGGGTGATATATTTATTCAGGTTTTTTCCCTACTCATCGGTTCTCCCTCATGACTAATTGCCCTCATTTGTAAGATGCCTTCCTGGGTTTAGGACTGTAGTCTCTTGCCTTGGAAAAGCCTAAAGTTATTCAGACCAGAGTTGTTTGTTAGGAGCCTACTCTGAAAAGAAAAAAAAAAACTGAGATAACTACCCCTTTATAACTTTCTCAATACTAAGGCACTCTTTAAAACTTTACAGATGTTTTGAAAGAATGGATAACTAAATTCATAGGGAAATTATTTTGCTAATACAGTGCGTTTAAAAATTTGAATACTAGCTATGTGATTGTGGGCAAGTCACATAACCCTGATTACCTTATCCAAAATCAAACCAAACCAAAAACAAACAAACAAAAAAAAAGCAAGAGAGAAAAAGATACTGTTTGTGAACTATACTTATAGAACAGAAAAAAATTTAGTTGTGGACTAATATGTGCATATGTCATAGATAGCTAATGTCATCATAGAAGTCATTTAGACCTAGAGAGGCAACATGATATGATGGAAAGACAATTAGAGTCATGAGACCTGGATTCAAATATTGACTATTACTTCCTTATTTTATAACCATAGGGAAAGTAAACTCATGAGCCTCAGTTATATGTAAAATGGGAATAAGAATACTATATGTAGTATAATGGAAATAGACTGAGAATCAGCCTTGTGGCCTCGAGAAAGTAAAAACTTCTCTGAGTCTCCTTTTCCTTGTGTAAAAAATAAGGATAAGAATGCGTGTAGTATCTACTTCATGGGGTGAGTTTAAGGGAAGAAAGTGCATTGTAAAACTTAATGCACTATTAAACAACAACAACCATCACAAATTGAGCTATTTTCATTACTTAACCCACAAGGGTGTTATAAAGAAAGCACTTTGGAATTTTAAAGTATTCTATAAATGCTGTGGCAGTGTGGATAGAGTACTCAACTTGGAGTAGGATGTCACCTGGGTTGAAATTTCATGTCTGATGCATAATAGTTGCTGATTATGGGTAAATCATATTATTTCTCAGTACCATAGGCAACTAATGCTTTGATGAGACCATATGAAGTTTTTATGTTGGGATTTCCTCTGAATTGATGAAATCGGATTTGGACCACTGTCCCTCAGAAAATATAAATATAAATCTTTGTTAGTTTAACTGCTACATTATACTGAAGAAAATGAGGCCCAGAGAGGTTGTGTGATACAGTGGAAAGATAACTGACCCTGGAGTCAGAGAACCATGAATCAAATCCCTTCTCTGATGTTTATTTCTTTTGTGACTTTGTAATGGGCAAGGTCCTTAACCCTCTTGAGCCTCAACTTCCTCATCTATAAAATGAGGGGGTTGTGTTATATGGCTTCTGAAATCCATTTCAGCTGTAGAGGTATGATACTTATCAAGTTACATTGGAGAAAGAAATGACAAACCACTCCAGTATCTTTGCCAAGAGAACCCCAAATGGGGTCACAAAGAGTCAGACCCGACTGAAATGACCAAACAACAAAAATGTATTATATAATTTGATAGTGGCAATAAGAGCCTAGAACCCAGGTCTCTTGAGTCCCAGGATGGTACTCTTAACACTGTACAGTGCTTCTAATGATGCATATAATTTCCCAGTTTTCTTTGCTGGGTCATCATCCACATCCCACCACCTAATGTATATGTTCCACAGGACTTTTTCCTCGTCCCTCTTCTCTTCTCCCTTAATACTATTTCACTTATGATCTCATCAGTTCTCATGGATTCAGATGATAACAGAGTTATCATCTTTCGTGCTAATGATTCTCAAATCTGCTTATCCAACCCTAACCTCTTTCCTGACCTTCAGTCTTACATTTTTAGCTGACTGTTGGCTATCTAAAATTGGATGCCCCATGGACATCTTAAACTCTCAAAGTCCAAATCTGAACTGATTTTTTTCTAAACAGTCCTCTCATTCTAACTTCTGTGTTACTGGTGAAAGTACCATGATTCTCTCAAAATTCCCCCTTATCTCCTCTGTCACAGCCACCATGAGACAGACCCTCATCACCTTATACCTGAACTATTGCAATAGCCTCCTGGTTGGGCTTCCTGCCAAAAGTCTCTCCCCACTCAAGTCCATCCTCTACACACCTGTCAAAGTGATCTTCCTAAAGTGCAAATCTGACCATATCACCCCTCTCCTCAATAAACTCCAATGGCTTCCTGTCACCTCTAGAATTAAATATAAGGGCAGCTAGGTGATACAGTGGATAGAGCACTGGCCCTGGAATCAGGAGGACCTGAGTTCAAATTCAACCTCATACACATAACATTCACTAGCTGTGTGACTCTTGGCAAGTCACTTAACCCTAATTGCCTCACTTAAAAAAAAAAGAATTAAATATAAAATCCTCTGTTGTCCAAAGCTCTTTATTACTTGGCCCTCTTTTTGTTCCTTTTTAGTTTTCTTATGCTTTCTATTACTTCCAATTCCCTCTAACCCAAGTACTCTGCGATTTAGCAACAGGTGCAAACCTTGCTGTTTTTGGAACAAGACCCTCCATCTCCAGACTTTGGACACTTTTGCTGGTGTCCTCCATGTCTGAAAATCTCTCCTTCCTCATCTCAGTCTAAATTTCTATAACTTCCTTCAAGTCCCAATCAAAATTCTAATGACTTCACTATGTTGATTATTTCCAATTTATCATGCATATAGTTTGCTTGTACGTAGTTGTTTTCTTCTTGTCTCCTCTATTAAACTGTGAACTCTTTGAGAACAGAGATTTTCTTTTCCCTTTCAAAGCACTTAGGACAATACTCAGCATATAGTATGCACTTAAGAAATGTTTATTTACTGACTACTTGATAATTAGTAGTTTTGTACCTATTTGCTTTCAGTGCTTAATATTTTGTTTTGTCTATCCCCATGAACTTCTTTTGGGATGTACCTTAGGAATTAATGTTGCTTCAATGACCAACAAGAATGCTTTTTACATGCAAAATCATGTTTGCCTTACTTGAGTAATCATCAGGAAAAAGAAGTCAGTGTTTATTTGGCTGTTTTTCCCCCCACTGGCTTCCATGACCATCAGTCAAAATTGTCAAAATCATTTACATGTTTAACTGAAGCCAAAGTTTTTGTTTGAGTTTTTAAGAATTTCACCCAGAATAATCCAAGTTAAATTGGCTGTTAATGTCACCAATATTTAATCATTTGATCTCATAATTATTCACAGAAAATAATTATATGAATTATATACAATTATATAATATAGATATATTATATAAAATAATCATGATCAAATGAAAATTTAGGCAAGATTTTCATTGCATGATAATTTAATGTAAAATTTTAAGTGTTTTACAGAGTACCAACAGTTAAATAAATGAAAGTTTACAGAGTTTAAAAATTTGTGATATTAGTGCCCTCTGAGCTCCTATGTTTTATTTGCTGCTGTTCCTGTTATAGCCATAGGGGGAGGGGCAGACTGGTGAAGGGAGGGAAGGAGAGAGGAGGAAGTATGTAAATAATCTTCTTCTCTCTCCAAGGAGTCTATTGCTCAAAAACTTCCCTTCTTTTTTTTCTAGAAGGAGTGCTCTTTAACTTTATAGTTCTAAAAAACCAAGAAAGATGTTCATGGAGAACATTACTCAACATAAAGTTGATGTGTAGAGAAAGGGGTTATATTGATTTTCTAGAGCATATAATCCCCAAATATAACCTATTCAGAGAAGGGAAACTTCTTGACTAGTTCCAAATTTTCAGGTTGCCTCACAAATGAAGTCTGAGAGTCATAGCAATGCTGGTGTTCAGGTGGCTATGTGAGACAGGTGAATTTTCCTTCAACATGAGAGTGTTATCGTTCTGGCAAGCTCAATTTCAATGCCCTTCTTAGGAGAGTTTATGATCTATTTTAATTGTTTTATATCTTTCCTGAATTTGAGTTATGAACTACTTTGAATTATTTGTACCTTTAGTATTTTTATGTAAAGTTAAATAAAGACTGCCCTCTATAAGCATTTATTACCTTAAGTACTCATAAAGGATTTGAATACAAGCTAGATATAAGCAATATTTGGGGATTTTCCTTGCACAAATTGAATGGGGAGAACAACCCTGCAAAGAGTGAATGAACTTTTAATGTCACCTCTAAGATTGGTTCTGGTCCATGTGAGTACAGAACTTAAGGCATGTTGAAAATGAAGATGAAAAATGTAATAACAATGAATCTATAAACATATTATTAACATTTAATTAATATTATTATTAACATTATTATAAACATAATTATATTTACATAATAATCATTGAAATTATTATAAACATTATTAATATTATTAATACTATTAATTATTATTATTACAGATTGTCATAATTATCTATTGTAATAATTGTAATTAATTGTAATAATGTACAAATGTAAAAATGCAATAATAGTAATTGTAATAATTATTAATTATTAATATCGATTTTATTAATAATATTATTAGTAATACTCTTAGTATCACTAATACTATTAGTATTAGTAATACTATTAGTAATAGTAATACTATTAGTATTAGTAATACTATTAGTAATGTAATACTATTAGCAACAGTAATAGAAATTAATAATATATTATTAATATGTTAATATTATAATAATATATAATAATATATTATTAATATGTTAATATTATATATGTTATATATTATATTATATAACTTATATATGTTAATATATTATATACAATATGTTATTAATAATATGTTATTTTATATATATATATATATAATATGTTATTAATAATATATTAACAATTAACAATTTATAGTGCTTTAAGATTTGCAGTGAACTTTACAAATATTATCTTATTTGATCCTCACAGTAACCCTGGGAAGTAGGTGCTATTATTGTCCCTGTAATACAGATCAGGAAGCTGATTCAGACAGAAGTTAAGTGACTTGACTAAGGTCACACAGACAATGTCTGGGGCTTGCTTTGAAGTCAACTCTTCCTGACCCCCAAATCCAGTACTTTGTCCACCATGTCAACTAGCTACCTGCTATATTGATATGTATGTATGTATGTATATTTATATACATCTACATTTATGTGTGAACCATCAACATCTCTGATGTGAGGGCTCTGGAGCCCTTTTCAAGGCTTCTTATCCACCTTTGGTGTCTACCTGGTACTCAACTCTCACCTATAGCTCTAAGAAGCTGTAGCATGTGCAGTGACATCTTGACAGATGTCTACACCATATTAAGGGTAACCAATAGGCTTCAGACCTATTGGTGAGTAGGTGAGTTAGGGGAGATGTCCACTCCAAGTATGTGAAGACATCCTCTGGCAGAATAGGCAGATGAGAACAATGTGTTCCAATAGCCATGAAGGTGCCTGAAGCAGTTGCTGTGGAGAGTTTAAAGCTTGGTCAGACATCAAAGATATGGAGGTAATCCACTATATCCAAGCCATCACCACTTGTTCTTACTTTTGTCTTGATGCTGGACTTCAATGACTCTGAAAGAAAGAATGAGACTGAAAACTTTATGCAACTCTGTCTCATTTAAATCCAATTCACTCATGAGACAAGACATCACATAATGATATCATCAATCCTCTTGGAAAAGGAAGGACAAACAACAAGTATGTAGCAAGGGAAGGTATGACCCCAGACCAATTGAGTCTGCCCAATCTACTTATGAAATTACAGCAAATAAAAGCCAAGGAACAGAGACGATAAGGTGTTAAAATGTTGCCCCTTTCAACTCGTTTGAATTAACAGCCTGTAAAAGTCATGAAAATTTATATGGCTCACACCCTGAATGACCTATTCTGCAGAACATAAATGATACAAAACTGAGACCTTTAGGAGTCTGATGGACCATTTCAACTTATGGTCCAGGAAAAATATTCTCCATTAGTTCTCTGTAACACATAGAATGCCCCAAATTTCCCCCATAGATCCAAGAAACATATAAAGAACTGCAAATGGAAGTTTAAACTCAGAAAATGAGGCTAGCTTAGAAAAAAAAATCAAACAAATTCAGAAAAACTTCAAAAATGTGAGAGGATCCAAAAGAGATATTAAATACTTAGGTTTGATAACTCAGATTTCCAGGTCACCTGGCAAACTTTATTCCATGGGCCTAAAATCAATAAGGAGCTAAGAGCCACTCATTTAACTAGGAGGTCTCTGTGTAGCTCTAGACGTATTAGTAAGCATCAAGATTCTAAGGATGCAATATTCATAGTTTGCATATCAGCTTTTATATTGGTAATTAACAGAGTAATGTAATAGGACTTAAGCATTCAGGCATATGAAAGTTATCTCAAAGCTATTTTTTAAAAGAATCATACCAGTTTATATAATTATAATCTGAAAATAAAAAAATAATAAAATAGTAGGTTTTTTTTCTCATAGGTCCCTACCAATGAATAGATTACCCCTAGTATATCTAGATATTTTCACATTTTGGTATCTCCTATGGTCTACTCCACCATCCAATTCACACTCAACAGACTGAGTTCCCCAAGGTACAACTACCCCAAGTTCAAGAAACTCTGTGGATCTATACTCTTAAAATTATAACTCATGATTCCTCATTGGTATATTAACCATTAATAATCAACCAGTGGTCAAGATTAGCTTAAAGTAGAGGCATTTGCTGAAATGGCATGCTAGGAATAGTAACTACAAACATATCTAAGAAACTTGTGGTATCCTCTCCTATAGCTATACATTGGATCAGTGGGAGGAGTAGGTTTATGTATAGAATACAGGTAGAAAGGCAACCGTAGAGAACCTGTATGGTCAAAGTGACTCACACTTGAAGCACTGTAATACCTCAGTGTCTTTATCTCTTTTTGTGGAGGCCTCATGTTATTTATTTCTGGCCCCCCCGAAAGTTATTCAACTGGGCTCCCCTGACCTGTTCTTCTTCACAGCTGTACCATAGTCAGAAGCTATACTCATTGGGCCAGTTTTCTACTGGGCTTAGTTTCTCCTACTGTGTGAATTACCATATTGAAAGATGACATTGATGATGGGGGCAGGGAAGAGGAAAGGGGGACTCCTCTCTCCCTCTGTATTCTGTTCAAGGTAAAAGGCAAAGAATATTCTCTTTGGAGACTGAATTCTTTGTCACTAGCTGAACTTCTGTTTGGCTGCCCCAAGTGGCTGACCTCCCAGACCTTGTTCATGCTTTTTAAGGCTACCAAAGATATGGCTTTATCCTTTAGGCAATGCTTTGCCACCATAAAATTCCATCAAGTTTATTGAGGAAATTTTTCACATCTCTTACAGGAATAAAGAAGTGTGAACATTTTTTGACACTTCCTTTGTGCTAAATCCTTTAAAAGGTGTGAATGGATCTATCAGTTTTTCAAGTTTACAATCTGTAACCAGGTCTGAGTTGCTAAAGGTATCATACCCTTTTCAAACTATGAATGCAACCACTCAAAGACTAAATGGAGCAAAACTTTATCACCTCATTGTCTGTTGTCTCTTTTACCTTCTCCTTATATCCATTAATTTCATCAGGTGGTTTAGGGGACTCAGTTGGTCAGGGGTACACCATTCAAAATCCTGCTCCACATTTTCATATTAATGAAAATAGTAATGATAAATAACATTTACTGTAGTGAGTTCCCAATATTTGATGATGAGTATATATGCATTTACTGGCCAAGATGCACAAGCCAGAAGAGGAAACAAATGCCAATGACAACTTATTGATAATGGAGGAAGAAATATAATAATAGCAAAGATTAAGTTCATTTAAATTCAGTAAACATTCATTAAATGCCTATTATGTGAAGAAAATATTAAGTATGAGGGATACAAAATAAGATATAGAACAGACCTTGTTCTCAAGGACTTTACTGTCTAATCAGGGTGGTTGTGATATAATAGTGGTAGTTCCTTATTAAGCACCCATAAAACAAGAGGCAAAAGATGAGGTAGTTTGTTATATTGGGAAGACTGGACTTAGAGTCCAAAAATCCTAACCTCAAATTTCACCACTGGAACTGTTATCTTGGCAATTTGGGGCAAATTACTTAATCTCTCTGTGCCTCAGTTTCCTCATCTACAAAATGACAGAATTGATTTAACATCTATCTATCTATCTAGCTATCTGTCTGTCTATCTATCTGTCTATCTATCTCTATATGTATACATACAACATATATATATATATTACTTCTGTAAGAATATATGTGCTATATATTTCTACTATATACACATATATTCCTTATATTATATATATATATATATATACACATATACATCCATATATATGTATTAGGTAAAGAAAATCCATCTAATCATTTTATTATTCTCTTGGCAATGCATAAGCTTTCAGAGATGTAGTGGAAGTGGGAAAAAAATGGACTAGTAAAACAAACTTTAACATTATCTACCCAGCACATGTTAAACAGCTCAGCATTTCTGTCTAAGCTTTCCACAAATAAGATAATGATATCTTACACGTGTTAATATTTTGTAGCTTTCATATTTCTAGATTACTAGTGATAGTTAGTGAAGCCGGCTTTTCAGGGTTAGTTAAACATTTACAGGGAGCTTCATTTATTTGGTAGCCATATATCTTTTTAATTTTCTTCCTAATGCTTATAAGTACCATATAATAGAAGCATTTTTCTCCTTTTTTAGTTCATTCTGCTACATACTAAGTAAGCAGTATTATGAAGAGATAGTCATTTGCTGTATAAGAAAGATTTATATCCTTTTGGAAATGAGGTTTTGGAAAAGAATAATTGTTTTTCCAAAACTAGAACTTATGTTTCATATAATCTATTTCTAAGATCTTGCTTTGAGTTTAGGAAGGCAGAAAGTTGATCATCTACATACACACACAGACACACACACACAGAGCTTTTACATAATCTAAAACCTGATAGTCTTTTTGTAAACCTAGATTTTCCAAGTTTGCTTAGAATCTGTGATTTCCTTCAAGGCTTAGCTCAAACCCCTCCTTATAAGGAAAGCCTTTCTTTTCTGGTCCTCTCTGGCACTTGAGCCCTTTCCTCTAAAGTTAATTTTTATCTTGTTTCTATATATATATATATATCACATATGCTTATTTATTTATATGTTATCTTCCCTATTAGACTGTGAGTATTTGAGAGCAGGGGCTGGCTTTTGCCTTTCTTTGTATCACCAGCATTTAGCACAGTGCCTGGCATATAGTAGGCAGAATGTTTATTGACTGACAAACCTACATTAAAATGCAAGCTACTTGGGTCAGCAAGGTGGCACAGTGGATAGAGCATTGGTTCTGGAGTCAGGAGGACCTGAATTTAAATTTACCCATAGACGCTTACTAGCTGTGTGACACTCGGCAAGTAACTTAACCCCAATTGCCTCCAAAAAAAAGTGAGCTACTTGAGTTCAGGTACTGTTTATTGGCATTCTTAGTGTATCTAATACTTAGCATGGTTTCTGGTGCTCAGTACATGCTTGTTGATTGTCTTAAGGACAAGATTTCACTGGTTCCAGACCCCTTTCAGTATGATATTAGCAGCTTAAAATGCCTTCCCTTTCAGCATTACTACTTGCTATCCATACTACCTTACTCCCCTTTCAAAAAGCACACATTATAACAGAAAAGTACCATGATTCCATGAGACCAGTTTGTGTTTTTTTTATGTTGTCAATGTTATTTCATTTCTGTAATTTTATGTTCTGTTTTTGTTCTTTTGCTCCTAATGAAAATAGTTCAATGACAGGAGAAGAGATTCCTCCCTCTTAGGCCAAAACAAATAATACTCTACTTTTGCAGTATTTGTAAAAGTCTCTGAAGTTCCTCAAGTTGAAAAGTCCCCAGTAGATTCAAGCTCAGTCCTCTTATCACATCTTTTTTCCCCCTTAATTTATTCATGTCACTAAGAACTCTGTACATACAGCAAGAGTGAATGAGGAATAAATGGAATAATTGAGTTTCATAAATATTCAGGATTCGAGGATTGGCCCATTCAGAATGTTGTATCACAGCATAATAGAGGTGGATGGGGAAAAAATTGTGTGGTGAAGTTTTCAGTTTTCCATCCTTCCTGGCAGTTTTAGTACCTTGTACTAGCATGAACTTTGAATGCCTGATAATACTTCATGGTATACTGTTAGGTCATGAGAATGTGTACTACTTCTCCCATCATAGATCATAATGCTTCCAACTTTCCTAGACAGTCTTTATGAACTATGATGGTATAAGAAAAGAAAAAAAAAACTTTACCTGGTAGCCAACCTTTTAGTGATAAGTTTAGTGATAAGTTTCTCTGGCCTAAGATAGAATGTTTCTCAAAGAATACAAAAGAGTCATATTTTATGTATGTATGTATATATATATATATATGTATATATATATGCATATATATGTATATATATGTGTGTGTCTGTGTGTGTATAGACATACATATATATATATATATAATATATATCCATAAATAACTTTAGAGGCCATATAAAACAATCCCATCATTTGATAAATGAGGAAACTAAAACCCAGAGAGTTTTAGTGACTTGCCTAATGTCATATAGGTATTAAGTGATAGAGGCAGAATTTAAACTCAGGTCCTCTGTTTCCCAGTTTTTTCCCCCATGGTCTATGACTAAAACCTTTACAATTTAGTATGATTTGTCAGAACGGGACATAGCCTTTGAGAACCCACACCACCATAAGACATTGGCCTAGAGTTTGAGTCCTAGAAGAAGCTGTTTGGAAAATAGAGAAAATATGTAGGTATAATAAAAAAAATGGTAATAAAATACATATCCTCAAAGTGACAATTGGAAGGTTCATGAGGATTAGTAGGGGAAATTTGTCTTTGTTACCTCTTTATGCTATGAATACATTCCCTATTTTCTCTGTATTTCCCCATGACCCTAGTTACCTAATGCTTTGTATCCTCTGGCTTCTCTCAGGGCCTCTAAATAGGACATTCCTTAGGGTTTGGCCTTTCTACCTACCTACTGCCAGCACAGAATCATCGGTATAATCGATATATAGTGAGCACAGGAGACAAGGAAACAATGAAACATGGAAATGTGAAAAAATAATAGGGAAATATTCTAATACTTGTGGAATGAACAGAGAAAACCTAAAGTCATTTTAAAAAATTACCATGCCATAATAATAATTTAATAAACTCTGCTGTCATCTCGAAGAATCAGGATGGTTGCCTTGGTGATGAAAATTGTTCTTTCAGCTTCTTGATTCTGTCATTTTTTTCTACACATGAATTCATAATATTTTGGATTTATTAACCATTTGTCACTGATAGAGATAAATCACCTGCTTTAAACTGGCCGTGGAAGTCTTCTATAAAATTACAAGCTCTTTGTCAACTCAGCAATGAGATAGTCTATGATTATTAGAAAATTAAAACTATTCATCATGAAGGATAAGATGTGTAATATGAAAACATGACACAGAAGAGAGTACCATGCACTATCAGAGATGTATTCTTAAGAATCATTTAGTTTAATTCTGAGTCCACTGTGTTTTTAAATAGTTGCATTCAATCTTTGTTAATGAATATAACCATTACAAAGATTCGAGCATATTTAACTTCTAAGACTGTTAAGTCTATTAAAAAATCCAATTTACAATTTCCTCTCATCAGTTTGAGAGGGAGTAAAGAAGGATAGGCTACAAACTTGGTATTAGAATACACAATTTTGAAACCAACTCTAAAATTAACTAACTGTAAGACACAAAGTCCCTTAACCTCTCTGCCCTTCAGTCTCCTCAGCTATCGCAGAATCAGATTTAGAGCTGCAAGAGACCTTTGAGGACATCAGACCAAACCAGTTGTTTTACAGATGAGGAACCTGTGGCCTACAAAGGTTAAGAAACTGAGACTTAGAAAGATTAAGCAAGTAGCTTCAGGTTATACACCTAGTAAGTGATAGAGCCAGGATTTGGACTTCAGTAATACTATTCAATCAGACAATAAACATTTATTTAGTGCCTATTATATATGAGACATCTTAATATGAAAGTGAAAATTGGCCTTTCCCCCAAAGAGCTTACGTTTGACCAGGGAATACCACATATAAATGTACAGTTCACACAGATGTGTATAACACACACATGCATGCATGCATACATATATATTTAGAAACATACATATATGTGTATGCATGCATGCATGTGTGTGCACAATAAAATATAGACAAAGTAATTTCAAGAAGGTTCTAACAATTAAGGATGAGATCAGTAGTTCAAATCTAGCACATTTACCCAGGACACTTCCTTGCCTATAATAAGGTTCTTAAAAGATATCTTTTTATTTGCTCCTATACCTATTGGGCCTTGAACTTTTGACATCTTGCAACAACAAAGCAGCATTTCTATGACAAAAATACAAGGACATTTTTAGAATAAGAATGCTGAGTTCTTACATTTTTAAGTGCTGCATTTGAAAGATGCATTACTCAAAATTTTCTAGTCTGATTAAAATATTGAAAAGTATCCCTACAGTAATTTCTGATACAGATGCTGCATTTAATACTTTAAAATGTATGATTTTGTTTTTTGGTTTTTTTATAATAGACAATTTATTATGGTACATCACATTTTGTTTGGAGTGACATATCACTGTATTCTGTTAATCAATTATATTAGCTTTTCAACTAAGGCTGATGTTTTTCTTTGCAGTTATTAAAAATTCAAATTTCTAAATAAGCAGAATAAAACTTCTTAAAATAAAAAAAAATTTAGACCACTACCATCCCAAGGATATAGAAAGAAAAATGCCCTGTGAACTGAAAAGCATTACATGAATGTGAGTTATTACCAGCCTGGGTTTCATTGATGTTTATTTACTTTATTAAAAGTTCACATCTGAGATTTCTGGGGTGATAGATCCCACAATTAGTCTTAGCCTGGTCCTTCTATGTTGGCTCCATTGTTTACTTTGTTTCCATTGTTCTCTTTATAAAAGAGAAAAATTATTTCTTATGATCAAAAAATGTTCAGAGAAGGGATGGTTAATTTTTTATCCACAAATCTGAGGAAATCACTCTTGCAGCTTTCAGATATAGTAATTGTTAGTTTGAAAGTGGTTTGAGAGTTGCACAATAAAGTGTAGATGAGAGATGATCTTGTTTCACAGATCCCCACTCTTCAAATGGAGTGTTCAGGGAAAGACTTCATAATTCAGTCTAATTCCCTAACACACCAGATGTGGAAATATTTCTGCATAATTCTACCAATAACTCCATGTTTAGATTTTCTGTTATAATCTAAACTGAGTTTTTGTTATATTTGGTCACTGTGTGCTTGTATGCCTTGACATATGGCAGTATCTCTTTAATTAAAAAAAATTGAATCACCTCATAAGCAAACTAGAAGCAATATATTACATGAATATATTTTGAGGATTTTAGCTTATTGTTGATGGTCCTTAAACACATTTATTATCACCCACATGATAATGCATAAATTATGTTCTATTACTAACCTATTGGATGGAGCCTTACCAGCTATATGACCATGGACAAGTCACTTAATCTCTACTTCTGGGTTGCAAACTCCTTTCATGGAGGAAACTCTTGATGACCAAAAAGAAAAGATCTCTGACATCTCATTAATACCTATTAGAAGGTGACATTGATTATATCTCTAAGTTCTGTGAGATCAAGCAACCATGTCTAATTTCAACATTGTAATTCCTGCATTTTTAAGTACAGGGCTTTGTACTATAAAATAGTCTGCAAGTAAAAAAGGAAGAATAGTAGGGAAAAAAAAGAAGGGATAAAATGAGCTTTTTTTCACTATATTTTGCATTGCTACCATATGTGTAGATGTTACAGAAATAGTATATGTTTAATGTCCATAACTACCATTATTTGTGTCCTAACGGACTATTAGGTTAGAATGGGCTGGGGTTTTTTTATTTGTTTTGTTTTATTTTTTTTGCCAACCTAATCCTTTCATTTGTTTTTTTTCCAATTTTAAAAACATTATTTTATTTTTAATTTATGGAATAAAATAAGCATTTCCATAATGTAGCATAATTTAAAAAAATATGATTCCACATGAAACTGCAAATCTGCTATGTATAAGTTGCTATTCCTTTTAATTTCACAACAAAGTTATCATGTACATTTCTCTTTTTTCTTCCACCCCCCCAGATATGGCCACTATTAGAAACAAATATATATATACATATGTATATAAATACACATACTTCTCTTTATCAGTTCTTTCTCTGGATGTGTAGAGTGTCTTTCTTTATATGTCCTTTATATATCATTTGGATATTTGTAATAGTCAATGATTATGGGGCTAAATGATTCTAAGCACATATCTTTAACAGTTAAGTACTATCATTCATAGGGGCAACTAGGTGGCCAAATGGATACAGTGCTAGGCCTAGAGTCAGGAAGATTCATCTTCCTGAGTTCAAATCTGACTTCAGACTCTTACCAGCTGTGTGACCCTGGGCAAGTCACTTAACCCTGTTTGCCTCAGTTTCCTCATCAGTAAAATGAGCTGGAGAAGGAAATGGCAAACCACTCCAATATCTTTGCCAAAAAAAAAACCCAAAAGGGGTCATGAAGAGTCAGACATGTCTAACTTATTTGTACAAAAAGATGGTCTTATAACCTCAGTAGTCATCAGGACCTTCCCACATTATCAAAGTTGGAATTTCTCAGAAGCAATTGGGAGTTTCTGGAATTTATTGAGTAGGGTAGGCCTGCATTTTGAGAAATTCATTTAGCAATCATGTGGAAGACAGCTTAGAGAATAGGGAAGAGACTTGAATCAGGAAAAACAATTAGAACAATTAGAAGTCAGTTGCAAAAATCTAGGCAAAAGAATATGTGGGCCTGAGTGGTGTGCTTATTGTATTGCTTGGTTTCTTAATGTTCACTAGGTAGGTACAGAAAAGAGATACATTCTAGAAGTGTTATGGAAGTAGAATTCTCAAGATGTGGCAAATGTTTAGATTTGTGGGGTTAGAGAATATGAAAGTCAAAGATGACACCAAAGGTATAAATCTGGTTAACTGCAAAGTAATGCCCTGACCTGAAATAGGGAAATTCTGAGGGGTGGGAGGGTTTGATATGAACAATGAGTTCTGTTGTGGACATATTGAGTTTGATATGCCTATAGAATATCTATTTGGAAATGATCAATAGGCATTTGGCAATGCAAACCATGAGTTTAGGAAAAAGACATGGGCCGGACTTAGAGATCTAGCAATCATTAGTGAAGAAGATAATTAAATACATGGCAGTTGATAAATGCAACTTGCCAGAGTACACAAATGGGATGTGAACTTAGACCCTTTTGATCTAATGTTTTTTTTTTTTATTGTATCTTGGAATTTTTGATTTGGAGATATAGCTGTTATTTACAGAACATACTGTTGTTTTCAGGGCTTACAACATAGGTCTGCCTGAAGGTGTTGCTTAGAGATTTGCTCCATTCTGAATGTCATTGCATCAGTCTGTTTTTTCTTTGTGTCTCATAGCTATCCCATATGCCTGCACAAGGTATCACCTCCTCAGTCATCTGTAATATCTACACAGGCAAAATTACCTGCCCTGCAGCATCCCCCTACCTTGCCCCAGTCTCATGCAG
>NW_020946557.1:14627522-14631174 GCF_900497805.2 Vombatus ursinus | reverse complement strand
TCTGTGCATGATGAGAAGGAGAATAATATAAAAGATGTGAAGATATAAATGACAAGACTTGGCAACACATTAGATTTATACAGGGTGTGAGTGAGGAGTCAGGGATGGCACCTAGGTTGAGAGCCTGGGTGACAGGGAAGATGGCGGAACTCTCAACAGCTGTGGGGAAGTTGGGAAGGGGAGAGTGTTTGCGAAGAAGAATGAGGAGCTTTATTTTGGATAGGTTGAGGTTGAGATGTCCCATTGTCAGCTGGGGATGGAAGACTGGATATCAGGAGAGAGATGAGGGCTGGATAAATATATCTGAAAATCATCATTAGTTATTGCAGTCTTCTCCTATTGGTGTCCTAGCCTGAAGTCCCTTCTCCAATCTATCCTTCACACAGCTTCCAAAGGAATTTCCTTAAAATGCATGTCTGACCATGTTGTTCTCCTACTTTACAAATTGTAATTGTTCCCATTGCCTCTAGATCAGGTATTACTTTATCTTAAATTCTTATTTTGTGCAAATTTTATAATGCACATAATTACAGTACAGTGGTACATGTATATGATTAATAAATAAATATACCCCTATTGGTGACGTGTGATCAATTTTTTTTCTTTTTTTCTTGATAATAGTATGTTATCAAAAATGTTTGGAAACCACCATAATAAGCACCTACTTTTATGACAGCTATTTTGTCAGGTAGCAAGGTTTAAACAAAACAAGACAAAACAATGACAATCCCTGACTTCAAGGAGTTTTACATTCTATTAGAGGAAACAAAACATACATACTTCACTACCTTTCACATACATGATCCAGTGAAAATGATTTCCTTGCTCTTCCTACGCCATGATATTCCATCTCCCAACTTGCAGCATTTTCACTGGCTATCCTCCATTCCTGCAATATGCTCTGCCTCATCCCCATCTTTTGGCTTTTCTGGATTCCTTCATGTCCCAGCTAAAATCCCACCTTATGGGAATGGTGTCAAACAAATAGAAACAGATCTCTTTAGATCTCATATTGACTTAGAAGATCACAAATTAACATGATCTCTTTTGTGTAGTATTTTTTTTATTTATTTGGTAAGGTATTTCGCAATTACATTTTAATATGATTTAGATCTCACTCAGCATTTTCGACACAGCATGCAGCTCAAAGGCTTAAAAGGTTATTATATCTCTGTTCTACTGGAAGTCTTTCCTGGTCCTCGCTAATTCTAGTGCTTTCTCCCTATTATCTTCAATTGTCTCACATATATCTTGTTTGTGCATAGTTGTTTGCATGCTGTAGGCTCGTTGAGGGCAGAGACTTTCTTTTATTTTTCTCTATATGCACAATGCTTAATATAGTGCCTGTCACATAGTAGGCCTTTAATACATGCTTGCTGATTTGACTGATTGAAATAGTTTGGGGGAGAGAGCCTTAATAAATGGGGAAAATAGGAAAGTCCTCATGCAGATGAAGTGGTAGCATTTAGGTTTATCTTTTGATTCAATTCACCATGTATTTATAAAGCACCTTTTAGGTTCCAGGTGCTGAGTTATACTGTGGAGTTAAGAAGGCAAAATAAAGCTATCCCTTCCCTCAAGAAGCTTACATTTTATCAATATGTTCATATAAATAAACATACTTATGTAAATAAATGCAAAATATATACAAAGTGATTTCCAAAGGGAGAACATCCACCTAATAATAAAGGCAATTTTTGACAACAGAATAGGCATTGAAGAGGGAACAATGGAAGGACAGGGAAGAGTCAGATACGGACTAATGTGAAGAGATTGGAGGAAGCAAGATTTTCTCTCCTGAAGAAGTTGAGCTCAGAAAGCTGAAAAGAGTCTGGGATGATGTCTTGGGAGGGACAGATGGAAAAGGAGAGCATTCTAAGCTCAGGGGACAGCCTGTGTAAAACCAGGTAGAGGACATGGAATGAGGTTCATAAGGAATATCAAATAGGCCAGTCTGGCTAATTTTCAGATGGTGTAAAGAGCAAAATTATACCTGAGGTATGTGACCTTGGCAAGTCACATGACTTCTCAGGTTTAGTTCTTTCATTGCCATAGGGACATTGTGAAGAAAATATTTTGTATACCTCAAAGTGCTATAGAAATATGTGCTATTCATTTTGATGTTCATATAAAACCTTGGAGCAGGAAATCCTTGCATTTAACAACTCAGGTCTTAGACAAGACCACTACTACAAAGCGGACTTGAAAGAAACAGGCATTTAATTAATAGGAAAAGGTAATTGAGAGCATCATTAGTCATAAGAAATTACTTTTTATAAGTCATGCCTGAGATTGTAGCATTTTAAATAAGAGGTTAAATGGCTATTATCCCTCTGCTAAGGAGTAGGAGAAAGAGTGCACACTTTCTGTAGCAATTTCTTTTGACTGTTAAGACGCTTGACAGTCCCAGACAAAAACTGGTTAACTTTATTTATGAGATAAAACACAAGGCCCCAGTGGAACATGAAAAGAGCAAATAGACACAATTTACCTTTGACTGAATCATTAGAACTGAACCCTTATTTCTCACATTCATGAACACAAAAATGCAGGTTTATTAGCAACTGATTGATCAAGCATTGCTACTGGGAATTGCCTGATTTGGGCTCGAAGCAGTTACTTAAAAAAAGTAGCACCGCTGTTTGTCTATCAAAGTGACATTACTACCTTACTGTTTTGTGTGGGATTTTTTATATGTTTGTTTCTCAGTAATAGTGATGGCTCTGATCATCCACAGCATCTCTGGCCTTCCCTTTTGAACAGTAACACTCACTTCTGCGAGAGCCAGCTTCAGTTAGGGATTCAGGGAAGCAGTTTTCCTTTGTGTAAAGCTGAAATATAGGAAGAGGGCCTGCAAATTTGATCTCACTTGCATCCTATTTTAAACAACTTCACAAGTCAGTTTAGTGATTGAGTATTTTGTTTGAAAAGAAAAGACAATATTCATTGCTTGCCTCTAGAGAATGAAAGTCAGCTGGCACTGCCTAAGATATTGGGGCCATGAAGAAAATGTATGCCAAATCCTCCAGTGTACATGCCATTTGGAATGAAATCACCACAAAGCTGACATGGTTTACAAATAAATGTACTCAGTTACTTTTGTGGCAGTGGACAATATTGGATGGAGAGTTAGGTCTTTGGGCTAGGTCCTTGGGTTAGTTCCCCATCCAACATGTTTTCCACTGCCACAAAAGTAACGGAATACATTTATTTGTGAACCATGTCAGTCTTGTAGTGATTTGAAATACTTACACCCAAAAAGCAAAATGATATGCTTAACTTTGTTCCATAAAGGTTGCTGTCCAAAGTTAAACATGTCATTTTGGTACCTAATTTTTTTTGTTAACTATTTCTTTGTGCATATGTGTAAATATTTCAAATAAGTAATTTTCTGATAAATCCTAATGAAATTCCTCACTGTCACCCTCCACCCCCCAAAAAAAATCTCTAGCTCATTATACCATTTTTTTTATTGTGAAAGCTTCTATGGTAATTACCTAATTCCCAACAGAGCTACTGTAGAAAGATAGGCCATCTGTCCAAGAGACAAAGTACAAAAGCTTCCTAAGTCTTAAACCTACTAAAGGCTGATCTAAAATAAGGCGCTCTCTCTCTCTCTCTCTCTCTCTCTCTCTCTCTCTCTCTCTCTCTC